>NW_027646362.1:0-564000 GCF_951394435.1 Stenella coeruleoalba | reverse complement strand
TAGGTTTTACGATACTTACTAGTCAGGTACATTCTTAGGCGTTTAATATGCGGTGTTGAGTCCATTTCGTTGAGCAAGGAGTAGCTCTTGTCTATTCCATATTTGACTTAAGGAACTTTATCTGTGCTCATTTCAATCTCTGGTTTTATGCAGCACCCCAACTCACCTTTATCCTTAAGCAAGCATAAGTTGGTTTTCTAAATTTGAGACCCTGTTCTGTTCTGTAATTCAGTTCCTGTGTAGCCAAGTTTACATTCCGTGTATTACTGATATCTTATGATGTTTCTTTTTCTGTGTGACTTACTTCAGTTAGAATCATCATACCTGAATCCACTCACTGTGCTGCTAAGGGCCTGATGACACAGATTTCATTGCTGAGTGATATTGCTTTGTAAGTAAATACCACAACTTCTTTATCCATTTTTCACTTTCTGTGATGTTGAACTTGTACTGTAAACGAGGTTCTTCTAAACAGAGCCATTCCAAACTTTGGGGTGGCTGTGTCTTTTTGATTTTAATTTCCCTAAGCTATAGGACCATAAGTGGAAGTGCCCTAGGTTCTGTTGCTTTGTTTTTTAGATGTTTCAGGAAACACCATACACTTCTCCCGAGTGTCTGTTGGCAATTTACATCCCGCCCATCAGCATAACAAGGCTCCCATTTCTCCATGGCCTGTCCTGCCTTTCTGGATTTTACACTTATTTCAGATGGCCCTTTTGACCGGGGGGAAGTGAGACTTCATTGTAGTGCAGATTTCTTTGCAAGCTTGCTTTGTTGGCCAAAAAGGGCGTATGCGTTTTTTCCTGAATATATTCAGGAAAAAACGCATACGCCCTTTTTGGCCAAGTGCATCATTGTGGACGTTCTGCCTCTTTTCCTATGCTTTCAATGCAATTCCAGTCTACCTCCTGAAATCGGTTTCCTGCAATTCTGCCCCGCTTTCAAGTCCTCTTGGCAGCCTTACTTCAGTCTATTTTTGGACGATAGCTGTCATTTATAACTCTGCAGGTTTGTGAATTACAGTGCCCCTGAGCTCCTTTCTTCAACTCGGTTTCTTTTGAGCTGCCCGCAATACCGCAGTATGGCTTCAGGCCCTAATCTGGTTCCGGTACGGAACGCTGAGCCTTTGGTTATTTCCTCTTCCTGTTGCGAAATGAGAGTTAAATTTGCCCGTCCAGACCCCTCCAGCTAGCCTCTCATTGGTTCTCGCTATTCCTGTTCATCTTCCGCAGAAATTGCAAACTGGGCCAAACAGGAGGTTAAAGGGACTGACTCTCCAAGTGGGGAGAGTGTTAGTAAAGCGTCTGGAATGTTGCACCCGAGTACCAGGGGAGGAAAACTGAGACATATTTGAACACGTCTCCCGATCACATGGTTGATCATACTCTAGGTTCCACATGCATGTTTTAGCTGAAGGAAGAATACCTTAAACCTGGGTAGTTGAAACCCGTGGAATGGGTACCATGCAATATGACTTCAAAGGGTCTTCATTTGCTCACCGAACCTCTCCAATCCTATCACTGCTGCGTTTATGCCCCTGTACACATGCTTGATTCTCTTTCGGAGACATAGCAATCCATAGGTTTTAAGATACTTACAAGTCAGGTACATTCTTAGGCGTTTAATATGCGGTGTTGAGTCCATTTCGTTGAGCAAGGAGTAGCTCTTGTCTATTCCATATTTGACTTAAGGAACTTTATCTGTGCTCATTTCAATCTCTGGTTTTATGCAGCACCCCAACTCACCTTTACCCTTAAGCAAGCATAAGTTGCTTTTCTAAATTTGAGACCCTGTTCTGTTCTGTAATTCAGTTCCTGTGTAGCCAAGTTTACATTCCGTGTATTACTGATATCTTATGATGTTTCTTTTTCTGTGTGACTTATTTCAGTTAGAATCATCATACCTGAATCCACTCATTGTGCTGCTAAGGGCCTGATGACACAGATTTCATTGCTGAGTGATATTGCTTTGTAAGTAAATACCACAACTTCTTTATCCATTTTTCACTTTCTGCGATGTTGAACTTGTACTGTAAACGAGGTTCTTGTAAACAGAGCCGTTCCAAACTTTGGGGTGGCTGTGTCTTTTTGATTTTAATTTCCCTAAGCTATAGGACCATAAGTGGAAGTGCCCAAGGTTCTGTTGCTTTGTTTTTTAGATGTTTCAGGAAACACCATACACTTCTCCCGAGTGGTTGTTGGCAATTTACATCCCGCCCATCAGCATAACAAGGCTCCCAGTTCTCCATGGCCTGTCCTGCCTTTCTGGATTTTACACTTTTTTCAGATGGCCCTTTTGACCAGGGGGAAGTGAGACTTCATTGTAGTGCAGATTTCCTTTGCAAGCTTGCTTGGTTGGCCAAAAAGGGCGTATGCGTTTTTTCCTGAATATATTCAGGAAAAAACGCATACGCCCTTTTTGGCCAAGTGCATCATTGTGGACGTTCTGCGTCTTTTCCTATGCTTTCAATGCAATTCCAGTCTACCTCCTGAAATCGGTTTCCTGCAATTCTGCCCCGCTTTCAAGTCCTCTTGGCAGCCTTACTTCAGTCTATTTTTGGACGATAGCTGTCATTTATAACTCTGCAGGTTTGTGAATTACAGTGCCCCTGAGCTCCTTTCTTCAACTCGCTTTCTTTTCAGCTGGCCGCAACACCGCAGGATGGCTTCAGGCCCTAATCTGGTTCCGGTACGGCACGCTGAGCCTTTGGTTATTTCCTCTTCCTGGTGGGAAATGAGAGTTAAATTTCCCGTCCAGACACCTCCAGCTAGCCTCTCATTGGTTCTCGCTATTCCTGTTCATCTTCCGCAGAAATTGCAAACTGGGCCAAACAGGAGGTTAAAGGCGCTGACTCTCCAAGTGGGGAGAGTGTTAGTAAAGCGTCTGGAATGTTTCACCCGAGTACCAGGGGAGGAAAACTGAGACATATTTGAACACGTCTCCCGTTCACATGGTTGATCATACTTGGGTTCCACATGCATGTTTTAGCTGAAGGAAGAATACCTTAAACCTGGGTAGTTGAAACCCGTGGAATGGGTACCATGCAATATGACTTCAAAGGGTCTTCATTTGCTCACCGAACCTCTCCAATCCTATCACTGCTGCGTTTATGCCCCTGTACACATGCTTGATTCTCTTTCGGAGACATAGCAATCCATAGGTTTTAAGATACTTACTAGTCAGGTACATTCTTAGGCGTTTAATATGCGGTGTTGAGTCCATTTCGTTGAGCAAGGAGTAGCTCTTGTCTATTCCATATTTGGCTTAAGGAACTTTATCTGTGCTCATTTCAATCTCTGGTTTTATGCAGCACCCCAACTCACCTTTACCCTTAAGCAAGAATAAGTTGGTTTTCTAAATTTGAGACCCTGTTCTGTTCTGTAATTCAGTTCCTGTGTAGCCAAGTTTACATTCCGTGTATTACTGATATCTTATGATGTTTCTTTTTCTGTGTGACTTATTTCAGTTAGAATCATCATACCTGAATCCACTCATTGTGATGCTAAGGGCCTGATGACACAGATTTCATTGCTGAGTGATATTGCTTTGTAAGTAAATACCACAACTTCTTTATCCATTTTTCACTTTCTGCGATGTTGAACTTGTACTGTAAACGAGGTTCTTGTAAACAGAGCCGTTCCAAACTTTGGGGTGGCTGTGTCTTTTTGATTTTAATTTCTCTAAGCTATAGGACCATAAGTGGAAGTGCCCTAGGTTCTGTTGCTTTGTTTTTTAGATGTTTCAGGAAACACCATACACTTCTCCCGAGTGGTTGTTGGCAATTTACATCCCGCCCATCAGCATAACAAGGCTCCCAGTTCTCCATGGCCTGTCCTGCCTTTCTGGATTTTACACTTTTTTCAGATGGCCCTTTTGACCGGGGGGAAGTGAGACTTCATTGTAGTGCAGATTTCCTTTGCAAGCTTGCTTGGTTGGCCAAAAAGGGCGTATGCGTTTTTTCCTGAATATATTCAGGAAAAAACGCATACGCCCTTTTTGGCCAAGTGCATCATTGTGGACGTTCTGCCTCTTTTCCTATGCTTTCAATGCAATTCCAGTCTACCTCCTGAAATCGGTTTCCTGCAATTCTGCCCCGCTTTCAAGTCCTCTTGGCAGCCTTACTTCAGTCTATTTTTGGACGATAGCTGTCATTTATAACTCTGCAGGTTTGTGAATTACAGTGCCCCTGAGCTCCTTTCTTCAACTTGCTTTCTTGTGAGCTGGCCGCAACACCGCAGGATGGCTTCAGGCCGTAATCTGGTTCCGGCACGGCACGCTGAGCCTTTCGTTATTTCCTTTTCCTGGTGGGAAATGAGAGTTAAATTTGCCCGTCCAGACACCTCCAGCTAGTCTCTCATTGGTTCTCGCTATTCCTGTTCATCTTCCGCAGAAATTGCAAACTGGGCCAAACAGGAGGTTAAAGGCGCTGACTCTCCAAGTGGGGAGAGTGTTAGTAAAGCGTCTGGAATGTTGCACCCGAGTACCAGGGGAGGAAAACTGAGACATATTTGAACACGTCTCCCGTTCACATGGTTGATCATACTTGGGTTCCACATGCATGTTTTAGCTGAAGGAAGAATACCTTAAACCTGGAGAGTTAAGACCCGTGTAATGGGTACCATGCAATATGACTTCAAAGGGTCTTCATTTGCTCACCGAACCTCTCCAATCCTATCACTGCTGCGTTTATGCCCCTGTACACATGCTTGATTCTCTTTCGGAGACATAGCAATCCATAGGTTTTAAGATACTTACTAGTCAGGTACATTCTTAGGCATTTAAAATGCGGTGTTGAGTCCATTTCGTTGAGCAAGGAGTAGCTCTTGTCTATTCCATATTTGACTTAAGGAACTTTATCTGTGCTCATTTCAATCTCTGGTTTTATGCAGCACCCCAACTCACCTTTACCCTTAAGCAAGCATAAGTTGGTTTTCTAAATTTGAGACCCTGTTCTGTTCTGTAATTCAGTTCCTGTGTAGCCAAGTTTACATTCCGTGTATTAGTGATATCTTATGATGTTTCTTTTTCTGTGTGACTTACTTCAGTTAGAATCATCATACTTGAATCCACTCATTGTGCTGCTAAGGGCCTGATGACACAGATTTCATTGCTGAGTGATATTGCTTTGTAAGTAAATACCACAACTTCTTTATCCATTTTTCACTTTCTGCGATGTTGAACTTGTACTGTAAACGAGGTTCTTGTAAACAGAGCCGTTCCAAACTTTGGGGTGGCTGTGTCTTTTTGATTTTAATTTCCCTAAGCTATAGGACCATAAGTGGAAGTGCCCTAGGTTCTGTTGCTTTGTTTTTTAGATGTTTCAGGAAACACCATACACTTCTCCCGAGTGGTTGTTGGCAATTTACATCCCGCCCATCAGCATAACAAGGCTCCCAGTTCTCCATGGCCTGTCCTGCCTTTCTGGATTTTACACTTTTTTCAGATGGCCCTTTTGACCGGGGGGAAGTGAGACTTCATTGTAGTGCAGATTTCCTTTGCAAGCTTGCTTGGTTGGCCAAAAAGGGCATATGCGTTTTTTCCTGAATATATTTAGGAAAAAACGCATACGCCCTTTTTGGCCAAGTGCATCATTGTGGACGTTCTGCCTCTTTTCCTATGCTTTCAATGCAATTCCAGTCTACCTCCTGAAATCGGGTTCCTGCAATTCTGCCCCGCTTTCAAGTCCTCTTGGCAGCCTTACTTCAGTATATTTTTGGACGATAGCTGTCATTTATAACTCTGCAGGTTTGTGAATTACAGTGCCCCTAAGCTCCTTTCTTGAACTCGCTTTCTTTTGAGCTGGCCGCAACACCGCAGGATGGCTTCAGGCCCTAATCTGGTTCCGGTACGGCACGCTGAGCCTTTGGTTATTTCCCTTTCCTGGTGGGAAATGAGAGTTAAATTTGCCCGTCCAGACACCTCCAGCTAGCCTCTCATTGGTTCTCGCTATTCCTGTTCATCTTCTGCAGAAATTGCAAACTGGGCCAAACAGGAGGTTAAAGGCGCTGACTCTCCAAGTGGGGAGAGTGTTAGTAAAGCGTCTGGAATGTTGCACCCGAGTACCAGGGGAGGAAAACTGAGACATATTTGAACACGTCTCCCGTTCACATGGTTGATCATACTTGGGTTCCACATGCATGTTTTAGCTGAAGGAAGAATACCTTAAACCTGGAGAGTTGAGACCCGTGTAATGGGTACCATGCAATATGACTTCAAAGGGTCTTCATTTGCTCACCGAACCTCTCCAATCCTATCACTGCTGCGTTTATGCCCCTGTACACATGCTTGATTCTCTTTTGGAGACATAGCAATCCATAGGTTTTATGATACTTACTAGTCAGGTACATTCTTAGGCGTTTAATATGTGGTGTTGAGTCCATTTCGTTGAGCAAGGAGTAGCTCTTGTCTATTCCATATTTGACTTAAGGAACTTTATCTGTGCTCATTTCAATCTCTGGTTTTATGCAGCACCCCAACTCACCTTTACCCTTAAGCAAGCATAAGTTGCTTTTCTAAATTTGAGACCCTGTTCTGTTCTGTAATTCAGTTCCTGTGTAGCCAAGTTTACATTCCGTGTATTACTGATATCTTATGATGTTTCTTTTTCTGTGTGACTTATTTCAGTTAGAATCATCATACCTGAATCCACTCATTGTGATGCTAAGGGCCTGATGACATAGATTTCATTGCTGAGTGATATTGCTTTGTAAGTAAATACCACAACTTCTTTATCCATTTTTCACTTTCTGCGATGTTGAACTTGTACTGTAAATGAGATTCTTGTAAACAGAGGCGTCCCAAACTTTGGGGTGGCTGTGTCTTTTTTATTTTAATTTCCCTAAGCTATAGGACCATAAGTGGCAGTGCCCTAGGCTCTGTTGCTTTGTTTTTTAGATGTTTCAGGAAACACCATACACTTCTCCCCAGTGGCTGTTGGCAATTTACATCCCGCCCATCAGCATAACAAGGCTCCCAGTTCTCCATGGCCTGTCCTGCCTTTCTGGATTTTACACTTTTTTCAGATGGCCCTTTTGACCGGGGGGAAGTGAGACTTCATTGTAGTGCAGATTTCCTTTGCAAGCTTGCTTGGTTGGCCACAAAGGGCGTATGCGTTTTTTCCTGAATATATTCAGGAAAAAACGCATACGCCCTTTTTGGCCAAGTGCATCATTGTGGACGTTCTGCCTCTTTTCCTATGCTTTCAATGCAATTCCAGTCTACCTCCTGAAATCGGTTTCCTGTAATTCTGCCCCGCTTTCAAGTCCTCTTGGCAGCCTTACTTCAGTCTATTTTTGGACGATAGCTGTCATTTATAACTCTGCAGGTTTGTGAATTACAGTGCCCCTGAGCTCCTTTCTTCAACTTGCTTTCTTGTGACCTGGCCGCAACACTGCAGGATGGCTTCAGTTCCTAATCTGGTTCCGGCCCGGCATGCTGAGCCTTTGGTTAATTCCTCTTCCTGTTGGGAAATGAGAGTTAAATTTTCCCGTCCAGACACCTCCAGCTAGCCTCTCATTGGTTCTCGCTATTCCTGTTCATCTTCCGCAGAAATTGCAAACTGGGCCAAACAGGAGGTTAAAGGCGCTGACTCTCCAAGTGGGGAGAGTGTTAGTAAAGCGTCTGGAATGTTGCACCCGAGTACCAGGGGAGGAAAACTGAGACATATTTGAACACGTCTCCCGATCACATGGTTGATCATACTCTAGGTTCCACATGCATGTTTTAGCTGAAGGAAGAATACCTTAAACCTGGGTAGTTGAAACCCGTGGAATGGGTACCATGCAATATGACTTCAAAGGGTCTTCATTTGCTCACCGAACCTCTCCAATCCTATCACTGCTGCGTTTATGCCCCTGTACACATGCTTGATTCTCTTTCGGAGACATAGCAATCCATAGGTTTTAAGATACTTACTAGTCAGGTACATTCTTAGGCGTTTAATATGGGGTGTTGAGTCCATTTCGTTGAGCAAGCAGTAGCTCTTGTCTATTCCATATTTGGCTTAAGGAACTTTATCTGTGCTCATTTCAATCTCTGGTTTTATGCAGCACCCCAACTCACCTTTACCCTTAAGCAAGAATAAGTTGGTTTTCTAAATTTGAGACCCTGTTCTGTTCTGTAATTCAGTTCCTGTGTAGCCAAGTTTACATTCCGTGTATTACTGATATCTTATGATGTTTCTTTTTCTGTGTGACTTATTTCAGTTAGAATCATCATACCTGAATCCACTCATTGTGCTGCTAAGGGCCTGATGACACAGATTTCATTGCTGAGTGATATTGCTTTGTAAGTAAATACCACAACTTCTTTATCCATTTTTCACTTTCTGCGATGTTGAACTTGTACTGTAAACGAGGTTCTTGTAAACAGAGCCGTTCCAAACTTTGGGGTGGCTGTGTCTTTTTCATTTTAATTTCCCTAAGCTATAGGACCATAAGTGGAAGTGCCCTAGGTTCTGTTGCTTTGTTTTTTAGATGTTTCAGGAAACACCATACACTTCTCCCGAGTGGTTGTTGGCAATTTACATCCCGCCCATCAGCATAACAAGGCTCCCAGTTCTCCATGGCCTGTCCTGCCTTTCTGGATTTTACACTTTTTTCAGATGGCCCTTTTGACCGGGCTGAAGTGAGACTTCATTGTAGTGCAGATTTCCTTTGCAAGCCTGCTTGGTTGGCCAAAAAGGGCGTATGCGTTTTTTCCTGAATATATTCAGGAAAAAACGCATACGCCCTTTTTGGCCAAGTGCATCATTGTGGACGTTCTGCCTCTTTTCCTATGCTTTCAATGCAATTCCACTCTACCTCCTGAAATCGGTTTCCTGCAATTCTGCCCCGCTTTCAAGTCCTCTTGGCAGCCTTACTTCAGTCTATTTTTGGACGATAGCTGTCATTTATAACTCTGCAGGTTTGTGAATTACAGTGCCCCTGAGCTCCTTTCTTCAACTTGCTTTCTTGTGAGCTGGCCGCAACACCGCAGGATGGCTTCAGGCCGTAATCTGGTTCCGGCACGGCACGCTGAGCCTTTCGTTATTTCCTTTTCCTGGTGGGAAATGAGAGTTAAATTTGCCCGTCCAGACACCTCCAGCTAGTCTCTCATTGGTTCTCGCTATTCCTGTTCATCTTCCGCAGAAATTGCAAACTGGGCCAAACAGGAGGTTAAAGGCGCTGACTCTCCAAGTGGGGAGAGTGTTAGTAAAGCGTCTGGAATGTTGCACCCGAGTACCAGGGGAGGAAAACTGAGACGTATTTGAACACGTCTCCCGTTCACATGGATGATCATACTTGGGTTCCACATGCATGTTTTAGCTGAAGGAAGAATACCTTAAACCTGGAGAGTTGAGACCCGTGTAATGGGTACCATGCAATATGACTTCAAAGGGTCTTCATTTGCTCACCGAACCTCTCCAATCCTATCACTGCTGCGTTTATGCCCCTGTACACATGCTTGATTCTCTTTCGGAGACATAGCAATCCATAGGTTTTAAGATACTTACTAGTCAGGAACATTCTTAGGCGTTTAATATGGGGTGTTGAGTCCATTTCGTTGAGCAAGGAGTAGCTCTTGTCTATTCCATATTTGGCTTAAGGAACTTTATCTGTGCTCATTTCAATCTCTGGTTTTATGCAGCACCCCAACTCACCTTTACCCTTACGCAAGCTTAAGTTGGTTTTCTAAATTTGAGTCCCTGTTCTGTTCTGTAATTCAGTTCCTGTGTAGCCAAGTTTCCATTCCGTGTATTACTGATATCTTATGATGTTTCTTTTTCTGTGTGACTTACTTCAGTTAGAATCATCATACCTGAATCCACTCATTGTGCTGCTAAGGGCCTGATGACACAGATTTCATTGCTGAGTGATATTGCTTTGTAAGTAAATACCACAACTTCTTTATCCATTTTTCACTTTCTGCGATGTTGAACTTGTACTGTAAACGAGGTTCTTGTAAACAGAGCCGTTCCAAACTTTGGGGTGGCTGTGTCTTTTTGATTTTAATTTCCCTAAGCTATAGGACCATAAGTGGAAGTGCCCTAGGCTCTGTTGCTTTGTTTTTTAGATGTTTCAGGAAACACCATACACTTCTCCCAAGTGTCTGTTGGCAATTTACATCCCGCCCATCAGCATAACAAGGCTCCCAGTTCTCAATGGCCTGTTGCCTTTCTGGATTTTACACTTTTTTCAGATGGCCCTTTTGACCGGGGGGAAGTGAGACTTCATTGTAGTGCAGATTTCCTTTGCAAGCTTGCTTGGTTGGCCAAAAAGGGCGTATGCGTTTTTTCCTGAATATATTCAGGAAAAAACGCATACGCCCTTTTTGGCCAAGTGCATCATTGTGGACGTTCTGCCTCTTTTCCTATGCTTTCAATGCAATTCCAGTCTACCTCCTGAAATCGGTTTCCTGCAATTCTGCCCCGCTTTCAAGTCCTCTTGGCAGCCTTACTTCAGTCTATTTTTGGACGATAGCTGTCATTTATAACTCTGCAGGTTTGTGAATTACAGTGCCCCTGAGCTCCTTTCTTCAACATGCTTTCTTGTGGCCTGGCCGCAACACCGCAGGATGGCTTCAGGCCGTAATCTGGTGCCGGCACGGCACGCTGAGCCTTTGGTTATTTCCTCTTCCTGGTGGGAAATGAGAGTTAAATTTGCCCGTCCAGACACCTTCAGCTAGCCTCTCATTGGTTCTCGCTATTTCTGTTCATCTTCCGCAGAAATTGCAAACTGGGCCAAACAGGAGGTTAAAGGCGCTGACTCTCCAAGTGGGGAGAGTGTTAGTAAAGCGTCTGGAATGTTGCACCCGAGTACCAGGGGAAGAAAACTGAGACATATTTGAACACGTCTCCCGTTCACATGGTTGATCATACTTGGGTTCCACATGCATGTTTTAGCTGAAGGAAGAATACCTTAAACCTGGAGAGTTAAGACCCGTGTAATGGGTACCATGCAATATGACTTCAAAGGGTCTTCATTTGCTCACCGAACCTCTCCAATCCTATCACTGCTGCGTTTATGCCCCTGTACACATGCTTGATTCTCTTTCGGAGACATAGCAATCCATAGGTTTTAAGATACTTACTAGTCAGGTACATTCATAGGCATTTAAAATGCGGTGTTGAGTCCATTTCGTTGAGCAAGGAGTAGCTCTTGTCTATTCCATATTTGACTTAAGGAACTTTATCTGTGCTCATTTCAATCTCTGGTTTTATGCAGCACCCCAACTCACCTTTACCCTTAAGCAAGCATAAGTTGGTTTTCTAAATTTGAGACCCTGTTCTGTTCTGTAATTCAGTTCCTGTGTAGCCAAGTTTACATTCCGTGTATTACTGATATCTTATGATGTTTCTTTTTCTGTGTGACTTACTTCAGTTAGAATCATCATACTTGAATCCACTCATTGTGCTGCTAAGGGCCTGATGACTCAGATTTCATTGCTGAGTGATATTGCTTTGTAAGTAAATACCACAACTTCTTTATCCATTTTTCACTTTCTGCGATGTTGAACTTGTACTGTAAACCAGGTTCTTGTAAACAGAGCCGTTCCAAACTTTGGGGTGGCTGTGTCTTTTTGATTTTAATTTCCCTAAGCTATAGGACCATAAGTGGAAGTGCCCTAGGTTCTGTTGCTTTGTTTTTTAGATGTTTCAGGAAACACCATACACTTCTCCCGAGTGGTTGTTGGCAATTTACATCCCGCCCATCAGCATAACAAGGCTCCCAGTTCTCCATGGCCTGTCCTGCCTTTCTGGATTTTACACTTTTTTCAGATGGCCCTTTTGACCGGGGGGAAGTGAGACTTCATTGTAGTGCAGATTTCCTTTGCAAGCTTGCTTGGTTGGCCAAAAAGGGCATATGCGTTTTTTCCTGAATATATTTAGGAAAAAACGCATACGCCCTTTTTGGCCAAGTGCATCATTGTGGACGTTCTGCCTCTTTTCCTATGCTTTCAATGCAATTCCAGTCTACCTCCTGAAATCGGGTTCCTGCAATTCTGCCCCGCTTTCAAGTCCTCTTGGCAGCCTTACTTCAGTATATTTTTGGACGATAGCTGTCATTTATAACTCTGCAGGTTTGTGAATTACAGTGCCCCTAAGCTCCTTTCTTCAACTCGCTTTCTTTTGAGCTGGCCGCAACACCGCAGGATGGCTTCAGGCCCTAATCTGGTTCCGGTACGGCACGCTGAGCCTTTGGTTATTTCCTCTTCCTGGTGGGAAATGAGAGTTAAATTTGCCCGTCCAGACACCTCCAGCTAGCCTCTCATTGGTTCTCGCTATTCCTGTTCATCTTCTGCAGAAATTGCAAACTGGGCCAAACAGGAGGTTAAAGGCGCTGACTCTCCAAGTGGGGAGAGTGTTAGTAAAGCGTCTGGAATGTTGCACCCGAGTACCAGGGGAGGAAAACTGAGACATATTTGAACACGTCTCCCGTTCACATGGTTGATCATACTTGGGTTCCACATGCATGTTTTAGCTGAAGGAAGAATACCTTAAACCTGGAGAGTTGAGACCCGTGTAATGGGTACCATGCAATATGACTTCAAAGGGTCTTCATTTGCTCACCGAACCTCTCCAATCCTATCACTGCTGCGTTTATGCCCCTGTACACATGCTTGATTCTCTTTTGGAGACATAGCAATCCATAGGTTTTATGATACTTACTAGTCAGGTACATTCTTAGGCGTTTCATATGTGGTGTTGAGTCCATTTCGTTGAGCAAGGAGTAGCTCTTGTCTATTCCATATTTGACTTAAGGAACTTTATCTGTGCTCATTTCAATCTCTGGTTTTATGCAGCACCCCAACTCACCTTTACCCTTAAGCAAGCATAAGTTGCTTTTCTAAATTTGAGACCCTGTTCTGTTCTGTAATTCAGTTCCTGTGTAGCCAAGTTTACATTCCGTGTATTACTGATATCTTATGATGTTTCTTTTTCTGTGTGACTTATTTCAGTTAGAATCATCATACCTGAATCCACTCATTGTGATGCTAAGGGCCTGATGACATAGATTTCATTGCTGAGTGATATTGCTTTGTAAGTAAATACCACAACTTCTTTATCCATTTTTCACTTTCTGCGATGTTGAACTTGTACTGTAAATGAGATTCTTGTAAACAGAGGCGTCCCAAACTTTGGGGTGGCTGTGTCTTTTTTATTTTAATTTCCCTAAGCTATAGGACCATAAGTGGCAGTGCCCTAGGCTCTGTTGCTTTGTTTTTTAGATGTTTCAGGAAACACCATACACTTCTCCCCAGTGGCTGTTGGCAATTTACATCCCGCCCATCAGCATAACAAGGCTCCCAGTTCTCCATGGCCTGTCCTGCCTTTCTGGATTTTACACTTTTTTCAGATGGCCCTTTTGACCGGGGGGAAGTGAGACTTCATTGTAGTGCAGATTTCCTTTGCAAGCTTGCTTGGTTGGCCACAAAGGGCGTATGCGTTTTTTCCTGAATATATTCAGGAAAAAACGCATACGCCCTTTTTGGCCAAGTGCATCATTGTGGACGTTCTGCCTCTTTTCCTATGCTTTCAATGCAATTCCAGTCTACCTCCTGAAATCGGTTTCCTGTAATTCTGCCCCGCTTTCAAGTCCTCTTGGCAGCCTTACTTCAGTCTATTTTTGGACGATAGCTGTCATTTATAACTCTGCAGGTTTGTGAATTACAGTGCCCCTGAGCTCCTTTCTTCAACTTGCTTTCTTGTGAGCTGGCCGCAACACTGCAGGATGGCTTCAGTTCCTAATCTGGTTCCGGCCCGGCATGCTGAGCCTTTGGTTAATTCCTCTTCCTGTTGGGAAATGAGAGTTAAATTTGCCCGTCCAGACACCTCCAGCTAGCCTCTCATTGGTTCTCGCTATTCCTGTTCATCTTCCGCAGAAATTGCAAACTGGGCCAAACAGGAGGTTAAAGGCGCTGACTCTCCAAGTGGGGAGAGTGTTAGTAAAGCGTCTGGAATGTTGCACCCGAGTACCAGGGGAGGAAAACTGAGACATATTTGAACACGTCTCCCGATCACATGGTTGATCATACTCTAGGTTCCACATGCATGTTTTAGCTGAAGGAAGAATACCTTAAACCTGGGTAGTTGAAACCCGTGGAATGGGTACCATGCAATATGACTTCAAAGGGTCTTCATTTGCTCACCGAACCTCTCCAATCCTATCACTGCTGCGTTTATGCCCCTGTACACATGCTTGATTCTCTTTCGGAGACATAGCAATCCATAGGTTTTAAGATACTTACTAGTCAGGTACATTCTTAGGCGTTTAATATGGGGTGTTGAGTCCATTTCGTTGAGCAAGCAGTAGCTCTTGTCTATTCCATATTTGGCTTAAGGAACTTTATCTGTGCTCATTTCAATCTCTGGTTTTATGCAGCACCCCAACTCACCTTTACCCTTAAGCAAGAATAAGTTGGTTTTCTAAATTTGAGACCCTGTTCTGTTCTGTAATTCAGTTCCTGTGTAGCCAAGTTTACATTCCGTGTATTACTGATATCTTATGATGTTTCTTTTTCTGTGTGACTTATTTCAGTTAGAATCATCATACCTGAATCCACTCATTGTGCTGCTAAGGGCCTGATGACACAGATTTCATTGCTGAGTGATATTGCTTTGTAAGTAAATACCACAACTTCTTTATGCATTTTTCACTTTCTGCGATGTTGAACTTGTACTGTAAACGAGGTTCTTGTAAACAGAGCCGTTCGAAACTTTGGGGTGGCTGTGTCTTTTTGATTTTAATTTCCCTAAGCTATAGGACCATAAGTGGAAGTGCCCTAGGTTCTGTTGCTTTGTTTTTTAGATGTTTCAGGAAACACCATACACTTCTCCCGAGTGTCTGTTGGCAATTTACATCCCGCCCATCAGCATAACAAGGCTCCCAGTTCTCCATGGCCTGTCCTGCCTTTCTGGATTTTACACTTTTTTCAGATGGCCCTTTTGACCGGGGGGAAGTGAGACTTCATTGTAGTGCAGATTTCCTTTGCAAGCTTGCTTGGTTGGCCAAAAAGGGCGTATGCGTTTTTTCCTGAATATATTCAGGAAAAAACGCATACGCCCTTTTTGGCCAAGTGCATCATTGTGGACGTTCTGCCTCTTTTCCTATGCTTTCAATGCAATTCCAGTCTACCTCCTGAAATCGGTTTCCTGCAATTCTGCCCCGCTTTCAAGTCCTCTTGGCAGCCTTACTTCAGTCTATTTTTGGACGATAGCTGTCATTTATAACTCTGCAGGTTTGTGAATTACAGTGCCCCTGAGCTCCTTTCTTCAACTCGCTTTCTTGTGACCTGGCCGCAACACCGCAGGATGGCTTCAGGCCCTAATCTGGTTCCGGCATGGCACGCTGAGCCTTTGGTTATTTCCTCTTCCTGGTGGGAAATGAGAGTTAAATTTGCCCGTCCAGACACCTCCAGCTAGTCTCTCATTGGTTCTCGCTATTCCTGTTCATCTTCCGCAGAAATTGCAAACTGGGCCAAACAGGAGGTTAAAGGCGCTGACTCTCCAAGTGGGGAGAGTGTTAGTAAAGCGTCTGGAATGTTGCACCCGAGTACCAGGGGAGGAAAACTGAGACATATTTGAACACGTCTCCCGTTCACATGGTTGATCATACTTGGCTTCCACATGCATGTTTTAGCTGAAGGAAGAATACCTTAAACCTGGAGAGTTGAGACCCGTGTAATGGGTACCATGCAATATGACTTCAAAGGGTCTTCATTTGCTCACCGAACCTCTCCAATCCTATCACTGCTGCATTTATGCCCCTGTACACATGCTTGATTCTCTTTCGGAGACATAGCAATCCATAGGTTTTAAGATACTTACTAGTCAGGTACATTCTTAGGCGTTTAATATGCGGTGTTGAGTCCATTTCGTTGAGCAAGGAGTAGCTCTTGTCTATTCCATATTTGGCTTAAGGAACTTTATCTGTGCTCATTTCAATCTCTGGTTTTATGCAGCACCCCAACTCACCTTTCCCCTTAAGCAAGCATAAGTTGGTTTTCTAAATTTGAGACCCTGTTCTGTTCTGTAATTCAGTTCCTGTGTAGCCAAGTTTACATTCCGTGTATTACTGATATCTTATGATGTTTCTTTTTCTGTGTGACTTATTTCAGTTAGAATCATCATACCTGAATCCACTCATTGTGCTGCTAAGGGCCTGATGACACAGATTTCATTGCTGAGTGATATTGCTTTGTAAGTAAATACCACAACTTCTTTATGCATTTTTCACTTTCTGCGATGTTGAACTTGTACTGTAAACGAGGTTCTTGTAAACAGAGCCGTTCGAAACTTTGGGGTGGCTGTGTCTTTTTGATTTTAATTTCCCTAAGCTATAGGACCATAAGTGGAAGTGCCCTAGGTTCTGTTGCTTTGTTTTTTAGATGTTTCAGGAAACACCATACACTTCTCCCGAGTGTCTGTTGGCAATTTACATCCCGCCCATCAGCATAACAAGGCTCCCAGTTCTCCATGGCCTGTCCTGCCTTTCTGGATTTTACACTTTTTTCAGATGGCCCTTTTGACCGGGGGGAAGTGAGACTTCATTGTAGTGCAGATTTCCTTTGCAAGCTTGCTTGGTTGGCCAAAAAGGGCGTATGCGTTTTTTCCTGAATATATTCAGGAAAAAACGCATACGCCCTTTTTGGCCAAGTGCATCATTGTGGACGTTCTGCCTCTTTTCCTATGCTTTCAATGCAATTCCAGTCTACCTCCCGAAATCGGTTTCCTGCAATTCTGCCCCGCTTTCAAGTCCTCTTGGCAGCCTTACTTCAGTCTATTTTTGGACGATAGCTGTCATTTATAACTCTGCAGGTTTGTGAATTACAGTGCCCCTGAGCTCCTTTCTTCAACTCGCTTTCTTGTGACCTGGCCGCAACACCGCAGGATGGCTTCAGGCCCTAATCTGGTTCCGGCATGGCACGCTGAGCCTTTGGTTATTTCCTCTTCCTGGTGGGAAATGAGAGTTAAATTTGCCCGTCCAGACACCTCCAGCTAGTCTCTCATTGGTTCTCGCTATTCCTGTTCATCTTCCGCAGAAATTGCAAACTGGGCCAAACAGGAGGTTAAAGGCGCTGACTCTCCAAGTGGGGAGAGTGTTAGTAAAGCGTCTGGAATGTTGCACCCGAGTACCAGGGGAGGAAAACTGAGACATATTTGAACACGTCTCCCGTTCACATGGTTGATCATACTTGGCTTCCACATGCATGTTTTAGCTGAAGGAAGAATACCTTAAACCTGGAGAGTTGAGACCCGTGTAATGGGTACCATGCAATATGACTTCAAAGGGTCTTCATTTGCTCACCGAACCTCTCCAATCCTATCACTGCTGCATTTATGCCCCTGTACACATGCTTGATTCTCTTTTGGAGACATAGCAATAAATAGGTTTTACGATACTTACTAGTCAGGTACATTCTTAGGCGTTTAATATGCGGTGTTCAGTCCATTTCGTTGAGCAAGGAGTAGCTCTTGTCTATTCCATATTTGGCCTAAGGAACTTTATCTGTGCTCATTTCAATCTCTGGTTTTATGCAGCACCCCAACTCACCTTTACCCTTAAGCAAGCATAAGTTGGTTTTCTAAATTTGAGACCCTGTTCTGTTCTGTAATTCAGTTCCTGTGTAGCCAAGTTTCCATTCCGTGTATTACTGATATCTTATGATGTTTCTTTTTCTGTGTGACTTATTTCAGTTAGAATCATCATACCTGAATCCACTCATTGTGCTGCTAAGGGCCTGATGACATAGATTTCATTGCTGAGTGATATTGCTTTGTAAGTGTATACCACAACTTCTTTATCCATTTTTCACTTTCTGTGATGTTGAACTTGTACTGTAAACGAGGTTCTTGTAAACAGAGCCGTTCCAAACTTTGGGGTGGCTGTGTCTTTTTGATTTTAATTTCCCTAAGCTATAGGACCATAAGTGGAAGTGCCCTAGGCTCTGTTGCTTTGTTTTTTAGATGTTTCAGGAAACACCATACACTTCTCCCAAGTGTCTGTTGGCAATTTACATCCCGCCCATCAGCATAACAAGGCTCCCAGTTCTCAATGGCCTGTTGCCTTTCTGGATTTTACACTTTTTTCAGATGGCCCTTTTGACCGGGGGGAAGTGAGACTTCATTGTAGTGCAGATTTCCTTTGCAAGCTTGCTTGGTTGGCCAAAAAGGGCGTATGCGTTTTTTCCTGAATATATTCAGGAAAAAATACATACGCCCTTTTTGGCCAAGTGCATCATTGTGGACGTTCTGCCTCTTTTCCTATGCTTTCAATGCAATTCCAGTCTACCTCCTGAAATCGGTTTCCTGCAATTCTGCCCCGCTTTCAAGTCCTCTTGGCAGCCTTACTTCAGTCTATTTTTGGACGATAGCTGTCATTTATAACTCTGCAGGTTTGTGACTTACAGTGCCCCTGAGCTCCTTTCTTCAACTCGCTTTCTTGTGACCTGGCCGCAACACCGCAGGATGGCTTCAGGCCCTAATCTGGTTCCGGCCCGGCATGCTGTGCCTTTGGTTAATTCCTCTTCCTGGTGGGAAATGAGAGTTAAATTTGCCCGTCCAGACACCTCCAGCTAGCCTCTCATTGGTTCTCGCTATTCCTGTTCATCTTCCGCAGAAATTGCAAACTGGGCCAAACAGGAGGTTAAAGGGACTGACTCACCAAGTCGGGAGAGTGTTAGTAAAGCGTCTGGAATGTTGCACCCGAGTACCAGGGTACGAAAACTGAGACATATGTGAACACGTCTCCCGATCACATGGTTGATCATACTCTAGGTTCCACATGCATGTTTTAGCTGAAGGAAGAATACCTTAAACCTGGGTAGTTGAAACCCGTTTAATGGGTACCATGCAATATGACTTCAAAGGGTCTTCATTTGTTCACCGAACCTCTCCAATCCTATCACTGCTGCGTTTATGCCCCTGTACACACGCTTGATTCTCTTTCGGAGACATAGCAATGCATAGGTTTTAAGATACTTACTAGTCAGGTACATTCTTAGGCGTTTAATATGCGGTGTTGAGTCCATTTCGTTGAGCAAGGAGTAGCTCTTGTCTAGTCCATATTTGGCTTAAGGAACTTTATCTGTGCTCATTTCAATCTCTGGTTTTATGCAGCACCCCAACTCACCTTTACCCTTAAGCAAGCATAAGTTGGTTTTCTAAATTTGAGACCCTGTTCTGTTCTGTAATTCAGTTCCTGAATAGCCAAGTTTCCATTCTGTGTGTTACTGATATCTTATGATGTTTCTTTTTCTGTGTGACTTATTTCAGTTAGAATCATCATACCTGAATCCACTCATTGTGCTGCTAAGGGCCTGATGACACAGATTTCATTGCTGAGTGATATTGCTTTGTAAGTGTATACCACAACTTCTTTATCCATTTTTCACTTTCTGCGATGTTGAACTTGTACTGTAAACGAGGTTCTTGTAAACAGAGCCGTTCGAAACTTTGGGGTGGCTGTGTCTTTTTGATTTTAATTTCCCTAAGCTATAGGACCATAAGTGGAAGTGCCCTAGGTTCTGTTGCTTTGTTTTTTAGATGTTTCAGGAAACACCATACACTTCTCCCGAGTGGTTGTTGGCAATTTACATCCCGCCCATCAGCATAACAAGGCTCCCAGTTCTCCATGGCCTGTCCTGCCTTTCTGGATTTTACACTTTTTTCAGATGGCCCTTTTGACCGGGGGGAAGTGAGACTTCATTGTAGTGCAGATTTCCTTTGCAAGCTTGCTTGGTTGGCCAAAAAGGGCGTATGCGTTTTTGCCTGAATATATTCAGGAAAAAACGCATACGCCCTTTTTGGCCAAGTGCATCATTGTGGACGTTCTGCCTCTTTTCCTATGCTTTCAATGCAATTCCAGTCTACCTCCTGAAATCGGTTTCCTGCAATTCTGCCCCGCTTTCAAGTCCTCTTGGCAGCCTCACTTCAGTCTATTTTTGGACGATAGCTGTCATTTATAACTCTGCAGGTTTGTGAATTACAGTGCCCCTGAGCTCCTTTCTTCAACTCGCTTTCTTGTGACCTGGCCGCAACACCGCAGGATGGCTTCAGGCCCTAATCTGGTTCCGGCACGGCACGCTGAGCCTTTGGTTATTTCCTCCTCCTGGTGGGAAATGAGAGTTCAATTTGCCCGTCCAGACACCTCCAGCTAGCCTCTCATTGGTTCTCGCTATTCCTGTTCATCTTCCGCAGAAATTGCAAACTGGGCCAAACAGGAGGTTAAAGGGACTGACTCTCCAAGTTGGGAGAGTGTTAGTAAAGCGTCTGGAAAGTTGCACCTGAGTACCAGGGGAGGAAAACTGAGACATATTTGAACACGTCTCCCGTTCACATGCTTGATCATACTCTGGGTTCCACATGCATGTTTTAGCTGAAGGAAGAATACCTTAAACCTGGAGAGTTGAGACCCGTGGAATGGGTACCATGCAATATGACTTCAAAGGGTCTTCATTTGCTCACCGAACCTCTCCAATTCTATCACTGCTGCGTTTATGCCCCTGTACACATGCTTGATTCTCTTTTGGAGACATAGCAATCCATAGGTTTTAAGATACTTACTAGTCAGGTACATTCTTAGGCGTTTAATATGGGGTTTTGAGTCCATTTCGTTGAGCAAGGAGTAGCTCTTGTCTATTCCATATTTGGCTTAAGGAACTTTATCTGTGCTCATTTCAATCTCTGGTTTTATGCAGCAACCCAACTCACCTTTCCCCTTAAGCAAGCATAAGTTGGTTTTCTAAATTTGAGACCCTGTTCTGTTCTGTAATTCAGTTCCTTTGTAGCCAAGTTTACATTCCGTGTATTACTGATATCTTATGATGTTTCTTTTTCTGTGTGACTTATTTCAGTTAGAATCATCATACCTGAATCCCCTCATTGTGCTGCTAAGGGCCTGATGACACAGATTTCATTGTTGAGTGATATTGCTTTGTAAGTAAATACCACAACTTCTTTATCCATTTTTCACTTTCTGCGATGTTGAACTTGTACTGTAAACGAGGTTCTTGTAAACAGAGGCGTCCCAAACTTTGGGGTGGCTGTGTCTTTTTGATTTTAATTTCCCTAAGCTATAGGACCATAAGTGGAAGTGCCCTAGGCTGTGTTGCTTTGTTTTTTAGATGTTTCAGGAAACACCATACACTTCTCCCGAGTGGTTGTTGGCAATTTACATCCCGCCCTTCAGCATAACAAGGCTCCCAGTTCTCAATGGCCTGTTGCCTTTCTGGATTTTACACTTTTTTCAGATGGCCCTTTTGACCGGGGGGAAGTGAGACTTCATTGTAGTGCAGATTTCCTTTGCAAGCTTGCTTGGTTGGCCAAAAAGGGCGTATGCGTTTTTTCCTGAATATATTCAGGAAAAAACGCATACGCCCTTTTTGGCCAAGTGCATCATTGTGGACGTTCTGCGTCTTTTCCTATGCTTTCAATGCAATTCCAGTCTACCTCCTGAAATCGGTTTCCTGCAATTCTGCCCCGCTTTCAAGTCCTCTTGGCAGCCTTACTTCAGTCTATTTTTGGACGATAGCTGTCATTTATAACTCTGCAGGTTTGTGAATTACAGTGCCCCTGAGCTCCTTTCTTCAACTCGCTTTCTTGTGACCTGGCCGCAACACCGCAGGATGGCTTCAGGCCCTAATCTGGTTCCGGTACGGCACGCTGAGCCTTTGGTTATTTCCTCTTCCTGGTGGGAAATGAGAGTTAAATTTGCCCGTCCAGACACCTCCAGCTAGTCTCTCATTGGTTCTCGCTATTCCTGTTCATCTTCCGCAGAAATTGCAAACTGGGCCAAACAGGAGGTTAAAGGCGCTGACTCTCCAAGTGGGGAGAGTGTTAGTAAAGCATCTGGAATGTTGCACCCGAGTACCAGGGGAGGAAAACTGAGACATATTTGAACACGTCTCCCGTTCACATGGTTGATCATACTTGGGTTCCACATGCATGTTTTAGCTGAAGGAAGAATACCTTAAACCTGGAGAGTTGAGACCCGTGTAATGGGTACCATGCAATATGACTTCAAAGGGTCTTCATTTGCTCACCGAACCTCTCCAATCCTATCACTGCTGCGTTTATGCCCCTGTACACATGCTTGATTCTCTTTTGGAGACATAGAAATCCATAGGTTTTACGATACTTACTAGTCAGGTACATTCTTAGGCGTTTAATATGCGGTGTTGAGTCCATTTCGTTGAGCAAGGAGTAGCTCTTGTCTATTCCATATTTGGCCTAAGGAACTTTATCTGTGCTCATTTCAATCTCTGGTTTTATGCAGCACCCCAACTCACCTTTACCCTTAAGCAAGCATAAGTTGGTTTTCTAAATTTGAGACCCTGTTCTGTTCTGTAATTCAGTTCCTGTGTAGCCAAGTTTCCATTCCGTGTATTACTGATATCTTATGATGTTTCTTTTTCTGTGTGACTTATTTCAGTTAGAATCATCATACCTGAATCCACTCATTGTGCTGCTAAGGGCCTGATGACATAGATTTCATTGCTGAGTGATATTGCTTTGTAAGTGAATACCACAACTTCTTTATCCATTTTTCACTTTCTGCGATGTTGAACTTGTACTGTAAACGAGGTTCTTGTAAACAGAGCCGTTCCAAACTTTGGGGTGGCTGTGTCTTTTTGATTTTAATTTCCCTAAGCTATAGGACCATAAGTGGAAGTGCCCTAGGCTCTGTTGCTTTGTTTTTTAGATGTTTCAGGAAACACCATACACTTCTCCCAAGTGTCTGTTGGCAATTTACATCCCGCCCATCAGCATAACAAGGCTCCCAGTTCTCAATGGCCTGTTGCCTTTCTGGATTTTACACTTTTTTCAGATGGCCCTTTTGACCAGGGGGAAGTGAGACTTCATTGTAGTGCAGATTTCCTTTGCAAGCTTGCTTGGTTGGCCAAAAAGGGCGTATGCGTTTTTACCTGAATATATTCAGGAAAAAATACATACGCCCTTTTTGGCCAAGTGCATCATTGTGGACGTTCTGCCTCTTTTCCTATGCTTTCAATGCAATTCCAGTCTACCTCCTGAAATCGGTTTCCTGCAATTCTGCCCCGCTTTCAAGTCCTCTTGGCAGCCTTACTTCAGTCTATTTTTGGACGATAGCTGTCATTTATAACTCTGCAGGTTTGTGACTTACAGTGCCCCTGAGCTCCTTTCTTCAACTCGCTTTCTTGTGACCTGGCCGCAACACCGCAGGATGGCTTCAGGCCCTAATCTGGTTCCGGCCCGGCATGCTGAGCCTTTGGTTAATTCCTCTTCCTGGTGGGAAATGAGAGTTAAATTTGCCCGTCCAGACACCTCCAGCTAGCCTCTCATTGGTTCTCGCTATTCCTGTTCATCTTCCGCAGAAATTGCAAACTGGGCCAAACAGGAGGTTAAAGGGACTGACTCTCCAAGTGGGGAGAGTGTTAGTAAAGCATCTGGAATGTTGCACCCGAGTACCAAGGGAGGAAAACTGAGACATATTTGAACACGTCTCCCGATCACATGGTTGATCATACTCTAGGTTCTACATGCATGTTTTAGCTGAAGGAAGAATACCTTAAACCTGGGTAGTTGAAACCCGTGGAATGGGTACCATGCAATATGACTTCAAAGGGTCTTCATTTGCTCACCGAACCTCTCCAATCCTATCACTGCTGCGTTTATGCCCCTGTACACATGCTTGATTCTCTTTCGGAGACATAGCAATCCATAGGTTTTAAGATACTTACTAGTCAGGTACATTCTTAGGCGTTTAATATGCGGTGTTGAGTCCATTTCGTTGAGCAAGGAGTAGCTCTTGTTTATTCCATATTTGGCTTAAGGAACTTTATCTGTGCTCATTTCAATCTCTGGTTTTATGCAGCACCCCAACTCACCTTTCCCCTTAAGCAAGAATAAGTTGGTTTTCTAAATTTGAGACCCTGTTCTGTTCTGTAATTCAGTTCCTGTGTAGTCAAGTTTACATTCCGTGTATTACTGATATCTTATGATGTTTCTTTTTCTGTGTGACTTATTTCAGTTAGAATCATCATACCTGAATCCACTCATTGTGCTGCTAAGGGCCTGATGACACAGATTTCATTGCTGAGTGATATTGCTTTCTAAGTAAATACCACAACTTCTTTATCCATTTTTCACTTTCTGCGATGCTGAACTTGTACTATAAACGAGGTTCTTGTAAACAGAGCCGTTCCAAACTTTGGGGTGGCTGTGTCTTTTTGATTTTAATTTCCCTAAGCTATAGGACCATAAGTGGAAGTGCCCTAGGTTCTGTTGCTTTGTTTTTTAGATGTTTCAGGAAACACCATACACTTCTCCCGAGTGGTTGTTGGCAATTTACATCCCGCCCATCAGCATAACAAGGCTCCCAGTTCTCCATGGCCTGTCCTGCCTTTCTGGATTTTACACTTTTTTCAGATGGCCCTTTTGACCGGGGGGAAGTGAGACTTCATTGTAGTGCAGATTTCCTTTGCAAGCTTGCTTGGTTGGCCAAAAAGGGCGTATGCGTTTTTTCCTGAATATATTCAGGAAAAAACGCATACGCCCTTTTTGGCCAAGTGCATCATTGTGGACGTTCTGCCTCTTTTCCTATGCTTTCAATGCAATTCCAGTCTACCTCCTGAAATCGGTTTCCTGCAATTCTGCCCCGCTTTCAAGTCCTCTTGGCAGCCTTACTTCAGTCTATTTTTGGACGATAGCTGTCATTTATAACTCTGCAGGTTTGTGAATTACAGTGCCCCTGAGCTCCTTTCTTCAACTCGCTTTCTTGTGACGGGGCCGCAACACCGCAGGATGGCTTCAGGCCCTAATCTGGTTCCGGTACGGCATGCTGAGCCTTTGGTTATTTCCTCTTCCTGGTGGGAAATGAGAGTTAAATTTGCCCGTCCAGACACCTCCAGCTAGCCTCTCATTGGTTCTCGCTATTCCTGTTCATCTTCCGCAGAAATTGCAAACTGGGCCAAACAGGAGGTTAAAGGCGCTGACTCTCCAAGTGGGGAGAGTGTTAGTAAAGCGTCTGGAATGTTGCACCCGAGTACCAGGGGAGGAAAACTGAGACATATTTGAACACGTCTCCCGTTCACATGGTTGATCATACTTGGGTTCCACATGCATGTTTTAGCTGAAGGAAGAATACCTTAAACCTGGAGAGTTAAGACCCGTGTAATGGGTACCATGCAATATGACTTCAAAGGGTCTTCATTTGCTCACCGAACCTCTCCAATCCTATCACTGCTGCGTTTATGCCCCTGTACACATGCTTGATTCTCTTTCGGAGACATAGCAATCCATAGGTTTTAAGATACTTACTAGTCAGGTACATTCTTAGGCGTTTAATATGCGGTGTTGAGTCCATTTCGTTGAGCAAGGAGTAGCTCTTGTCTATTCCATATTTGACTTAAGGAACTTTATCTGTGCTCATTTCAATCTCTGGTTTTATGCAGCACCCCAACTCACCTTTACCCTTAAGCAAGCATAAGTTGGTTTTCTAAATTTGAGACCCTGTTCTGTTCTGTAATTCAGTTTCTGTGTAGCCAAGTTTACATTCCGTGTATTACTGATATCTTATGATGTTTCTTTTTCTGTGTGACTTATTTCAGTTAGAATCATCATACCTGAATCCACTCATTGTGATGCTAAGGGCCTGATGACATAGATTTCATTGCTGAGTGATATTGCTTTGTAAGTAAATACCACAACTTCTTTATCCATTTTTCACTTTCTGCGATGTTGAACTTGTACTGTAAACGAGGTTCTTGTAAACAGAGGCGTCCCAAACTTTGGGGTGGCTGTGTCTTTTTGATTTTAATTTCCCTAAGCTATAGGACCATAAGTGGCAGTGCCCTAGGCTCTGTTGCTTTGTTTTTTAGATGTTTCAGGAAACACCATACACTTCTCCCGAGTGTCTGTTGGCAATTTACATCCCGCCCATCAGCATAACAAGGCTCCCAGTTCTCCATGGCCTGTCCTGCCTTTCTGGATTTTACACTTTTTTCAGATGGCCCTTTTGACCGGGGGGAAGTGAGACTTCATTGTAGTGCAGATTTCCTTTGCAAGCTTGCTTGGTTGGCCAAAAAGGGCGTATGCGTTTTTTCCTGAATTTATTCAGGAAAAAACGCATACGCCCTTTTTGGCCAAGTGCATCATTGTGGACGTTCTGCCTCTTTTCCTATGCTTTCAATGCAATTCCAGTCTACCTCCTGAAATCGGTTTCCTGCAATTCTGCCCCGCTTTCAAGTCCTCTTGGCAGCCTTACTTCAGTCTATTTTTGGACGATAGCTGTCATTTATAACTCTGCAGGTTTGTGAATTACAGTGTCCCTGAGCTCCTTTCTTCAACTCGCTTTCTTGTGACCTGGCCGCAACACCGCAGGATGGCTTCAGGCCCTAATCTGGTTCCGGCCCGGCATGCTGAGCCTTTGGTTAATTCCTCTTCCTGGTGGGAAATGAGAGTTAAATTTGCCCGTTCAGACACCTCCAGCTAGCCTCTCATTGGTTCTCGCTATTCCTGTTCATCTTCCGCAGAAATTGCAAAATGGGCCAAACAGGAGGTTAAAGGCGCTGACTCTCCAAGTGGGGAGAGTGTTAGTAAAGCGTCTGGAATGTTGCACCCGAGTACCAGGGGAGGAAAACTGAGACATATTTGAACACGTCTCCTGATCACATGGTTGATCATACTGTAGGTTCCACATGCATGTTTTAGCTGAAGGAAGAATACCTTAAACCTGGGTAGTTGAAACCTGTGGAATGGGTACCATGCAATATTACTTCAAAGGGTCTTCATTTGCTCACCGAACCTCTCCAATCCTATCACTGCTGCGTTTATGCCCCTGTACACATGCTTGATTCTCTTTCGGAGACATAGCAATCCATAGGTTTTAAGATACTTACTAGTCAGGTACATTCTTAGGCGTTTAATATGGGGTGTTGAGTCCATTTCGCTGAGCAAGGAGTAGCTCTTGTCTATTCCATATTTGGCTTAAGGAATTTATCTGTGCTCATTTCAATCTCTGGTTTTATGCAGCACCCCAACTCACCTTTCCCCTTAAGCAAGAATAAGTAGGTTTTCTAAATTTGAGACCCTGTTCTGTTCTGTAATTCAGTTCCTGTGTAGCCAAGTTTACATTCCGTGTATTACTGATATCTTATGATGTTTCTTTTTCTGTGTGACTTATTTCAGTTAGAATCATCATACCTGAATCCACTCATTGTGCTGCTAAGGGCCTGATGACACAGATTTCATTGCTGAGTGATATTGCTTTGTAAGTAAATACCACAACTTCTTTATCCATTTTTCACTTTCTGCGATGTTGAACTTGTACTGTAAACGAGGTTCTTGTAAACAGAGCCGTTCGAAACTTTGGGGTGGCTGTGTCTTTTTGATTTTAATTTCCCTAAGCTATAGGACCATAAGTGGAAGTGCCCTAGGTTCTGTTGCTTTGTTTTTTAGATGTTTCAGGAAACACCATACACTTCTCCCGAGTGGTTGTTGGCAATTTACATCCCGCCCATCAGCATAACAAGGCTCCCAGTTCTCCATGGCCTGTCCTGCCTTTCTGGATTTTACACTTTTTTCAGATGGCCCTTTTGACCGGGGGGAAGTGAGACTTCATTGTAGTGCAGATTTCCTTTGCAAGCTTGCTTGGTTGGCCAAAAAGTGCGTATGCGTTTTTTCCTGAATATATTCAGGAAAAAACGCATACGCCCTTTTTGGCCAAGTGCATCATTGTGGACGTTCTGCGTCTTTTCCTATGCTTTCAATGCAATTCCAGTCTACCTCCTGAAATCGGTTTCCTGCAATTCTGCCCCGCTTTCAAGTCCTCTTGGCAGCCTTACTTCAGTCTATTTTTGGACGATAGCTGTCATTTATAACTCTGCAGGTTTGTGAATTACAGTGCCCCTGAGCTCCTTTCTTCAACTCGCTTTCTTGTGACCTGGCCGCAACACCGCAGGATGGCTTCAGGCCCTAATCTGGTTCCGGCCCGGCATGCTGAGCCTTTGGTTAATTCCTCTTCCTGGTGGGAAATGAGAGTTAAATTTGCCCGTCCAGACACCTCCAGCTAGCCTCTCATTGGTTCTCGCTATTCCTGTTCATCTTCCGCAGAAATTGCAAACTGGGCCAAACAGGAGGTTAAAGGGACTGACTCTCCAAGTCGGGAGAGTGTTAGTAAAGCGTCTGGAATGTTGCACCCAAGTACCAGGGGAGGAAAACTGAGACATATTTGAACACGTCTCCTGATCACATGGTTGATCATACTGTAGGTTCCACATGCATGTTTTAGCTGAAGGAAGAATACCTTAAACCTGGGTAGTTGAAACCCGTGGAATGGGTACCATGCAATATGACTTCAAAGGGTCTTCATTTGCTCACCGAAGCTCTCCAATCCTATCACTGCTGCGTTTATGCCCCTGTACACATGCTTGATTCTCTTTCGGAGACATAGCAATCCATAGGTTTTAAGATACTTACTAGTCAGGTACATTCTTAGGCGTTTAATATGGGGTGTTGAGTCCATTTCGCTGAGCAAGGAGTAGCTCTTGTCTATTCCATATTTGGCTTAAGGAATTTATCTGTGCTCATTTCAATCTCTGGTTTTATGCAGCACCCCAACTCACCTTTCCCCTTAAGCAAGAATAAGTTGGTTTTCTAAATTTGAGACCCTGTTCTGTTCTGTAATTCAGTTCCTGTGTAGCCAAGTTTACATTCCGTGTATTACTGATATCTTATGATGTTTCTTTTTCTGTGTGACTTATTTCAGTTAGAATCATCATACCTGAATCCACTCATTGTGCTGCTAAGGGCCTGATGACACAGATTTCATTGCTGAGTGATATTGCTTTGTAAGTAAATACCACAACTTCTTTATCCATTTTTCACTTTCTGCGATGTTGAACTTGTACTGTAAACGAGGTTCTTGTAAACAGAGCCGTTCCAAACTTTGGGGTGGCTGTGTCTTTTTGATTTTAATTTCCCTAAGCTATAGGACCATAAGTGGAAGTGCCCTAGGTTCTGTTGCTTTGTTTTTTAGATGTTTCAGGAAACACCATACACTTCTCCCGAGTGGTTGTTGGCAATTTACATCCCGCCCATCAGCATAACAAGGCTCCCAGTTCTCCATGGCCTGTCCTGCCTTTCTGGATTTTACACTTTTTTCAGATGGCCCTTTTGACCGGGGGGAAGTGAGACTTCATTGTAGTGCAGATTTCCTTTGCAAGCTTGCTTGGTTGGCCAAAAAGGGCGTATGCGTTTTTTCCTGAATATATTCAGGAAAAAACGCATACGCCCTTTTTGGCCAAGTGCATCATTGTGGACGTTCTGCCTCTTTTCCTATGCTTTCCATGCAATTCCAGTCTACCTCCTGAAATCGGTTTCCTGCAATTCTGCCCCACTTTCAAGTCCTCCTGTCAGCCTTACTTCAGTATATTTTTGGACGATAGCTGTCATTTATAACTCTGCAGGTTTGTGAATTACAGTGCCCCTGAGATCCTTTCTTCAACTCGCTTTCTTGTGACCTGGCCGCAACACCGCAGGATGGCTTCAGGCCCTAATCTGCTTCCGGTACGGCACGCTGAGCCTTTGGTTATTTCCTCTTCCTGGTGGGAAATGAGAGTTAAATTTGCCCGTCCAGACACCTCCAGCTAGCCTCTCATTGGATCTCGCTCTTCCTGTTCATCTTCCGCAGAAATTGCAAACTGGGCCAAACAGGAGGTTAAAGGCGCTGACTCTCCAAGTGGGGAGAGTGTTTGTAAAGCGTCTGGAATGTTGCACCCGAGTACCAGGGGAGGAAAACTGAGACATATTTGAACACGTCTCCCGATCACATGGTTGATCATACTCTGGGTTCCACATGCATATTTTACCTGAAGGAAGAATACCTAAAACGTGGGTAGTTGAAACCCGTGTAATGGGTACCATGCAATATGACTTCAAAGGGTCTTCATTTGCTCACCGAACCTCTCCAATCCTATCACTGCTGCGTTTATGCCCCTGTACACATGCTTGATTCTCTTTCGGAGACATAGCAATCCATAGGTTTTAAGATACTTACTAGTCAGGTACATTCTTAGGCGTTTAATATGCGGTGTTGAGTCCATTTCGTTGAGCAAGGTGTAGCTCTTGTCTATTCCATATTTGGCTTAAGGAACTTTATCTGTGCTCATTTCAATCTCTGGTTTTATGCAGCACCCCAACTCACCTTTCCCCTTAAGCAAGCATAAGTTGGTTTTCTAAATTTGAGACCCTGTTCTGTTCTGTAATTCAGTTCCTGTGTAGCCAAGTTTACATTCCGTGTATTACTGATATCTTATGATGTTTCTTTTTCTGTGTGACTTATTTCAGTTAGAATCATCATACCTGAATCCACTCATTGTGATGCTAAGGGCCTGATGACATAGATTTCATTGCTGAGTGATATTGCTTTGTAAGTAAATACCACAACTTCTTTATCCATTTTTCACTTTCTGCGATGTTGAACTTGTACTGTAAACGAGGTTCTTGTAAACAGAGCCGTTCCAAACTTTGGGGTGGCTGTGTCTTTTTGATTTTAATTTCCCTAAGCTATAGGACCATAAGTGGCAGTGCCCTAGGCTCTGTTGCTTTGTTTTTTAGATGTTTCAGGAAACACCATACACTTCTCCCGAGTGTCTGTTAGCAATTTACATCCCGCCCATCAGCATAACAAGGCTCCCAGTTCTCCATGGCCTGTCCTGCCTTTCTGGATTTTACACTTTTTTCAGATGGCCCTTTTGACCGGGGGGAAGTGAGACTTCATTGTAGTGCAGATTTCCTTTGCAAGCTTGCTTGGTTGGCCAAAAAGGGCGTATGCGTTTTTTCCTGAATATATTCAGGAAAAAACGCATACGCCCTTTTTGGCCAAGTGCATCATTGTGGACGTTCTGCGTCTTTTCCTATGCTTTCAATGCAATTCCAGTCTACCTCCTGAAATCGGTTTCCTGCAATTCTGCCCCGCTTTCAAGTCCTCTTGGCAGCCTTACTTCAGTCTATTTTTGGACGATAGCTGTCATTTATAACTCTGCAGGTTTGTGAATTACAGTGCCCCTGAGCTCCTTTCTTCAACTCGCTTTCTTTTGAGCTGGCCGCAACACCGCAGGATGGCTTCAGGCCCTAATCTGGTTCCGGTACGGCACGCTGAGCCTTTGGTTATTTCCTCTTCCTGGTGGGAAATGAGAGTTAAATTTGCCCGTCCAGACACCTCCAGCTAGCCTCTCATTGGTTCTCGCTCTTCCTGTTCATCTTCCGCAGAAATTGCAAACTGGGCCAAACAGGAGGTTAAAGGCGCTGACTCTCCAAGTGGGGAGAGTGTTAGTAAAGCGTCTGGAATGTTGCACCCGAGTACCAGGGGAGGAAAACTGAGACATATTTGAACACGTCTCCCGTTCACATGGTTGATCATACTTGGGTTCCACATGCATGATTTAGCTGAAGGAAGAATACCTTAAACCTGGAGAGTTAAGACCCGTGTAATGGGTACCATGCAGTATGACTTCAAAGGGTCTTCATTTGCTCACCGAACCTCTCCAATCCTATCACTGCTGCGTTTATGCCCCTGTACACATGCTTGATTCTCTTTCGGAGACATAGCAATCCATAGGTTTTAAGATACTTACTAGTCAGGTACATTCTTAGGCGTTTAATATGCGGTGTTGAGTCCATTTCGTTGAGCAAGGAGTAGCTCTTGTCTATTCCATATTTGACTTAAGGAACTTTATCTGTGCTCATTTCAATCTCTGGTTTTATGCAGCACCCCAACTCACCTTTACCCTTAAGCAAGCATAAGTTGGTTTTCTAAATTTGAGACCCTGTTCTGTTCTGTAATTCAGTTCCTGTGTAGCCAAGTTTACATTCCGTGTATTACTGATATCTTATGATGTTTCTTTTTCTGTGTGACTTATTTCAGTTAGAATCATCGTACCTGAATCCACTCATTATGCTGCTACGGGCCTGATGACATAGATTTCATTGCTGAGTGATACTGCATTGTACGTAAGTACCACAAGTTCTTTATCCATTTTTCACTTTCTGTGATATTGAACTTGTACGGTAAACGAGGTTCTTGTAAACGGAGGCGTCCCAAACTTTGGGGTGGCTGTGTGTTTTTGATTTTAATTTCCCTAAGCTATAGGAACATAAGTGGAAGTGCCCTAGGCTCTGTTGCTTTGTTTTTTAGATGTTTCAGGAAACACCATACACTTCTTCGGAGTGGTTGTTGGCAATTTACATCCCGCCCATCAGCATAACAAGGCTCCCAGTTCTCCATGGCCTGTCCTGCCTTTCTGGATTTTATACTTTTTTCAGATGGCCCTTTTGACGGGGGGAAGTGAGACTTCATTGTAGTGCACATTTCCTTTGCAAGCTTGCTTGGTTGGCGAAAAAGGGCGTATGCGTTTTTTCCGGAAAATATTCAGGACAAAACGCATACGCCCTTTTTGGCCAAGTGCATCATTGTGGACGTTCTGCCTCTTTTCCTATGCTTTCAATGCAATTCCAGTCTACCTCCTGAAATCGGTTTCCTGCAATTCTGCCCCGCTTTCAAGTCCTCTTGGCAGCCTTACTTCAGTATATTTTTGGACGATAGCTGTCATTTATAACTCTGCAGGTTTGTGAATTACAGTGCCCCTGAGCTCCTTTCTTCAACTCGCTTTCTTTTGAGCTGGCCGCAACACCGCAGGATGGCTTCAGGCCCTAATCTGGTTCCGGTACGGCACGCTGAGCCTTTGGTTATTTCCTCTTCCTGGTGGGAAATGAGAGTTAAATTTGCCCGTCCAGACACCTCCAGCTAGCCTCTCATTGGTTCTCGCTATTCCTGTTCATCTTCCGCAGAAATTGCAAACTGGGCCAAACAGGAGGTTAAAGGCGCTGACTCTCCAAGTGGGGAGAGTGTTTGTAAAGCGTCTGGAATGTTGCACCCGAGTACCAGGGGAGGAAAACTGAGACATATTTGAACACGTCTCCCGATCACATGGTTGATCATACTCTGGGTTCCACATGCATATTTTACCTGAAGGAAGAATACCTAAAACCTGGGTAGTTGAAACCCGTGTAATGGGTACCATGCAATATGACTTCAAAGGGTCTTCATTTGCTCACCGAACCTCTCCAATCCTATCACTGCTGCGTTTATGCCCCTGTACACATGCTTGATTCTCTTTCGGAGACATAGCAATCCATAGGTTTTAAGATACTTACTAGTCAGGTACATTCTTAGGCGTTTAATATGCGGTGTTGAGTCCATTTCGTTGAGCAAGGTGTAGCTCTTGTCTATTCCATATTTGGCTTAAGGAACTTTATCTGTGCTCATTTCAATCTCTGGTTTTATGCAGCACCCCAACTCACCTTTCCCCTTAAGCAAGCATAAGTTGGTTTTCTAAATTTGAGAACCTGTTCTGTTTTCGAATGCAGTTCCTGTGTAGCCAAGTTTACATTCCGTGTATTAGTGATATCTTATGATGTTTCTTTTTCTGTGTGACTTATTTCAGTTAGAATCATCGTACCTGAATCCACTCATTATGCTGCTACGGGCCTGATGACATAGATTTCATTGCTGAGTGATACTGCATTGTACGTAAGTACCACAAGTTCTTTATCCATTTTTCACTTTCTGTGATATTGAACTTGTACGGTAAACGAGGTTCTTGTAAACGGAGGCATCCCAAACTTTGGGGTGGCTGTGTGTTTTTGATTTTAATTTCCCTAAGCTATAGGACCATAAGTGGAAGTGCCCTAGGCTCTGTTGCTTTGTTTTTTAGATGTTTCAGGAAACACCATACACTTCTCCCGAGTGGTTGTTGGCAATTTACATCCCGCCCATCAGCATAACAAGGCTCCCAGTTCTCCATGGCCTGTCCTGCCTTTCTGGATTTTACATTTTTTTCAGATGGCCCTTTTGACCGGGGGGAAGTGAGACTTCATTGTAGTGCAGATTTCCTTTGCAAGCTTGCTTGGTTGGCCAAAAAGGGCGTATGCGTTTTTTCCTGAATATATTCAGGAAAAAACGCATACGCCCTTTTTGGCCAAGTGCATCATTGTGGACGTTCTGCCTCTTTTCCTATGCTTTCAATGCAATTCCAGTCTACCTCCTGAAATCGGTTTCCTGCAATTCTGCCCCGCTTTCAAGTCCTCTTGGCAGCCTTACTTCAGTCTATTTTTGGACGATAGCTGTCATTTATAACTCTGCAGGTTTGTGACTTACAGTGCCCCTGAGCTCCTTTCTTCAACTCGCTTTCTTGTGACCTGGCCGCAACACCGCAGGATGGCTTCAGGCCCTAATCTGGTTCCGGCCCGGCATGCTGAGCCTTTGGTTAATTCCTCTTCCTGGTGGGAAATGAGAGTTAAATTTGCCCGTCCAGACACCTCCAGCTAGCCTCTCATTGGTTCTCGCTATTCCTGTTCATCTTCCGCAGAAATTGCAAACTGGGCCAAACAGGAGGTTAAAGGGACTGCCTCTCCAAGTGGGGAGAGTGTTAGTAAAGCGTCTGGAATGTTGCACCCGAGTACCAGGGGAGGAAAACTGAGACATATTTGAACACGTCTCCCGATCACATGGTTGATCATACTCTAGGTTCCACATGCATGTTTTAGCTGAAGGAAGAATACCTTAAACCTGGGTAGTTGAAACCCGTGGAATGGGTACCATGCAATATGACTTCAAAGGGTCTTCATTTGCTCACCGAACCTCTCCAATCCTATCACTGCTGCGTTTATGCCCCTGTACACATGCTTGATTCTCTTTCGGAGAGATAGCAATCCATAGGTTTTAAGATACTTACTAGTCAGGTACATTCTTAGGCGTTTAATATGGGGTGTTGAGTCCATTTCGTTGAGCAAGGAGTAGCTCTTGTCTATTCCATATTTGGCTTAAGGAACTTTATCTGTGCTCATTTCAATCTCTGGTTTTATGCAGCACCCAAACTCACCTTTCCCCTTAAGCAAGAATAAGTTGGTTTTCTAAATTTGAGACACTGTTCTGTTCTGTAATTCAGTTCCTGTGTAGCCAAGTTTACATTCCGTGTATTACTGATATCTTATGATGTTTCTTTTTCTGTGTGACTTATTTCAGTTAGAATCATCATACCTGAATCCACTCATTGTGCTGCTAAGGGCCTGATGACACAGATTTCATAGCTGAGTGATATTGCTTTGTAAGTAAATACCACAACTTCTTTATCCATTTTTCACTTTCTGCGATGTTGAACTTGTACTGTAAACGAGGTTCTTGTAAACAGAGCCGTTCCAAACTTTGGGGTGGCTGTGTCTTTTTGATTTTAATTTCCCTAAGCTATAGGACCATAAGTGGAAGTGCCCTAGGTTCTGTTGCTTTGTTTTTTAGATGTTTCAGGAAACACCATACACTTCTCCAGAGTGGTTGTTGGCAATTTACATCCCGCCCATCAGCATAACAAGGCTCCCAGTTCTCCATGGCCTGTCCTGCCTTTCTGGATTTTACACTTTTTTCAGATGGCCCTTTTGACCGTGGGGAAGTGAGACTTCATTGTAGTGCAGATTTCCTTTGCAAGCTTGCTTGGTTGGCCAAAAAGGGCGTATGCGTTTTTTCCTGAATATATTCAGGAAAAAACGCATACGCCCTTTTTGGCCAAGTGCATCATTGTGGACGTTCTGCCTCTTTTACTATGCTTTCAATGCAATTCCAGTCTACCTCCTGAAATCGGTTTCCTGCAATTCTGCCCTGCTTTCAAGTCCTCTTGGCAGCCTTACTTCAGTCTATTTTTGGACGATAGCTGTCATTTATAACTCTGCAGGTTTGTGAATTACAGTGCCCCTGAGCTCCTTTCTTCAACTCGCTTTCTTTTGAGCTGGCCGCAACACCGCAGGATGGCTTCAGGCCCTAATCTGGTTCCGGTACGGCACGCTGAGCCTTTGGTTATTTCCTCTTCCTGGTGGGAAATGAGAGTTAAATTTGCCCGTCCAGACACCTCCAGCTAGCCTCTCATTGGTTCTCGCTATTCCTGTTCATCTTCCGCAGAAATTGCAAACTGGGCCAAACAGGAGGTTAAAGGCGCTGACTCTCCAAGTGGGGAGAGTGTTTGTAAAGCGTCTGGAATGTTGCACCCGAGTACCAGGGGAGGAAAACTGAGACATATTTGAACACGTCTCCCGATCACATGGTTGATCATACTCTGGGTTCCACATGCATATTTTAGCTGAAGGAAGAATACCTAAAACCTGGGTAGTTGAAACCCGTGTAATGGGTACCATGCAATATGACTTCAAAGGGTCTTCATTTGCTCACCGAACCTCTCCAATCCTATCACTGCTGCGTTTATGCCCCTGTACACATGCTTGATTCTCTTTCGGAGACATAGCAATCCATAGGTTTTAAGATACTTACTAGTCAGGTACATTCTTAGGCGTTTAATATGCGGTGTTGAGTCCATTTCGTTGAGCAAGGAGTAGCTCTTGTCTATTCCATATTTGACTTAAGGAACTTTATCTGTGCTCATTTCAATCTCTGGTTTTATGCAGCACCCCAACTCACCTTTCCCCTTAAGCAAGCATAAGTTGGTTTTCTAAATTTGAGACCCTGTTCTGTTCTGTAATTCAGTTCCTGTGTAGCCAAGTTTACATTCCGTGTATTACTGATATCTTATGATGTTTCTTTTTCTGTGTGACTTATTTCAGTTAGAATCATCATACCTGAATCCACTCATTGTGATGCTAAGGGCCTGATGACATAGATTTCATTGCTGAGTGATATTGCTTTGTAAGTAAATACCACAACTTCTTTATCCATTTTTCACTTTCTGCGATGTTGAACTTGTACTGTAAACGAGGTTCTTGTAAACAGAGCCGTTCCAAACTTTGGGGTGGCTGTGTCTTTTTGATTTTAATTTCCCTAAGCTATAGGACCATAAGTGGCAGTGCCCTAGGCTCTGTTGCTTTGTTTTTTAGATGTTTCAGGAAACACCATACACTTCTCCAGAGTGTCTGTTGGCAATTTACATCCCGCCCATCAGCATAACAAGGCTCCCAGTTCTCCATGGCCTGTCCTGCCTTTCTGGATTTTACACTTTTTTCAGATGGCCCTTTTGACCGGGGGGAAGTGAGACTTCATTGTAGTGCAGATTTCCTTTGCAAGCTTGCTTGGTTGGCCAAAAAGGGCGTATGCGTTTTTTCCTGAATATATTCAGGAAAAAACGCATACGCCCTTTTTGGCCAAGTGCATCATTGTGGACGTTCTGCGTCTTTTCCTATGCTTTCAATGCAATTCCAGTCTACCTCCTGAAATCGGTTTCCTGCAATTCTGCCCCGCTTTCAAGTCCTCTTGGCAGCCTTACTTCAGTCTATTTTTGGACGATAGCTGTCATTTATAACTCTGCAGGTTTGTGAATTACAGTGCCCCTGAGCTCCTTTCTTCAACTCGCTTTCTTTTGAGCTGGCCGCAACACCGCAGGATGGCTTCAGGCCCTAATCTGGTTCCGGTACGGCACGCTGAGCCTTTGGTTATTTCCTCTTCCTGGTGGGAAATGAGAGTTAAATTTGCCCGTCCAGACACCTCCAGCTAGCCTCTCATTGGTTCTCGCTCTTCCTGTTCATCTTCCGCAGAAATTGCAAACTGGGCCAAACAGGAGGTTAAAGGCGCTGACTCTCCAAGTGGGGAGAGTGTTAGTAAAGCATCTGGAATGTTGCACCCGAGTACCAGGGGAGGAAAACTGAGACATATTTGAACACGTCTCCCGTTCACATGGTTGATCATACTTGGGTTCCACATGCATGTTTTAGCTGAAGGAAGAATACCTTAAACCTGGAGAGTTGAGACCCGTGTAATGGGTACCATGCAATATGACTTCATAGGGTCTTCATTTGCTCACCGAACCTCTCCAATCCTATCACTGCTGCGTTTATGCCCCTGTACACATGCTTGATTCTCTTTCGGAGACATAGCAATCCATAGGTTTTAAGATACTTACTAGTCACGTACATTTTAGGCGTTTAATATGCGGTGTTGAGTCCATTTCGTTGAGCAAGGAGTAGCTCTTGTCTATTCTATATTTGGCTTAAGGAACTTTATCTGTGCTCATTTCAATCTCTGGTTTTATGCAGCACCCCAACTCACCTTTCCCCTTAAGCAAGCATAAGTTGGTTTTCTAAATTTGAGACCCTGTTCTGTTCTGTAATTCAGTTCCTGTGTAGCCAAGTTTCCATTCCGTGTATTACTGATATCTTATGATGTTTCTTTTTCTGTGTGACTTATTTCAGTTAGAATCATCGTACCTGAATCCACTCATTATGCTACTACGGGCCTGATGACATAGATTTCATTGCTGAGTGATACTGCATTGTACGTAAGTACCACAAGTTCTTTATCCATTTTTCACTTTCTGTGATATTGAACTTGTACGGTAAACGAGGTTCTTGTAAACGGAGGCGTCCCAAACTTTGGGGTGGCTGTGTGTTTTTGATTTTAATTTCCCTAAGCTATAGGAACATAAGTGGAAGTGCCCTAGGCTCTGTTGCTTTGTTTTTTAGATGTTTCAGGAAACACCATACACTTCTCCAGAGTGGTTGTTGGCAATTTACATCCCGCCCATCAGCATAACAAGGCTCCCAGTTCTCCATGGCCTGTCCTGCCTTTCTGGATTTTACACTTTTTTCAGATGGCCCTTTTGACGGGGGGAAGTGAGACTTCATTGTAGTTCAGATTTCCTTTGCAAGCTTGCTTGGTTGGCCAAAAAGTGCGTATGCGTTTTTTCCTGAATATATTCAGGAAAAAACGCATACGCCCTTCTTGGCCAAGTGCATCATTGTGGACGTTCTGCCTCTTTTCCTATGCTTTCAATGCAATTCCAGTCTACCTCCTGAAATCGGTTTCCTGCAATTCTGCCCCGCTTTCAAGTCCTCTTGGCAGCCTTACTTCAGTCTATTTTTGGACGATAGCTGTCATTTATAACTCTGCAGGTTTGTGAATTACAGTGCCCCTGAGCTCCTTTCTTCAACTCGCTTTCTTTTGAGCTGGCCGCAACACCGCAGGATGGCTTCAGGCCCTAATCTGGTTCCGGTACGGCACGCTGAGCCTTTGGTTATTTCCTCTTCCTGGTGGGAAATGAGAGTTAAATTTGCCCGTCCAGACACCTCCAGCTAGCCTCTCATTGGTTCTCGCTCTTCCTGTTCATCTTCCGCAGAAATTGCAAACTGGGCCAAACAGGAGGTTAAAGGCGCTGACTCTCCAAGTGGGGAGAGTGTTAGTAAAGCGTCTGGAATGTTGCACCCGAGTACCAGGGGAGGAAAACTGAGACATATTTGAACACGTCTCCCGTTCACATGGTTGATCATACTTGGGTTCCACATGCATGATTTAGCTGAAGGAAGAATACCTTAAACCTGGAGAGTTAAGACCCGTGTAATGGGTACCATGCAGTATGACTTCAAAGGGTCTTCATTTGCTCACCGAACCTCTCCAATCCTATCACTGCTGCGTTTATGCCCCTGTACACATGCTTGATTCTCTTTCGGAGACATAGCAATCCATAGGTTTTAAGATACTTACTAGTCAGGTACATTCTTAGGCGTTTAATATGCGGTGTTGAGTCCATTTCGTTGAGCAAGGAGTAGCTCTTGTCTATTCCATATTTGACTTAAGGAACTTTATCTGTGCTCATTTCAATCTCTGGTTTTATGCAGCACCCCAACTCACCTTTACCCTTAAGCAAGCATAAGTTGGTTTTCTAAATTTGAGACCCTGTTCTGTTCTGTAACTCAGTTCCTGTGTAGCCAAGTTTACATTCCGTGTATTACTGATATCTTATGATGTTTCTTTTTCTGTGTGACTTATTTCAGTTAGAATCATCGTACCTGAATCCACTCATTATGCTGCTACGGGCCTGATGACATAGATTTCATTGCTGAGTGATACTGCATTGTACGTAAGTACCACAAGTTCTTTATCCATTTTTCACTTTCTGTGATATTGAACTTGTACGGTAAACGAGGTTCTTGTAAACGGAGGCGTCCCAAACTTTGGGGTGGCTGTGTGTTTTTGATTTTAATTTCCCTAAGCTATAGGAACATAAGTGGAAGTGCCCTAGGCTCTGTTGCTTTGTTTTTTAGATGTTTCAGGAAACACCATACACTTCTCCGGAGTGGTTGTTGGCAATTTACATCCCGCCCATCAGCATAACAAGGCTCCCAGTTCTCCATGGCCTGTCCTGCCTTTCTGGATTTTATACTTTTTTCAGATGGCCCTTTTGACGGGGGGAAGTGAGACTTCATTGTAGTGCACATTTCCTTTGCAAGCTTGCTTGGTTGGCGAAAAAGGGCGTATGCGTTTTTTCCGGAAAATATTCAGGACAAAACGCATACGCCCTTTTTGGCCAAGTGCATCATTGTGGACGTTCTGCCTCTTTTCCTATGCTTTCAATGCAATTCCAGTCTACCTCCTGAAATCGGTTTCCTGCAATTCTGCCCCGCTTTCAAGTCCTCTTGGCAGCCTTACTTTAGTCTATTTTTGGACGATAGCTGTCATTTATAACTCTGCAGGTTTGTGAATTACAGTGCCCCTGAGCTCCTTTCTTCAACTCGCTTTCTTGTGACCTGGCCGCAACACCGCAGGATGGCTTCAGGCCCTAATCTGGTTCCGGCACGGCACGCTGAGCCTTTGGTTATTTCTTCTTCCTGGTGGGAAATGAGAGTTAAATTTGCCCGTTCAGACACCTCCAGCTAGTCTCTCATTGGTTCTCGCTATTCCTGTTCATCTTCCGCAGAAATTGCAAACTGGGCCAAACAGGAGGTTAAAGGCGCTGACTCTCCAAGTGGGGAGAGTGTTAGTAAAGCGTCTGGAATGTTGCACCCGAGTACCAGGGGAGGAAAACTGAGACATATTTGAACACGTCTCCCGTTCACATGGTTGATCATACTTGGGTTCCACATGCATGATTTAGCTGAAGGAAGAATACCTTAAACCTGGAGAGTTAAGACCCGTGTAATGGGTACCATGCAATATGACTTCAAAGGGTCTTCATTTGCTCACCGAACCTCTCCAATCCTATCACTGCTGCGTTTATGCCCCTGTACACATGCTTGATTCTCTTTCGGAGACATAGCAATCCATAGGTTTTAAGATACTTACTAGTCAGGTACATTCTTAGGCGTTTAATATGCGGTGTTGAGTCCATTTCGTTGAGCAAGGAGTAGCTCTTGTCTATTCCATATTTGACTTAAGGAACTTTATCTGTGCTCATTTCAATCTCTGGTTTTATGCAGCACCCCAACTCACCTTTACCCTTAAGCAAGCATAAGTTGGTTTTCTAAATTTGAGACCCTGTTCTGTTCTGTAATTCAGTTCCTGTGTAGCCAAGTTTACATTCCGTGTATTACTGATATCTTATGATGTTTCTTTTTCTGTGTGACTTATTTCAGTTAGAATCATCATACCTGAATCCACTCATTGTGATGCTAAGGTCCTGATGACATAGATTTCATTGCTGAGTGATATTGCTTTGTAAGTAAATACCACAACTTCTTTATCCATTTTTCACTTTCTGCGATGTTGAACTTGTACTGTAAACGAGGTTCTTGTAAACAGAGCCATTCCAAACTTTGGGGTGGCTGTGTCTTTTTGATTTTAATTTCCCTAAGCTATGGGACCATAAGTGGCAGTGCCCTAGGCTCTGTTGCTTTGTTTTTAGATGTTTCAGGAAACACCATACACTTCTCCCGAGTGTCTGTTGGCAATTTACATCCCGCCCATCAGCATAACAAGGCTCCCAGTTCTCCATGGCCTGTCCTGCCTTTCTGGATTTTACACTTTTTTCAGATGGCCCTTTTGACCGGGGGGAAGTGAGACTTCATTGTAGTGCAGATTTCCTTTGCAAGCTTGCTTGGTTGGCCAAAAAGGGCGTATGCGTTTTTTCCTGAATATATTCAGGAAAAAACGCATACACCCTTTTTGGCCAAGTGCATCATTGTGGACGTTCTGCCTCTTTTCCTATGCTTTCAATGCAATTCCAGTCTACCTCCTGAAATCGGTTTCCTGCAATTCTGCCCCGCTTTCAAGTCCTCTTGGCAGCCTTACTTCAGTCTATTTTTGGACGATAGCTGTCATTTATAACTCTGCAGGTTTGTGACTTACAGTGCCCCTGAGCTCCTTTCTTCAACTCGCTTTCTTTTGAGCTGGCCGCAACACCGCAGGATGGCTTCAGGCCCTAATCTGGTTCCGGTACGGCACGCTGAGCCTTTGGTTATTTCCTCTTCCTGGTGGGAAATGAGAGTTAAATTTGCCCGTCCAGACACTTCCAGCTAGCCTCTCATTGGTTCTCGCTCTTCCTGTTCATCTTCCGCAGAAATTGCAAACTGGGCCAAACAGGAGGTTAAAGGCGCTGACTCTCCAAGGGCGGAGAGTGTTAGTAAAGCGTCTGGAATGTTGCACCCGAGTACCAGGGGAGGAAAACTGAGACATATTTGAACACGTCTCCCGTTCACATGGTTGATCATACTTGGGTTCCACATGCATGTTTTAGCTGAAGGAAGAATACCTTAAACCTGGAGAGTTGAGACCCGTGTAATGGGTACCATGCAATATGACTTCAAAGGGTCTTCATTTGCTCACCGAACCTCTCCAATCCTATCACTGCTGTGTTTATGCCCCTGTACACATGCTTGATTCTCTTTCGGAGACATAGCAATCCATAGGTTTTAAGATACTTACTAGTCAGGTACATTTTAGGCGTTTAATATGCGGTGTTGAGTCCATTTCGTTGAGCAAGGAGTAGCTCTTGTCTATTCTATATTTGGCTTAAGGAACTTTATCTGTGCTCATTTCAATCTCTGGTTTTATGCAGCACCCCAACTCACCTTTCCCCTTAAGCAAGCATAAGTTGGTTTTCTAAATTTGAGACCCTGTTCTGTTCTGTAATTCAGTTCCTGTGTAGCCAAGTTTCCATTCCGTGTATTACTGATATCTTATGATGTTTCTTTTTCTGTGTGACTTATTTCAGTTAGAATCATCGTACCTGAATCCACTCATTATGCTGCTACGGGCCTGATGACATAGATTTCATTGCTGAGTGATACTGCATTGTACGTAAGTACCACAAGTTCTTTATCCATTTTTCACTTTCTGTGATATTGAACTTGTACGGTAAACGAGGTTCTTGTAAACGGAGGCGTCCCAAACTTTGGGGTGGCTGTGTGTTTTTGATTTTAATTTCCCTAAGCTATAGGAACATAAGTGGAAGTGCCCTAGGCTCTGTTGCTTTGTTTTTTAGATGTTTCAGGAAACACCATACAGTTCTCCCGAGTGTCTGTTGGCAATTTACATCCCGCCCATCAGCATAACAAGGCTCCCAGTTCTCCATGGCCTGTCCTGCCTTTCTGGATTTTACACTTTTTTCAGATGGCCCTTTTGACCGGGGGGAATTGAGACTTCATTGTAGGGCACATTTCCTTTGCAAGCTTGCTTGGTTGGCCAAAAAGGGCGTATGCGTTTTTTCCTGAATATATTCAGGAAAAAACGCATACGCCCTTTTTGGCCAAGTGCATCATTGTGGACGTTCTGCCTCTTTTCCTATGCTTTCAATGCAATTCCAGTCTACCTCCTGAAATCGGTTTCCTGCAATTCTGCCCCGCTTTCAAGTCCTCTTGGCAGCCTTACTTCAGTCTATTTTTGGACGATAGCTGTCATTTATAACTCTGCAGGTTTGTGAATTACAGTGCCCCTGAGCTCTTTTCTTCAACTCGCTTTCTTGTGACCTGGCCGCAACACCGCAGGATGGCTTCAGGCCCTAATCTGGTTCCGGCATGGCACGCTGAGCCTTTGGTTATTTCCTCTTCCTGGTGGGAAATGAGAGTTAAATTTGCCCGTTCAGACACCTCCAGCTAGTCTCTCATTGCTTCTCGCTATTCCTGTTCATCTTCCGCAGAAATTGCAAACTGGGCCAAACAGGAGGTTAAAGGCGCTGACTCTCCAAGTGGGGAGAGTGTTAGTAAAGCGTCTGGAATGTTGCACCCGAGTACCAGGGGAGGAAAACTGAGACATATTTGAACACGTCTCCCGTTTACATGGTTGATCATACTTGGGTTCCACATGCATGTTTTAGCTGAAGGAAGAATACCTTAAACCTGGAGAGTTAAGACCCGTGTAATGGGTACCATGCAATATGACTTCAAAGGGTCTTCATTTGCTCACCGAACCTCTCCAATCCTATCACTGCTGCGTTTATGCCCCTGTACACATGCTTGATTCTCTTTCGGAGACATAGCAATCCATAGGTTTTGAGATACTTACTAGTCAGGTACATTCTTAGGCATTTAATATGCGGTGTTGAGTCCATTTCGTTGAGCAAGGAGTAGCTCTTGTCTATTCCATATTTGACTTAAGGAACTTTATCTGTGCTCATTTCAATCTCTGGTTTTATGCAGCACCCCAACTCACCTTTACCCTTAAGCAAGCATAAGTTGGTTTTCTAAATTTGAGACCCTGTTCTGTTCTGTAATTCAGTTCCTGTGTAGCCAAGTTTACATTCCGTGTATTACTGATATCTTATGATGTTTCTTTTTCTGTGTGACTTACTTCAGTTAGAATCATCATACCTGAATCCACTCATTGTGCTGCTAAGGGCCTGATGACACAGATTTCATTGCTGAGTGATATTGCTTTGTAAGTAAATATCACAACTTCTTTATCCATTTTTCACTTTCTGCGATGTTGAACTTGTACTGTAAACGAGGTTCTTGTAAACAGAGCCGTTCCAAACTTTGGGGTGGCTGTGTCTTTTTGATTTTAATTTCCCTAAGCTATAGGACCATAAGTGGAAGTGCCCTAGGTTCTGTTGCTTTGTTTTTTAGATGTTTCAGGAAACACCATACACTTCTCCGGAGTGGTTGTTGGCAATTTACATCCCACCCATCAGCATAACAAGGCTCCCAGTTCTCCATGGCCTGTCCTGCCTTTCTGGATTTTACACTTTTTTCAGATGGCCCTTTTGACCGGGGGGAAGTGAGACTTCATTGTAGTGCACATTTCCTTTGCAAGCTTGCTTGGTTGGCCAAAAAGGGCGTATGCGTTTTTTCCTGAATATATTCAGGAAAAAACGCATACACCCTTTTTGGCCAAGTGCATCATTGTGGACGTTCTGCCTCTTTTCCTATGCTTTCAATGCAATTCCAGTCTACCTCCTGAAATCGGTTTCCTGCAATTCTGCCCCGCTTTCAAGTCCTCTTGGCAGCCTTACTTCAGTCTATTTTTGGACGATAGCTGTCATTTATAACTCTGCAGGTTTGTGAATTACAGTGACCCTGAGCTCCTTTCTTCAACTCGCTTTCTTGTGACCTGGCCGCAACACCGCAGGATGGCTTCAGGCCCTAATCTGGTTCCGGCCCGGCATGCTGAGCCTTTGGTTAATTCCTCTTCCTGGTGGGAAATGAGAGTTAAATTTGCCCGTCCAGACACCTCCAGCTAGCCTCTCATTTGTTCTCGCTATTCCTGTTCATCTTCCGCAGAAATTGCAAACTGGGCCAAACAGGAGGTTAAAGGGACTGACTCTCCAAGTGGGGAGAGTGTTAGTAAAGCGTCTGGAATGTTGCACCCGAGTACCAGGGGAGGAAAACTGAGACATATTTGAACACGTCTCCCGATCACATGGTTGATCATACTCTGGGTTCCACATGCATGTTTTAGCTGAAGGAAGAATACCTAAAACCTGGGTAGTTGAAACCCGTGGAATGGGTACCATGCAATATGACTTCAAAGGGTCTTCATTTGCTCACCGAACCTCTCCAATCCTATCACTGCTGCATTTATGCCCCTGTACACATGCTTGATTCTCTTTCGGAGACATAGCAATCCATAGGTTTTAAGATACTTACTAGTCAGGTACATTCTTAGGCGTTTAATATGGGGTGTTGAGTCCATTTCGTTGAGCAAGGAGTAGCTCTTGTCTATTCCATATTTGGCTTAAGGAACTTTATCTGTGCTCATTTCAATCTCTGGTTTTATGCAGCACCCCAACTCACCTTTACCCTTAAGCAAGAATAATTTGGTTTTCTAAATTTGAGATCCTGTTCTGTTCTGTAATTCAGTTCCTGTGTAGCCAAGTTTACATTCCGTGTATTACTGATATCTTATGATGTTTCTTTTTCTGTGTGACTTATTTCAGTTAGAATCATCATACCTGAATCCACTCATTGTGCTGCTAAGGGCCTGATGACACAGATTTCATTGCTGAGTGATATTGCTTTGTAAGTAAATACCACAACTTCTTTATCCATTTTTCACTTTCTGCGATGTTGAACTTGTACTGTAAACGAGCTTCTTGTAAACAGAGTCGTTCCAAACTTTGGGGTGGCTGTGTCTTTTTGATTTTAATTTCCCTAATCTATAGGACCATAAGTGGAAGTGCCCTAGGTTCTGTTGCTTTGTTTTTTAGATGTTTCAGGAAACACCATACATTTCTCCCAAGTGGTTCTTGGCAATTTACATCCCGCCCATCAGCATAACAAGGCTCCCAGTTCTCCATGGCCTGTCCTGCCTTTCTGGATTTTACACTTTTTTCAGATGGCCCTTTTGACCGGGGGGAAGTGAGACTTCATTGTAGTGCAGATTTCCTTTGCAAGCTTGCTTGGTTGGCCAAAAAGGGCGTATGCGTTTTTTCCTGAATATATTCAGGAAAAAACGCATACGCCCTTTTTGGCCAAGTGCATCATTGTGGACGTTCTGCCTCTTTTCCTATGCTTTCAATGCAATTCCAGTCTACCTCCTGAAATCGGTTTCCTGCAATTCTGCCCCGCTTTCAAGTCCTCTTGGCAGCCTTACTTCAGTCTATTTTTGGACGATAGCTGTCATTTATAACTCTGCAGGTTTGTGAATTACAGTGCCCCTGAGCTCCTTTCTTCAACTCGCTTTCTTGTGACCTGGCCGCAACACCGCAGGATGGCTTCAGGCCCTAATCTGGTTCCGGCCCGGCATGCTGAGCCTTTGGTTAATTCCTCTTCCTGGTGGGAAATGAGAGTTAAATTTGCCCGTCCAGACACCTCCAGCTAGCCTCTCATTTGTTCTCGCTATTCCTGTTCATCTTCCGCAGAAATTGCAAACTGGGCCAAACAGGAGGTTAAAGGGACTGACTCTCCAAGTGGGGAGAGTGTTAGTAAAGCGTCTGGAATGTTGCACCCGAGTACCAGGGGAGGAAAACTGAGACATATTTGAACACGTCTCCCGATCACATGGTTGATCATACTCTGGGTTCCACATGCATGTTTTAGCTGAAGGAAGAATACCTAAAACCTGGGTAGTTGAAACCCGTGGAATGGGTACCATGCAATATGACTTCAAAGGGTCTTCATTTGCTCACCGAACCTCTCCAATCCTATCACTGCTGCATTTATGCCCCTGTACACATGCTTGATTCTCTTTCGGAGACATAGCAATCCATAGGTTTTAAGATACTTACTAGTCAGGTACATTCTTAGGCGTTTAATATGGGGTGTTGAGTCCATTTCATTGAGCAAGGAGTAGCTCTTGTCTATTCCATATTTGGCTTAAGGAACTTTATCTGTGCTCATTTCAATCTCTGGTTTTATGCAGCACCCCAACTCACCTTTACCCTTAAGCAAGAATAATTTGGTTTTCTAAATTTGAGACCCTGTTCTGTTCTGTAATTCAGTTCCTGTGTAGCCAAGTTTACATTCCGTGTATTACTGATATCTTATGATGTTTCTTTTTCTGTGTGACTTATTTCAGTTAGAATCATCATACCTGAATCCACTCATTGTGCTGCTAAGGGCCTGATGACACAGATTTCATTGCTGAGTGATATTGCTTTGTAAGTAAATACCACAACTTCTTTATCCATTTTTCACTTTCTGCGATGTTGAACTTGTACTGTAAACGAGCTTCTTGTAAACAGAGTCGTTCCAAACTTTGGGGTGGCTGTGTCTTTTTGATTTTAATTTCCCTAATCTATAGGACCATAAGTGGAAGTGCCCTAGGTTCTGTTGCTTTGTTTTTTAGATGTTTCAGGAAACACCATACACTTCTCCCGAGTGGTTGTTGGCAATTTACATCCCGCCCATCAGCATAACAAGGCTCCCAGTTCTCCATGGCCTGTCCTGCCTTTCTGGATTTTACACTTTTTTCAGATGGCCCTTTTGACCGGGGGGAAGTGAGACTTCATTGTAGTGCAGATTTCCTTTGCAAGCTTGCTTGGTTGGCCAAAAAGGGCGTATGCGTTTTTTCCTGAATATATTCAGGAAAAAACGCATACGCCCTTTTTGGCCAAGTGCATCATTGTGGACGTTCTGCCTCTTTTCCTATGCTTTCAATGCAATTCCAGTCTACCTCCTGAAATCGGTTTCCTGCAATTCTGCCCCGCTTTCAAGTCCTCTTGGCAGCCTTACTTCAGTCTATTTTTGGACGATAGCTGTCATTTATAACTCTGCAGGTTTGTGAATTACAGTGCCCCTGAGCTCCTTTCTTCAACTCGCTTTCTTTTGAGCTGGCCGCAACACCGCAGGATGGCTTCAGGCCCTAATCTGGTTCCGGTACGGCACGCTGAGCCTTTGGTTATTTCCTCTTCCTGGTGGGAAATGAGAGTTAAATTTGCCCGTCCAGACACCTCCAGCTAGTCTCTCATTGGTTCTCGCTATTCCTGTTCATCTTCTGCAGAAATTGCAAACTGGGCCAAACAGGAGGTTAAAGGCGCTGACTCTCCAAGTGGGGAGAGTGTTAGTAAAGCGTCTGGAATGTTGCACCCGAGTACCAGGGGAGGAAAACTGAGACATATTTGAACACGTCTCCCGTTCACATGGTTGATCATACTTGGGTTCCACATGCATGTTTTAGCTGAAGGAAGAATACCTTAAACCTGGAGAGTTAAGACCCGTGTAATGGGTACCATGCAATATGACTTCAAAGGGTCTTCATTTGCTCACCGAACCTCTCCAATCCTATCACTGCTGCGTTTATGCCCCTGTACACATGCTTGATTCTCTTTCGGAGACATAGCAATCCATAGGTTTTAAGATACTTACTAGTCAGGTACATTCTTAGGCGTTTAATATGCGATGTTCAGTCCATTTCGTTGAGCAAGGAGTAGCTCTTGTCTATTCCATATTTGACTTAAGGAACTTTATCTGTGCTCATTTCAATCTCTGGTTTTATGCAGCACCCCAACTCACCTTTACGCTTAAGCAAGCATAAGTTGGTTTTCTAAATTTGAGACCCTGTTCTGTTCTGTAATTCAGTTCCTGTGTAGCCAAGTTTACATTCCGTGTATTACTGATATCTTATGATGTTTCTTTTTCTGTGTGACTTACTTAAGCTAGAATCATCATACCTGAATCCACTCATTGTGATGCTAAGGGCCTGATGACATAGATTTCATTGCTGAGTGATATTGCTTTGTAAGTAAATACCACAACTTCTTTATCCATTTTTCACTTTCTGCGATGTTGAACTTGTACTGTAAACGAGGTTCTTGTAAACAGAGCCGTTCCAAACTTTGGGGTGGCTGTGTCTTTTTGATTTTAATTTCCCTAAGCTATAGGACCATAAGTGGAAGTGCCCTAGGTTCTGTTGCTTTGTTTTTTAGATGTTTCAGGAAACACCATACACTTCTCCCGAGTGGTTGTTGGCAATTTACATCCCGCCCATCAGCATAACAAGGCTCCCAGTTCTCCATGGCCTGTCCTGCCTTTCTGGATTTTACACTTTATTCAGATGGCCCTTTTGACTGGGGGGAAGTGAGACTTCATTGTAGTGCACATTTCCTTTGCAAGCTTGCTTGGTTGGCAAAAAAGGGCGTATGCTTTTTTTCCTGAATATATTCAGGAAAAAACGCATACGCCCTTTTTGGCCAAGTGCATCATTGTGGACGTTCTGCCTCTTTTCCTATGCTTTCAATGCAATTCCAGTCTACCTCCTGAAATCGGTTTCCTGCAATTCTGCCCCGCTTACAAGTCCTCTTGGCAGTCTTACTTCAGTATATTTTTGGACGATAGCTGTCATTTATAACTCTGCAGGTTTGTGAATTACAGTGCCCCTGAGCTCCTTTCTTCAACTCGCTTTCTTTTGAGCTGGCCGCAACACCGCAGGATGGCTTCAGGCCCTAATCTGGTTCCGGTTCGGCACGCTGAGCCTTTGGTTATTTCCTCTTCCTGGTGGGAAATGAGAGTTAAATTTGCCCGTCCAGACACCTCCAGCTAGCCTCTCATTGGTTCTCGCTATTCCTGTTCATCTTCCGCAGAAATTGCAAACTGGGCCAAACAGGAGGTTAAAGGCGCTGACTCTCCAAGTGGGGAGAGTGTTAGTAAAGCATCTGGAATGTTGCACCCGAGTACCAGGGGAGGAAAACTGAGACATATTTGAACACGTCTCCCGTTCACATGGTTGATCATACTTGGGTTCCACATGCATGTTTTAGCTGAAGGAAGAATACCTTAAACCTGGAGAGTTAAGACCCGTGTAATGGGTACCATGCAATATGATTTCAAAGGGTCTTCATTTGCTCACCGAACCTCTCCAATCCTATCACTGCTGCGTTTATGCCCCTGTACACATGCTTGATTCTCTTTCGGAGACATAGCAATCCATAGGTTTTAAGATACTTACTAGTCAGGTACATTCTTAGGCGTTTAATATGCGGTGTTGAGTCCATTTCGTTGAGCAAGGAGTAGCTCTTGTCTATTCCATATTTGGCTTAAGGAACTTTATCTGTGCTCATTTCAATCTCTGGTTTTATGCAGCACCCCAACTCACCTTTCCCCTTAAGCAAGCATAAGTTGGTTTTCTAAATTTGAGAACCTGTTCTGTTTTGGAATTCAGTTCCTGTGTAGCCAAGTTTACATTCCGTGTATTAGTGATATCTTATGATGTTTCTTTTTCTGTGTGACTTATTTCAGTTAGAATCATCGTACCTGAATCTACTCATTATGCTGCTACGGGCCTGATGACATAGATTTCATTGCTGAGTGATACTGCATTGTACGTAAGTACCACAACTTCTTTATCCATTTTTCACTTTCTGCGATGTTGAACTTGTACTGTAAACGAGGTTCTTGTAAACAGAGCCGTTCCAAACTTTGGGGTGGCTGTGTCTTTTTGAATTTAATTTCCCTAAGCTATAGGACCATAAGTGGAAGTGCCCTAGGCTCTGTTGCTTTGTTTTTTAGATGTTTCAGGAAACACCATACACTTCTCCCAAGTGTCTGTTGGCAATTTACATCCCGCCCATCAGCATAACAAGGCTCCCAGTTCTCAATGGCCTGTTGCCTTTCTGGATTTTACACTTTTTTCAGATGGCCCTTTTGACAGGGTGGAAGTGAGACTTCATTGTAGTGCAGATTTCCTTTGCAAGCTTGCTTGGTTGGCCAAAAAGGGCGTATGTGTTTTTCCCTGAGTATATTCAGGAAAAAACGCATACGCCCTTTTTGGCCAAGTGTATCATTGTGGACGTTCTGCCTCTTTTCCTATGCTTTCAATGCAATTCCACTCTACCTCCTGAAATCGGTTTCCTGCAATTCTGTCCCGCTTTCAAGTCCTCTTGGCAGCCTTACTTCAGTCTATTTTTGGACGATAGCTGTCATTTATAACTCTGCAGGTTTGTGAATTACAGTGCCCCTGAGCTCCTTTCTTCAGCTCGCTTTCTTGTGACCTGGCCGCAACACCGCAGGATGGCTTCAGGCCCTAATCTGGTTCCGGCACGGCACGCTGAACTTTTGGTTAATTCCTCTTCCTGGTGGGAAATGAGAGTTAAATTTGCCTGTCCAGACACCTCCAGCTAGTCTCTCATTGGTTCTCGCTATTCCTGTTCATCTTCCGCAGAAATTGCAAACTGGGCCAAACAGGAGGTTAAAGGGACTGACTCTCCAAGTCGGGAGAGTGTTAGTAAAGCGTCTGGAATGTTGCACCCGAGTACCAGGGTACGAAAACTGAGACATATTTGAACACGTCTCCCGATCACATGGTTGATCATACTCTAGGTTCCACATGCATGTTTTAGCTGAAGGAAGAATACCTTAAACCTGGGTAGTTGAAACCCGTGTAATGGGTACCATGCAATATGACTTCAAAGGGTCTTCATTTGCTCACCGAACCTCTCCAATCCTATCACTGCTGCGTTTATGCCCCTGTACACATGCTTGTTTCTCTTTCGGAGACATAGCAATCCATAGGTTTTAAGATACTTACTAGTCAGGAACATTCTTAGGCGTTTATTTTGGGGTGTTGAGTCCATTTCGTTGAGCAAGGAGTAGCTCTTGTCTGTTCCATATTTGGCTTAAGGAACTTTATCTGTGCTCATTTCAATCTCTGGTTTTATGCAGCACCCCAACTCACCTTTACCCTTAAGCAAGCATAAGTTGGTTTTCTAAATTTGAGACCCTGTTCTGTTCTGTAATTCAGTTCCTGTGTAGCCAAGTTTACATTCCGTGTATTACTGATATCTTATGATGTTTCTTTTTCTGTGTGACTTACTTCAGTTAGAATCATCATACCTGAATCCACTCATTGTGCTGCTAAGGGCCTGATGACACAGATTTCATTGCTGAGTGATATTGCTTTGTAAGTAAATACCACAACTTCTTTATCCATTTTTCACTTTCTGCGATGTTGAACTTGTACTGTAAACGAGGTTCTTGTAAACAGAGCCGTTCCACACTTTGGGGTGGCTGTGTCTTTTTCATTTTAATTTCCCTAAGCTATAGGACCATAAGTGGAAGTGCCCTAGGCTCTGTTGCTTTGTTTTTTAGATGTTTCAGGAAACACCATACACTTCTCCCGAGTGGTTGTTGGCAATGTACATCCCGCCCATCAGCATAACAAGGCTCCCAGTTCTCCATGGCCTGTCCTGCCTTTCTGGATTTTACACTTTTTTCAGATGGCCCTTTTGACCGGGGGGAAGTGAGACTTCATTGTAGTGCAGATTTCCTTTGCAAGCTTGCTTGGTTGGCCAAAAAGGGCGTATGCGTTTTTTCCTGAATATATTCAGGAAAAAACGCATACGCCCTTTTTGGCCAAGTGCATCATTGTGGACGTTCTGCCTCTTTTCCTATGCTTTCAATGCAATTCCAGTCTACCTCCTGAAATCGGTTTCTTGCAATTCTGCCCCGTTTTCAAGTTCTCTTGGCAGCCTTACTTCAGTCTATTTTTGGACGATAGCTGTCATTTATAACTCTGCAGGTTTGTGAATTACAGTGCCCCTGAGCTCCTTTCTTTAACTCGCTTTCTTGTGACCTGGCCGCAACACCGCAGGATGGCTTCAGGCCCTAATCTGGTTCCGGTACGGCACGCTGAGCCTTTGGTTATTTCCTCTTCCTGGTGGGAAATGAGAGTTAAATTTGCCCGTCCAGACACCTCCAGCTAGCCTCTCATTGGTTCTCGCTATTCCTGTTCATCTTCCGCAGAAATTGCAAACTGGGGGAAACAGGAGGTTAAAGGCGCTGACTCTCCAAGTGGGGAGAGTGTTAGTAAAGCGTCTGGAATGTTGCACCCGAGTACCAGGGGAGGAAAACTGAGACATATTTGAACACGTCTCCCGATCACATGGTTGATCATACTCTGGGTTCCACATGCATGTTTTAGCTGAAGGAAGAATACCTAAAACCTGGGTAGTTGAAACCCGTAGAATGGGTACCATGCAATATGACTTCAAAGGGTCTTCATTTGCTCACCGAACCTCTCCAATCCTATCACTGCTCTGTTTATGCCCCTGTACACATGCTTGATTCTCTTTCGGAGACATAGCAATCCATAGGTTTTAAGATACTTACTAGTCAGGTACATTCTTAGGCGTTTAATATGCGGTGTTGAGTCCATTTCGTTGAGCAAGGAGTAGCTCTTGTCTATTCCATATTTGGCTTAAGGAACTTTATCTGTGCTCATTTCAATCTCTGGTTTTATGCAGCAACCCAACTCACCTTTACCCTTAAGCAAGCATAAGTTGCTTTTCTAAATTTGAGACCCTGTTCTGTTCTGTAATTCAGTTCCTGTGTAGCCAAGTTTACATTCCGTGTATTACTGATATCTTATGATGTTTCTTTTTCTGTGTGACTTATTTCAGTTAGAATCATCATACCTGAATCCACTCATTGTGCTGCTAAGAGCCTGATGACATAGATTTCATTGCTGAGTGATATTGCTTTGTAAGTAAATACCACAACTTCTTTATCCATTTTTCACTTTCTGCGATGTTGAACTTGTACTGTAAACGAGGTTCTTGTAAACAGAGGCGTCCCAAACTTTGGGGTGGCTGTGTCTTTTTGATTTTAATTTCCCTAAGCTATAGGACCATAAGTGGAAGTGCCCTAGGCTCTGTTGCTTTGTTTTTTAGATGTTTCAGGAAACACCATTCACTTCTCCCGAGTGTCTGTTGGCAATTTACATCCCGCCCATCAGCATAACAAGGCTCCCAGTTCTCCATGGCCTGTCCTGCCTTTCTGGATTTTACACTTTTTTCAGATGGCCCTTTTGACCGGGGGGAAGTGAGACTTCATTGTAGTGCAGATTTCCTTTGCAAGCTTGCTTGGTTGGCCAAAAAGGGCGTATGCGTTTTTTCCTGAATATATTCAGGAAAAAACGCATACGCCCTTTTTGGCCAAGTGCATCATTGTGGACGTTCTGCCTCTTTTCCTATGCTTTCAATGCAATTCCAGTCTACCTCCTGAAATCGGTTTCCTGCAATTCTGCCCCGCTTTCAAGTCCTCTTGGCAGCCTTACTTCAGTCTATTTTTGGACGATAGCTGTCATTTATAACTCTGCAGGTTTGTGAATTACAGTGCCCCTGAGCTCCTTTCTTCAACTTGCTTTCTTGTGACCTGGCCGCAACACCGCAGGATGGCTTCAGGCCCTAATCTGGTTCCGGCACGGCACGCTGAGCCTTTGGTTATTTCCTTTTCCTGGTGGGAAATGAGAGTTAAATTTGCCCGTCCAGACACCTCCAGCTAGTCTCTCATTGGTTCTCGCTATTCCTGTTCATCTTCCGCAGAAATTGCAAACTGGGCCAAACAGGAGGTTAAAGGCGCTGACTCTCCAAGTGGGGAGAGTGTTAGTAAAGCGTCTGGAATGTTGCACCCGAGTACCAGGGGAGGAAAACTGAGCCATATTTGAACACGTCTCCCGTTCACATGGTTGATCATACTTGGGTTCCACATGCATGTTTTAGCTGAAGGAAGAATACCTTAAACCTGGAGAGTTAAGACCCGTGTAATGGGTACCATGCAATATGACTTCAAAGGGTCTTCATTTGCTCACCGAACCTCTCCAATCCTATCACTGCTGCGTTTATGCCCCTGTACACATGCTTGATTCTCTTTCGGAGACATAGCAATCCATAGGTTTTAAGATACTTACTAGTCAGGTACATTCTTAGGCGTTTAATATGCGGTGTTGAGTCCATTTCGTTGAGCAAGGAGTAGCTCTTGTCTATTCCATATTTGACTTAAGGAACTTTATCTGTGCTCATTTCAATCTCTGTTTTTATGCAGCACCCCAACTCACCTTTACCCTTAAGCAAGCATAAGTTGGTTTTCTAAATTTGAGACCCTATTCTGTTCTGTAATTCAGTTCCTGTGTAGCCAAGTTTACATTCCGTGTATTACTGATATCTTATGATGTTTCTTTTTCTGTGTGACTTACTTCAGTTAGAATCATCATACCTGAATCCACTCATTGTGCTGCTAAGAGCCTGATGACATAGATTTCATTGCTGAGTGATATTGCTTTGTAAGTAAATACCACAACTTCTTTATCCATTTTTCACTTTCTGCGATGTTGAACTTGTACTGTAAACGAGGTTCTTGTAAACAGAGGCGTCCCAAACTTTGGGGTGGCTGTGTCTTTTTGATTTTAATTTCCCTAAGCTATAGGACCATAAGTGGAAGTGCCCTAGGCTCTGTTGCTTTGTTTTTTAGATGTTTCAGGAAACACCATTCACTTCTCCCGAGTGTCTGTTGGCAATTTACATCCCGCCCATCAGCATAACAAGGCTCCCAGTTCTCCATGGCCTGTCCTGCCTTTCTGGATTTTACACTTTTTTCAGATGGCCCTTTTGACCGGGGGGAAGTGAGACTTCATTGTAGTGCAGATTTCCTTTGCAAGCTTGCTTGGTTGGCCAAAAAGGGCGTATGCGTTTTTTCCTGAATATATTCAGGAAAAAACGCATACGCCCTTTTTGGCCAAGTGCATCATTGTGGACGTTCTGCCTCTTTTCCTATGCTTTCAATGCAATTCCAGTCTACCTCCTGAAATCGGTTTCCTACAATTCTGCCCCGCTTTCAAGTCCTCTTGGCAGCCTTACTTCAGTCTATTTTTGGACGATAGCTGTCATTTATAACTCTGCAGGTTTGTGAATTACAGTGCCCCTGAGCTCCTTTCTTCAACTTGCTTTCTTGTGACCTGGCCGCAACACCGCAGGATGGCTTCAGGCCCTAATCTGGTTCTGGCACGGCACGCTGAGCCTTTGGTTATTTCCTTTTCCTGGTGGGAAATGAGAGTTAAATTTGCCCGTCCAGACACCTCCAGCTAGTCTCTCATTGGTTCTCGCTATTCCTGTTCATCTTCCGCAGAAATTGCAAACTGGGCCAAACAGGAGGTTAAAGGCGCTGACTCTCCAAGTGGGGAGAGTGTTAGTAAAGCGTCTGGAATGTTGCACCCGAGTACCAGGGGAGGAAAACTGAGCCATATTTGAACACGTCTCCCGTTCACATGGTTGATCATACTTGGGTTCCACATGCATGTTTTAGCTGAAGGAAGAATACCTTAAACCTGGAGAGTTAAGACCCGTGTAATGGGTACCATGCAATATGACTTCAAAGGGTCTTCATTTGCTCACCGAACCTCTCCAATCCTATCACTGCTGCGTTTATGCCCCTGTACACATGCTTGATTCTCTTTCGGAGACATAGCAATCCATAGGTTTTAAGATACTTACAAGTCAGGTACATTCTTAGGCGTTTAATATGCGGTGTTCAGTCCATTTCGTTGAGCAAGGAGTAGCTCTTGTCTATTCCATATTTCACTTAAGGAACTTTATCTGTGCTCATTTCAATCTCTGGTTTTATGCAGCACCCCAACTCACCTTTACCCTTAAGCAAGCATAAGTTGCTTTTCTAAATTTGAGACCCTGTTCTGTTCTGTAATTCAGTTCCTGTGTAGCCAAGTTTACATTCCGTGTATTACTGATATCTTATGATGTTTCTTTTTCTGTGTGACTTATTTCAGTTAGAATCATCATACCTGAATCCACTCATTGTGCTGCTAAGGGCCTGATGACACAGATTTCATTGCTGAGTGATATTGCTTTGTAAGTAAATACCACAACTTCTTTATCCATTTTTCACTTTCTGTGATGTTGAACTTGTACTGTAAATGAGGTTCTTGTAAACAGAGCCATTCCAAACTTTGGGGTGGCTGTGTCTTTTTGATTTTAATTTCCCTAAGCTATAGGACCATAAGTGGAAGTGCCCTAGGTTCTGTTGCTTTGGTTTTTAGATGTTTCAGGAAACACCATACACTTCTCCCGAGTGGTTGTTGGCAATTTACATCCCGCCCATCAGCATAACAAGGCTCCCCGTTCTCCATGGCCTGTCCTGCCTTTCTGGATTTTACACTTTTTTCAGATGGCCCTTTTGACCAGGGGGAAGTGAGACTTCATTGTAGTGCAGATTTCCTTTGCAAGCTTGCTTGGTTGGCCAAAAAGGGCGTATGCGTTTTTTCCTGAATATATTCAGGAAAAAACGCATACGCCCTTTTTGGCCAAGTGCATCATTGTGGATGTTCTGCCTCTTTTCCTATGCTTTCAATGCAATTCCAGTCTACCTCCTGAAATTGGTTTCCTGCAATTCTGCCCCGCTTTCAAGTCCTCTTGGCAGCCTTACTTCAGTCTATTTTTGGACGATAGCTGTCATTTATAACTCTGCAGGTTTCTGAATTACAGTGCTCCTGAGCTCCTTTCTTCAACTTGCTTTCTTGTGACCTGGCCGCAACACCGCAGGATGGCTTCAGGCCCTAATCTGGTTCCGGCACGGCACGCTGAGCCTTTGGTTATTTCCTCTTCCTGCTGGGAAATGAGAGTTAAATTTGCCCGTCCAGACACCTCCAGCTAGTCTCTCATTGGTTCTAGCTATTCCTGTTCATCTTCCGCAGAAATTGCAAACTGGGCCAAACAGGAGGTTAAAGGCGCTGACTCTCCAAGTGGGGAGAGTGTTAGTAAAGCGTCTGGAATGTTGCACCCGAGTACCAGGGGAGGAAAATTGAGACATATTTGAACACGTCTCCCGTTCACATGGTTGATCATACTTGGGTTCCACATGCATGTTTTAGCTGAAGGAAGAATACCTTAAACCTGGAGAGTTGAGACCCGTGTAATGGGTACCATGCAATATGACTTCAAAGGGTCTTCATTTGCTCACCGAACCTCTCCAATCCTATCACTGCTGCGTTTATGCCCCTGTACACATGCTTGATTCTCTTTCGGAGACATAGCAATCCATAGGTTTTAAGATACTTACTAGTCAGGTACATTCTTAGGCGTTTAATATGCGGTGTTGAGTCCATTTCGTTGAGCAAGGAGTAGCTCTTGTCTATTCCATATTTGGCTTAAGGAACTTTATCTGTGCTCATTTCAATCTCTGGTTTTATGCAGCAACCCAACTCACCTTTACCCTTAAGCAAGCATAAGTTGCTTTTCTAAATTTGAGACCCTGTTCTGTTCTGTAATTCAGTTCCTGTGTAGCCAAGTTTACATTCCGTGTATTACTGATATCTTATGATGTTTCTTTTTCTGTGTGACTTATTTCAGTTAGAATCATCATACCTGAATCCACTCATTGTGCTGCTAAGAGCCTGATGACATAGATTTCATTGCTGAGTGATATTGCTTTGTAAGTAAATACCACAACTTCTTTATCCATTTTTCACTTTCTGCGATGTTGAACTTGTACTGTAAACGAGGTTCTTGTAAACAGAGGCGTCCCAAACTTTGGGGTGGCTGTGTCTTTTTGATTTTAATTTCCCTAAGCTATAGGACCATAAGTGGAAGTGCCCTAGGCTCTGTTGCTTTGTTTTTTAGATGTTTCAGGAAACACCATTCACTTCTCCCGAGTGTCTGTTGGCAATTTACATCCCGCCCATCAGCATAACAAGGCTCCCAGTTCTCCATGGCCTGTCCTGCCTTTCTGGATTTTACACTTTTTTCAGATGGCCCTTTTGACCGGGGGGAAGTGAGACTTCATTGTAGTGCAGATTTCCTTTGCAAGCTTGCTTGGTTGGCCAAAAAGGGCGTATGCGTTTTTTCCTGAATATATTCAGGAAAAAACGCATACGCCCTTTTTGGCCAAGTGCATCATTGTGGACGTTCTGCCTCTTTTCCTATGCTTTCAATGCAATTCCAGTCTACCTCCTGAAATCGGTTTCCTGCAATTCTGCCCCGCTTTCAAGTCCTCTTGGCAGCCTTACTTCAGTCTATTTTTGGACGATAGCTGTCATTTATAACTCTGCAGGTTTGTGAATTACAGTGCCCCTGAGCTCCTTTCTTCAACTCGCTTTCTTTTCAGCTGGCCGCAACACCGCAGGATGGCTTCAGGCCCTAATCTGGTTCTGGCACGGCACGCTGAACCTTTGGTTATTTTATCCGCCTGGTGGGAAATGAGAGTTAAATTTGCCCGTCCAGACACCTCCAGCTAGCCTCTCATTGGTTCTCGCTATTCCTGTTCATCTTCCGCAGAAATTGCAAACTGTGCCAAACAGGAAGTTAAAGGCGCTGACTCTCCAAGTGGGGAGAGTGTTAGTAAAGCGTCTGGAATGTTGCACCCGAGTACCAGGGGAGGAAAACTGAGCCATATTTGAACACGTCTCCCGTTCACATGGTTGATCATACTTGGGTTCCACATGCATGTTTTAGCTGAAGGAAGAATACCTTAAACCTGGAGAGTTAAGACCCGTGTAATGGGTACCATGCAATATGACTTCAAAGGGTCTTCATTTGCTCACCGAACCTCTCCAATCCTATCACTGCTGCGTTTATGCCCCTGTACACATGCTTGATTCTCTTTTGGAGACATAGCAATCCATAGGTTTTAAGATACTTACTAGTCAGGTACATTCTTAGGCGTTTAATATGCGGTGTTGAGTCCATTTCGTTGAGCAAGGAGTAGCTCTTGTCTATTCCATATTTGACTTAAGGAACTTTATCTGTGCTCATTTCAATCTCTGGTTTTATGCAGCACCCCAACTCACCTTTACCCTTAAGCAAGCATAAGTTGGTTTTCTAAATTTGAGACCCTATTCTGTTCTGTAATTCAGTTCCTGTGTAGCCAAGTTTACATTCCGTGTATTACTGATATCTTATGATGTTTCTTTTTCTGTGTGACTTACTTCAGTTAGAATCATCATACCTGAATCCACTCATTGTGCTGCTAAGGGCCTGATGACACAGATTTCATTGCTGAGTGATATTGCTTTGTAAGTACATACCACAACTTCTTTATCCATTTTTCACTTTCTGCGATGTTGAACTTGTACTGTAAACGAGGTTCTTGTAAACAGAGCCGTTCCAAACTTTGGGGTGGCTGTGTCTTTTTGATTTTAATTTCCCTAAGCTATAGGACCATAAGTGGAAGTGCCCTAGGTTCTGTTGCTTTGTTTTTTAGATGTTTCAGGAAACACCATACACTTCTCCCGAGTGGTTGTTAGCAATTTACATCCCGCCCATCAGCATAACAAGGCTCCCAGTTCTCCATGGCCTGTCCTGCCTTTCTGGATTTTACACTTTTTTCAGATGGCCCTTTTGACCGGGGGGAAGTGAGACTTCATTGTAGTGCAGATTTCCTTTGCAAGCTTGCTTGGTTGGCCAAAAAGGGCGTATGCGTTTTTTCCTGAATATATTCAGGAAAAAACGCATATGCCCTTTTTAGCCAAGTGCATCATTGTGGACGTTCTGCCTCTTTTCCTATGCTTTCAATGCAATTCCAGTCTACCTCCTGAAATCGGTTTCCTGCAATTCTGCCCCGCTTTCAAGTCCTCTTGGCAGCCTTACTTCAGTATATTTTTGGACGATAGCTGTCACTTATAATTCTGAAGGTTTGTGAATTACAGTGCCCCTGAGCTCCTTTCTTCAACTCGCTTTCTTTTGAGCTGGCCGCAACACCGCAGGATGGCTTCAGGCCCTAATCTGGTTCCGGTATGGCACGCTGAGCCTTTGGTTATTTCCTCTTCCTGGTGGGAAATGAGAGTTAAATTTGCCCGTCCAGACACCTCCAGCTAGCCTCTCATTGGTTCTCGCTATTCCTGTTCATCTTCCGCAGAAATTGCAAACTGGGCCAAACAGGAGGTTAAAGGCGCTGACTCTCCAAGTGGGGAGAGTGTTAGTAAAGCGTCTGGAATGTTGCACCCGAGTACCAGGGGAGGAAAACTGAGACATATTTGAACACGTCTCCCGATCACATGGTTGATCATACTCTAGGTTCCACATGAATGTTTTAGCTGAAGGAAGAATACCTAAAACCTGGGTAGTTGAAACCCGTGGAATGGGTACCATGCAATATGACTTCAAAGGGTCTTCATTTGCTCACCGAACCTCTCCAATCCTATCACTGCTGCGTTTATGCCCCTGTACACATGCTTGATTCTCTTTCGGAGACATAGCAATCCATAGGTTTTAAGATACTTACAAGTCAGGTACATTCTTAGGCGTTTAATATGCGGTGTTCAGTCCATTTCGTTGAGCAAGGAGTAGCTCTTGTCTATTCCATATTTCACTTAAGGAACTTTATCTGTGCTCATTTCAATCTCTGGTTTTATGCAGCACCCCAACTCACCTTTACCCTTAAGCAAGCATAAGTTGCTTTTCTAAATTTGAGACCCTGTTCTGTTCTGTAATTCAGTTCCTGTGTAGCCAAGTTTACATTCCGTGTATTACTGATATCTTATGATGTTTCTTTTTCTGTGTGACTTATTTCAGTTAGAATCATCATACCTGAATCCACTCATTGTGCTGCTAAGGGCCTGATGACACAGATTTCATTGCTGAGTGATATTGCTTTGTAAGTAAATACCACAACTTCTTTATCCATTTTTCACTTTCTGTGATGTTGAACTTGTACTGTAAATGAGGTTCTTGTAAACAGAGCCATTCCAAACTTTGGGGTGGCTGTGTCTTTTTGATTTTAATTTCCCTAAGCTATAGGACCATAAGTGGAAGTGCCCTAGGTTCTGTTGCTTTGGTTTTTAGATGTTTCAGGAAACACCATACACTTCTCCCGAGTGGTTGTTGGCAATTTACATCCCGCCCATCAGCATAACAAGGCTCCCCGTTCTCCATGGCCTGTCCTGCCTTTCTGGATTTTACACTTTTTTCAGATGGCCCTTTTGACCAGGGGGAAGTGAGACTTCATTGTAGTGCAGATTTCCTTTGCAAGCTTGCTTGGTTGGCCAAAAAGGGCGTATGCGTTTTTTCCTGAATATATTCAGGAAAAAACGCATACGCCCTTTTTGGCCAAGTGCATCATTGTGGATGTTCTGCCTCTTTTCCTATGCTTTCAATGCAATTCCAGTCTACCTCCTGAAATTGGTTTCCTGCAATTCTGCCCCGCTTTCAAGTCCTCTTGGCAGCCTTACTTCAGTCTATTTTTGGACGATAGCTGTCATTTATAACTCTGCAGGTTTCTGAATTACAGTGCTCCTGAGCTCCTTTCTTCAACTTGCTTTCTTGTGACCTGGCCGCAACACCGCAGGATGGCTTCAGGCCCTAATCTGGTTCCGGCACGGCACGCTGAGCCTTTGGTTATTTCCTCTTCCTGCTGGGAAATGAGAGTTAAATTTGCCCGTCCAGACACCTCCAGCTAGTCTCTCATTGGTTCTAGCTATTCCAGTTCATCTTCCGCAGAAATTGCAAACTGGGCCAAACAGGAGGTTAAAGGCGCTGACTCTCCAAGTGGGGAGAGTGTTAGTAAAGCGTCTGGAATGTTGCACCCGAGTACCAGGGGAGGAAAACTGAGACATATTTGAACACGTCTCCCGTTCACATGGTTGATCATACTTGGGTTCCACATGCATGTTTTAGCTGAAGGAAGAATACCTTAAACCTGGAGAGTTAAGACCCGTGTAATGGGTACCATGCAATATGACTTCAAAGGGTCTTCATTTGCTCACCGAACCTCTCCAATCCTATCACTGCTGCGTTTATGCCCCTGTACACATGCTTGATTCTCTTTCGGAGACATAGCAATCCATAGGTTTTAAGATACTTACTAGTCAGGTACATTCTTAGGCGTTTAATATGCGGTGTTGAGTCCATTTCGTTGAGCAAGGAGTAGCTCTTGTCTATTCCATATTTGGCTTAAGGAACTTTATCTGTGCTCATTTCAATCCCTGGTTTTATGCAGCACCCCAACTCACCTTTACCCTTAAGCAAGCATAAGTTGGTTTTCTAAATTTGAGACCCTGTTCTGTTCTGTAATTCAGTTCCTGTGTAGCCAAGTTTACATTCCGTGTATTACTGATATCTTATAATGTATCTTTTTCTGTGTGACTTACTTCAGTTAGAATCATCATACCTGAATCCACTCATTGTGCTGCTAAGGGCCTGATGACACAGATTTCATTGCTGAGTGATATTGCTTTGTACGTAAATACCACAACTTCTTTATCCATTTTTCACTTTCTGCGATGTTGAACTTGTACTGTAAACGAGGTTCTTGTAAACAGAGCCGTTCCAAACTTTGGGGTGGCTGTGTCTTTTTGATTTTAATTTCCCTAAGCTATAGGACCATAAGTGGAAGTGCCCTAGGTTCTGTTGCTTTGTTTTTTAGATGTTTCAGGAAACACCATACACTTCTCCCGAGTGGTTGTTGGCAATTTACATCCCGCCCATCAGCATAACAAGGCTCCCAGTTCTCCATGGCCTGTCCTGCCTTTCTGGATTTTACACTTTTTTCAGATGGCCCTTTTGACCGGGGGGAAGTGAGACTTCATTGTAGTGCAGATTTCCTTTGCAAGCTTGCTTGGTTGGCCAAAAAGGGCGTATGCGTTTTTTCCTGAATATATTCAGGAAAAAACGCATACGCCCTTTTTGGCCAAGTGCATCATTGTGGACGTTCTGCCTCTTTTCCTATGCTTTCAATGCAATTCCAGTCTACCTCCTGAAATCGGTTTCCTGCAATTCTGCCCCGCTTTCAAGTCCTCTTGGCAGCCTTACTTCAGTCTATTTTTGGACGATAGCTGTCATTTATAACTCTGCAGGTTTGTGAATTACAGTGCCCCTGAGCTCCTTTCTTCAACTCGCTTTCTTTTCAGCTGGCCGCAACACCGCAGGATGGCTTCAGGCCCTAATCTGGTTCCGGTACGGCACGCTGAGCCTTTGGTTATTTCCTCTTCCTGGTGGGAAATGAGAGTTAAATTTCCCGTCCAGACACCTCCAGCTAGCCTCTCATTGGTTCTCGCTATTCCTGTTCATCTTCTGCAGAAATTGCAAACTGGGCCAAACAGGAGGTTAAAGGCGCTGACTCTCCAAGTGAGGAGAGTGTTAGTAAAGCGTCTGGAATGTTGCACCTGAGTACCAGGGGAGGAAAACTGAGACATATTTGAACACGTCTCCCGTTCACATGGTTGATCATACTTGGGTTCCACATGCATGTTTTAGCTGAAGGAAGAATACCTTAAACCTGGAGAGTTGAGACCCGTGTAATGGTTACCATGCAATATGACTTCAAAGGGTCTTCATTTGCTCACCGAACCTCTCCAATCCTATCACTGCTGCGTTTATGCCCCTGTACACATGCTTGATTCTCTTTCGGAGACATAGCAATCCATAGGTTTTAAGATACTTACTAGTCAGGTACATTCTTAGGCGTTTAATATGCGGTGTTGAGTCCATTTCGTTGAGCAAGGAGTAGCTCTTGTCTATTCCATATTTGGCTTAAGGAACTTTATCTGTGCTCATTTCAATCCCTGGTTTTATGCAGCACCCCAACTCACCTTTACCCTTAAGCAAGCATAAGTTTGTTTTCTAAATTTGAGACCCTGTTCTGTTCTGTAATTCAGTTCCTGTGTAGCCAAGTTTACATTCCGTGTATTACTGATATCTTATGATGTTTCTTTTTCTGTGTGACTTACTTCAGTTAGAATCATCATACCTGAATCCACTCATTGTGCTGCTAAGGGCCTGATGACACAGATTTCATTGCTGAGTGATATTGCTTTGTACGTAAATACCACAACTTCTTTATCCATTTTTCACTTTCTGCGATGTTGAACTTGTACTGTAAACGAGGTTCTTGTAAACAGAGCCGTTCCAAACTTTGGGGTGGCTGTGTCTTTTTGATTTTAATTTCCCTAAGCTATAGGACCATAAGTGGAAGTGCCCTAGGTTCTGTTGCTTTGTTTTTTAGATGTTTCAGGAAACACCATACACTTCTCCCGAGTGGTTGTTGGTAATTTACATCCCGCCCATCAGCATAACAAGGCTCCCAGTTCTCCATGGCCTGTCCTGCCTTTCTGGATTTTACACTTTTTTCAGATGGCCCTTTTGACCGGGGGGAAGTGAGACTTCATTGTAGTGCAGATTTCCTTTGCAAGCTTGCTTGGTTGGCCAAAAAGGGCGTATGCGTTTTTTCCTGAATATATTCAGGAAAAAACGCATACGCCCTTTTTGGCCAAGTGCATCATTGTGGACGTTCTGCCTCTTTTCCTATGCTTTCAATGCAATTCCAGTCTACCTCCTGAAATCGGTTTCCTGCAATTCTGCCCCGCTTTCAAGTCCTCTTGGCAGCCTTACTTCAGTCTATTTTTGGACGATAGCTGTCATTTATAACTCTGCAGGTTTGTGAATTACAGTGCCCCTGAGCTCCTTTCTTCAACTCGCTTTCTTTTGAGCTGGCCGCAACACCGCAGGATGGCTTCAGGCCCTAATCTGGTTCCGGTACGGCACGCTGAGCCTTTGGTTATTTCCTCTTCCTGGTGGGAAATGAGAGTTTAATTTCCCGTCCAGACACCTCCAGCTAGCCTCTCATTGGTTCTCGCTATTCCTGTTCATCTTCTGCAGAAATTGCAAACTGGGCCAAACAGGAGGTTAAAGGCGCTGACTCTCCAAGTGAGGAGAGTGTTAGTAAAGCGTCTGGAATGTTGCACCTGAGTACCAGGGGAGGAAAACTGAGACATATTTGAACACGTCTCCCGTTCACATGGTTGATCATACTTGGGTTCCACATGCATGTTTTAGCTGAAGGAAGAATACCTTAAACCTGGAGAGTTGAGACCCGTGTAATGGTTACCATGCAATATGACTTCAAAGGGTCTTCATTTGCTCACCGAACCTCTCCAATCCTATCACTGCTGCGTTTATGCCCCTGTACACATGCTTGATTCTCTTTCGGAGACATAGCAATCCATAGGTTTTAAGATACTTACTAGTCAGGTACATTCTTAGGCGTTTAATATGCGGTGTTGAGTCCATTTCGTTGAGCAAGGAGTAGCTCTTGTCTATTCCATATTTGACTTAAGGAACTTTATCTGTGCTCATTTCAATCTCTGGTTTTATGCAGCACCCCACCTCACCTTTATCCTTAAGCAAGCATAAGTTGGTTTTCTAAATTTGAGACCCTGTTCTGTTCTGTAATTCAGTTCCTGTGTAGCCAAGTTTACATTCCGTGTATTACTGATATCTTATGATGTTTCTTTTTCTGTGTGACTTATTTCAGTTAGAATCATCATACCTGAATCCACTCACTGTGCTGCTAAGGGCCTGATGACACAGATTTCATTGCTGAGTGATATTGCTTTGTAAGTAAATACCACAACTTCTTTATCCATTTTTCACTTTCTGTGATGTTGAACTTGTACTGTAAACGAGGTTCTTGTAAACAGAGCCGTTCCAAACTTTGGGGTGGCTGTGTCTTTTTGATTTTAATTTCCCTAAGCTATAGGACCATAAGTGGAAGTGCTCTAGGTTCTGTTGCTTTGTTTTTTAGATGTTTCAGGAAACACCATACACTTCTCGCGAGTGGTTGTTGGCAATTTACATCCCGCCCATCAGCATAACAAGGCTCCCAGTTCTCCATGGCCTGTCCTGCCTTTCTGGATTTTACACTTATTTCAGATGGCCCTTTTGACCGGGGGGAAGTGAGACTTCATTGTAGTGCAGATTTCCTTTGCAAGCTTGCTTTGTTGGCCAAAAAGGGCGTATGCGTTTTTTCCTGAATATATTCAGGAAAAAACGCATACGCCCTTTTTGGCCAAGTGCATCATTGTGGACGTTCTGCCTCTTTTCCTATGCTTTCAATGCAATTCCAGTCTACCTCCTGAAATCGGTTTCCTGCAATTCTGCCCCGCTTTCAAGTCCTCTTGGCAGCCTTACTTCAGTCTATTTTTGGACGATAGCTGTCATTTATAACTCTGCAGGTTTGTGAATTACAGTGCCCCTGAGCTCCTTTCTTCAACTCGGTTTCTTTTGAGCTGGCCGCAATACCGCAGGATGGCTTCAGGCCCTAATCTGGTTCCGGTACGGAACGCTGAGCCTTTGGTTATTTCCTCTTCCTGTTGCGAAATGAGAGTTAAATTTGCCCGTCCAGACACCTCCAGCTAGCCTCTCATTGGTTCTCGCTATTCCTGTTCATCTTCCGCAGAAATTGCAAACTGTGCCAAACAGGAGGTTAAAGGCGCTGACTCTCCAAGTGGGGAGAGTGTTAGTAAAGCGTCTGGAATGTTGCACCCGAGTACCAGGGGAGGAAAACTGAGACATATTTGAACACGTCTCCCGATCACATGGTTGATCATACTCTGGGTTCCACATGCATGTTTTAGCTGAAGGAAGAATACCTAAAACCTGGGTAGTTGAAACCCGTGGAATGGGTACCATGCAATATGACTTCAAAGGGTCTTCATTTGCTCACCGAACCTCTCCAATCCTATCACTGCTGCGTTTATGCCCCTGTACACATGCTTGATTCTCTTTCGGAGACATAGCAATCCATAGGTTTTAAGATACTTACTAGTCAGGTACATTCTTAGGTGTTTAATATGCGGTGTTGAGTCCATTTCGTTGAGCAAGGAGTAGCTCTTGTCTATTCCATATTTGGCTTAAGGAACTTTATCTGTGCTCATTTCAATCTCTGGTTTTATGCAGCAACCCAACTCACCTTTCCCCTTAAGCAAGCATAAGTTTGTTTTCTAAATTTGAGAACCTTTTCTGTTTTGGAATTCAGTTCCTGTGTAGCCAAGGTTACATTCCGTGTATTAGTGATATCTTATGATGTTTCTTTTTCTGTGTGACTTATTTCAGTTAGAATCATCGTACCTGAATCTACTCATTATGCTGCTACGGGCCTGATGACATAGATTTCATTGCTGAGTGATAATGCATTGTACGTAAGTACCACAAGTTCTTTATCCATTTTTCACTTTCTGCAATGTTGAACTTGTACTGTAAACGAGGTTCTTGTAAACAGAGCCGTTCCAAACTTTGGGGTGGCTGTGTCTTTTTGATTTTAATTTCCCTAAGCTATAGGACCATAAGTGGAAGTGCCCTAGGTTCTGTTGCTTTGTTTTTTAGATGTTTCAGGAAACACCATACACTTCTCCCGAGTGGTTGTTGGCAATTTACATCCCGCCCATCAGCATAACAAGGCTCCCAGTTCTCCATGGCCTGTCCTGCCTTTCTGGATTTTACACTTATTTCAGATGGCCCTTTTGAACGGGGGGAAGTGAGACTTCCTTGTAGTGCAGATTTCCTTTGCAAGCTTGCTTGGTTGGCCAAAAAGGGCGTATGCGTTTTTTCCTGAATATATTCAGGAAAAAACGCATACGCCCTTTTTGGCCAAGTGCATCATTGTGGACGTTCTGCCTCTTTTCCTATGCTTTCAATGCAATTCCAGTCTACCTCCTGAAATCGGTTTCCTGCAATTCTGCCCCGCTTTCAAGTCCTCTTGGCAGCCTTACTTCAGTCTATTTTTGGACGATAGCTGTCATTTATAACTCTGCAGGTTTCTGAATTACAGTGCCCCTGAGCTCCTTTCTTCAACTCGCTTTCTTGTGAGCTGGCCGCAACACCGCAGGATGGCTTCAGGCCCTAATCTGGTTCCGGCACGGCACGCTGAGCCTTTGGTTATTTCCTCTTCCTGGTGGGAAATGAGAGTTAAATTTGCCCGTCCAGACACCTCCAGCTAGTCTCTCATTGGTTCTAGCTATTCCTGTTCATCTTCCGCAGAAATTGCAAACTGGGCCAAACAGGAGGTTAAAGGCGCTGACTCTCCAAGTGGGGAGAGTGTTAGTAAAGCGTCTGGAATGTTGCACCCGAGTACCAGGGGAGGAAAACTGAGACATATTTGAACACGTCTCCCGTTCACATGGTTGATCATACTTGGGTTCCACATGCATGTTTTAGCTGAAGGAAGAATACCTTAAACCTGGAGAGGTAAGACCCGTGTAATGGGTACCATGCAATATGACTTCAAAGGGTCTTCATTTGCTCACCGAACCTCTCCAATCCTATCACTGCTGCGTTTATGCCCCTGTACACATGCTTGATTCTCTTTCGGAGACATAGCAATCCATAGGTTTTAAGATACTTACTAGTCAGGTACATTCTTAGGCGTTTAATATGCGGTGTTGAGTCCATTTCGTTGAGCAAGGAGTAGCTCTTGTCTATTCCATATTTGGCTTAAGGAACTTTATCTGTGCTCATTTCAATCCCTGGTTTTATGCAGCACCCCAACTCACCTTTACCCTTAAGCAAGCATAAGTTGGTTTTCTAAATTTGAGACCCTGTTCTGTTCTGTAATTCAGTTCCTGTGTAGCCAAGTTTACATTCCGTGTATTACTGATATCTTATGATGTTTCTTTTTCTGTGTGACTTACTTCAGTTAGAATCATCATACCTGAATCCACTCATTGTGCTGCTAAGGGCCTGATGACACAGATTTCATTGCTGAGTGATATTGCTTTGTACGTAAATACCACAACTTCTTTATCCATTTTTCACTTTCTGCGATGTTGAACTTGTACTGTAAACGAGGTTCTTGTAAACAGAGCCGTTCCAAACTTTGGGGTGGCTGTGTCTTTTTGATTTTAATTTCCCTAAGCTATAGAACCATAAGTGGAAGTGCCCTAGGTTCTGTTGCTTTGTTTTTTAGATGTTTCAGGAAACACCATACACTTCTCCCAAGTGGTTGTTGGCAATTTACATCCCGCCCATCAGCATAACAAGGCTCCCAGTTCTCCATGGCCTGTCCTGCCTTTCTGGATTTTACACTTTTTTCAGATGGCTCTTTTGACCGGGGGGAAGTGAGACTTCATTGTAGTGCAGATTTCCTTTGCAAGCTTGCTTGGTTGGCCAAAAAGGGCGTATGCGTTTTTTCCTGAATATATTCAGGAAAAAACTCATACGCCCTTTTTGGCCAAGTGCATCATTGTGGACGTTCTGCCTCTTTTCCTATGCTTTCAATGCAATTCCAGTCTACCTCCTGAAATCGGTTTCCTGCAATTCTGCCCCGCTTTCAAGTCCTCTTGGCAGCCTTACTTCAGTCTATTTTTGGACGATAGCTGTCATTTATAACTCTGCAGGTTTGTGAATTACAGTGCCCCTGAGCTCCTTTCTTCAACTCGGTTTCTTTTGAGCTGGCCGCAACACCGCAGGATGGCTTCAGGCCCTAATCTGGTTCCGGTACGGCACGCTGAGCCTTTGGTTATTTCCTCTTCCTGGTGGGAAATGAGAGTTAAATTTCCCGTCCAGACACCTCCAGCTAGCCTCTCATTGGTTCTCGCTATTCCTGTTCATCTTCCGCAGAAATTGCAAACTGGGCCAAACAGGAGGTTAAAGGCGCTGACTCTCCAAGTGAGGAGAGTGTTAGTAAAGCGTCTGGAATGTTGCACCTGAGTACCAGGGGAGGAAAACTGAGACATATTTGAACACGTCTCCCGTTCACATGGTTGATCATACTTGGGTTCCACATGCATGTTTTAGCTGAAGGAAGAATACCTTAAACCTGGAGAGTTGAGACCCGTGTAATGGTTACCATGCAATATGACTTCAAAGGGTCTTCATTTGCTCACCGAACCTCTCCAATCCTATCACTGCTGCGTTTATGCCCCTGTACACATGCTTGATTCTCTTTTGGAGACATAGCAATCCATAGGTTTTACGATACTTACTAGTCAGGTACATTCTTAGGCGTTTAATATGCGGTGTTGAGTCCATTTCGTTGAGCAAGGAGTAGCTCTTGTCTATTCCATATTTGACTTAAGGAACTTTATCTGTGCTCATTTCAATCTCTGGTTTTATGCAGCACCCCAACTCACCTTTATCCTTAAGCAAGCATAAGTTGGTTTTCTAAATTTGAGACCCTGTTCTGTTCTGTAATTCAGTTCCTGTGTAGCCAAGTTTACATTCCGTGTATTACTGATATCTTATGATGTTTCTTTTTCTGTGTGACTTACTTCAGTTAGAATCATCATACCTGAATCCACTCACTGTGCTGCTAAGGGCCTGATGACACAGATTTCATTGCTGAGTGATATTGCTTTGTAAGTAAATACCACAACTTCTTTATCCATTTTTCACTTTCTGTGATGTTGAACTTGTACTGTAAACGAGGTTCTTCTAAACAGAGCCATTCCAAACTTTGGGGTGGCTGTGTCTTTTTGATTTTAATTTCCCTAAGCTATAGGACCATAAGTGGAAGTGCCCTAGGTTCTGTTGCTTTGTTTTTTAGATGTTTCAGGAAACACCATACACTTCTCCCGAGTGTCTGTTGGCAATTTACATCCCGCCCATCAGCATAACAAGGCTCCCATTTCTCCATGGCCTGTCCTGCCTTTCTGGATTTTACACTTATTTCAGATGGCCCTTTTGACCGGGGGGAAGTGAGACTTCATTGTAGTGCAGATTTCTTTGCAAGCTTGCTTTGTTGGCCAAAAAGGGCGTATGCGTTTTTTCCTGAATATATTCAGGAAAAAACGCATACGCCCTTTTTGGCCAAGTGCATCATTGTGGACGTTCTGCCTCTTTTCCTATGCTTTCAATGCAATTCCAGTCTACCTCCTGAAATCGGTTTCCTGCAATTCTGCCCCGCTTTCAAGTCCTCTTGGCAGCCTTACTTCAGTCTATTTTTGGACGATAGCTGTCATTTATAACTCTGCAGGTTTGTGAATTACAGTGCCCCTGAGCTCCTTTCTTCAACTCGGTTTCTTTTGAGCTGCCCGCAATACCGCAGTATGGCTTCAGGCCCTAATCTGGTTCCGGTACGGAACGCTGAGCCTTTGGTTATTTCCTCTTCCTGTTGCGAAATGAGAGTTAAATTTGCCCGTCCAGACCCCTCCAGCTAGCCTCTCATTGGTTCTCGCTATTCCTGTTCATCTTCCGCAGAAATTGCAAACTGGGCCAAACAGGAGGTTAAAGGGACTGACTCTCCAAGTGGGGAGAGTGTTAGTAAAGCGTCTGGAATGTTGCACCCGAGTACCAGGGGAGGAAAACTGAGACATATTTGAACACGTCTCCCGATCACATGGTTGATCATACTCTAGGTTCCACATGCATGTTTTAGCTGAAGGAAGAATACCTTAAACCTGGGTAGTTGAAACCCGTGGAATGGGTACCATGCAATATGACTTCAAAGGGTCTTCATTTGCTCACCGAACCTCTCCAATCCTATCACTGCTGCGTTTATGCCCCTGTACACATGCTTGATTCTCTTTCGGAGACATAGCAATCCATAGGTTTTAAGATACTTACAAGTCAGGTACATTCTTAGGCGTTTAATATGCGGTGTTGAGTCCATTTCGTTGAGCAAGGAGTAGCTCTTGTCTATTCCATATTTGACTTAAGGAACTTTATCTGTGCTCATTTCAATCTCTGGTTTTATGCAGCACCCCAACTCACCTTTACCCTTAAGCAAGCATAAGTTGCTTTTCTAAATTTGAGACCCTGTTCTGTTCTGTAATTCAGTTCCTGTGTAGCCAAGTTTACATTCCGTGTATTACTGATATCTTATGATGTTTCTTTTTCTGTGTGACTTATTTCAGTTAGAATCATCATACCTGAATCCACTCATTGTGCTGCTAAGGGCCTGATGACACAGATTTCATTGCTGAGTGATATTGCTTTGTAAGTAAATACCACAACTTCTTTATCCATTTTTCACTTTCTGCGATGTTGAACTTGTACTGTAAACGAGGTTCTTGTAAACAGAGCCGTTCCAAACTTTGGGGTGGCTGTGTCTTTTTGATTTTAATTTCCCTAAGCTATAGGACCATAAGTGGAAGTGCCCAAGGTTCTGTTGCTTTGTTTTTTAGATGTTTCAGGAAACACCATACACTTCTCCCGAGTGGTTGTTGGCAATTTACATCCCGCCCATCAGCATAACAAGGCTCCCAGTTCTCCATGGCCTGTCCTGCCTTTCTGGATTTTACACTTTTTTCAGATGGCCCTTTTGACCAGGGGGAAGTGAGACTTCATTGTAGTGCAGATTTCCTTTGCAAGCTTGCTTGGTTGGCCAAAAAGGGCGTATGCGTTTTTTCCTGAATATATTCAGGAAAAAACGCATACGCCCTTTTTGGCCAAGTGCATCATTGTGGACGTTCTGCGTCTTTTCCTATGCTTTCAATGCAATTCCAGTCTACCTCCTGAAATCGGTTTCCTGCAATTCTGCCCCGCTTTCAAGTCCTCTTGGCAGCCTTACTTCAGTCTATTTTTGGACGATAGCTGTCATTTATAACTCTGCAGGTTTGTGAATTACAGTGCCCCTGAGCTCCTTTCTTCAACTCGCTTTCTTTTCAGCTGGCCGCAACACCGCAGGATGGCTTCAGGCCCTAATCTGGTTCCGGTACGGCACGCTGAGCCTTTGGTTATTTCCTCTTCCTGGTGGGAAATGAGAGTTAAATTTCCCGTCCAGACACCTCCAGCTAGCCTCTCATTGGTTCTCGCTATTCCTGTTCATCTTCCGCAGAAATTGCAAACTGGGCCAAACAGGAGGTTAAAGGCGCTGACTCTCCAAGTGGGGAGAGTGTTAGTAAAGCGTCTGGAATGTTTCACCCGAGTACCAGGGGAGGAAAACTGAGACATATTTGAACACGTCTCCCGTTCACATGGTTGATCATACTTGGGTTCCACATGCATGTTTTAGCTGAAGGAAGAATACCTTAAACCTGGGTAGTTGAAACCCGTGGAATGGGTACCATGCAATATGACTTCAAAGGGTCTTCATTTGCTCACCGAACCTCTCCAATCCTATCACTGCTGCGTTTATGCCCCTGTACACATGCTTGATTCTCTTTCGGAGACATAGCAATCCATAGGTTTTAAGATACTTACTAGTCAGGTACATTCTTAGGCGTTTAATATGCGGTGTTGAGTCCATTTCGTTGAGCAAGGAGTAGCTCTTGTCTATTCCATATTTGGCTTAAGGAACTTTATCTGTGCTCATTTCAATCTCTGGTTTTATGCAGCACCCCAACTCACCTTTACCCTTAAGCAAGAATAAGTTGGTTTTCTAAATTTGAGACCCTGTTCTGTTCTGTAATTCAGTTCCTGTGTAGCCAAGTTTACATTCCGTGTATTACTGATATCTTATGATGTTTCTTTTTCTGTGTGACTTATTTCAGTTAGAATCATCATACCTGAATCCACTCATTGTGATGCTAAGGGCCTGATGACACAGATTTCATTGCTGAGTGATATTGCTTTGTAAGTAAATACCACAACTTCTTTATCCATTTTTCACTTTCTGCGATGTTGAACTTGTACTGTAAACGAGGTTCTTGTAAACAGAGCCGTTCCAAACTTTGGGGTGGCTGTGTCTTTTTGATTTTAATTTCTCTAAGCTATAGGACCATAAGTGGAAGTGCCCTAGGTTCTGTTGCTTTGTTTTTTAGATGTTTCAGGAAACACCATACACTTCTCCCGAGTGGTTGTTGGCAATTTACATCCCGCCCATCAGCATAACAAGGCTCCCAGTTCTCCATGGCCTGTCCTGCCTTTCTGGATTTTACACTTTTTTCAGATGGCCCTTTTGACCGGGGGGAAGTGAGACTTCATTGTAGTGCAGATTTCCTTTGCAAGCTTGCTTGGTTGGCCAAAAAGGGCGTATGCGTTTTTTCCTGAATATATTCAGGAAAAAACGCATACGCCCTTTTTGGCCAAGTGCATCATTGTGGACGTTCTGCCTCTTTTCCTATGCTTTCAATGCAATTCCAGTCTACCTCCTGAAATCGGTTTCCTGCAATTCTGCCCCGCTTTCAAGTCCTCTTGGCAGCCTTACTTCAGTCTATTTTTGGACGATAGCTGTCATTTATAACTCTGCAGGTTTGTGAATTACAGTGCCCCTGAGCTCCTTTCTTCAACTTGCTTTCTTGTGAGCTGGCCGCAACACCGCAGGATGGCTTCAGGCCGTAATCTGGTTCCGGCACGGCACGCTGAGCCTTTCGTTATTTCCTTTTCCTGGTGGGAAATGAGAGTTAAATTTGCCCGTCCAGACACCTCCAGCTAGTCTCTCATTGGTTCTCGCTATTCCTGTTCATCTTCCGCAGAAATTGCAAACTGGGCCAAACAGGAGGTTAAAGGCGCTGACTCTCCAAGTGGGGAGAGTGTTAGTAAAGCGTCTGGAATGTTGCACCCGAGTACCAGGGGAGGAAAACTGAGACATATTTGAACACGTCTCCCGTTCACATGGTTGATCATACTTGGGTTCCACATGCATGTTTTAGCTGAAGGAAGAATACCTTAAACCTGGAGAGTTAAGACCCGTGTAATGGGTACCATGCAATATGACTTCAAAGGGTCTTCATTTGCTCACCGAACCTCTCCAATCCTATCACTGCTGCGTTTATGCCCCTGTACACATGCTTGATTCTCTTTCGGAGACATAGCAATCCATAGGTTTTAAGATACTTACTAGTCAGGTACATTCTTAGGCATTTAAAATGCGGTGTTGAGTCCATTTCGTTGAGCAAGGAGTAGCTCTTGTCTATTCCATATTTGACTTAAGGAACTTTATCTGTGCTCATTTCAATCTCTGGTTTTATGCAGCACCCCAACTCACCTTTACCCTTAAGCAAGCATAAGTTGGTTTTCTAAATTTGAGACCCTGTTCTGTTCTGTAATTCAGTTCCTGTGTAGCCAAGTTTACATTCCGTGTATTAGTGATATCTTATGATGTTTCTTTTTCTGTGTGACTTACTTCAGTTAGAATCATCATACTTGAATCCACTCATTGTGCTGCTAAGGGCCTGATGACACAGATTTCATTGCTGAGTGATATTGCTTTGTAAGTAAATACCACAACTTCTTTATCCATTTTTCACTTTCTGCGATGTTGAACTTGTACTGTAAACGAGGTTCTTGTAAACAGAGCCGTTCCAAACTTTGGGGTGGCTGTGTCTTTTTGATTTTAATTTCCCTAAGCTATAGGACCATAAGTGGAAGTGCCCTAGGTTCTGTTGCTTTGTTTTTTAGATGTTTCAGGAAACACCATACACTTCTCCCGAGTGGTTGTTGGCAATTTACATCCCGCCCATCAGCATAACAAGGCTCCCAGTTCTCCATGGCCTGTCCTGCCTTTCTGGATTTTACACTTTTTTCAGATGGCCCTTTTGACCGGGGGGAAGTGAGACTTCATTGTAGTGCAGATTTCCTTTGCAAGCTTGCTTGGTTGGCCAAAAAGGGCATATGCGTTTTTTCCTGAATATATTTAGGAAAAAACGCATACGCCCTTTTTGGCCAAGTGCATCATTGTGGACGTTCTGCCTCTTTTCCTATGCTTTCAATGCAATTCCAGTCTACCTCCTGAAATCGGGTTCCTGCAATTCTGCCCCGCTTTCAAGTCCTCTTGGCAGCCTTACTTCAGTATATTTTTGGACGATAGCTGTCATTTATAACTCTGCAGGTTTGTGAATTACAGTGCCCCTAAGCTCCTTTCTTGAACTCGCTTTCTTTTGAGCTGGCCGCAACACCGCAGGATGGCTTCAGGCCCTAATCTGGTTCCGGTACGGCACGCTGAGCCTTTGGTTATTTCCCTTTCCTGGTGGGAAATGAGAGTTAAATTTGCCCGTCCAGACACCTCCAGCTAGCCTCTCATTGGTTCTCGCTATTCCTGTTCATCTTCTGCAGAAATTGCAAACTGGGCCAAACAGGAGGTTAAAGGCGCTGACTCTCCAAGTGGGGAGAGTGTTAGTAAAGCGTCTGGAATGTTGCACCCGAGTACCAGGGGAGGAAAACTGAGACATATTTGAACACGTCTCCCGTTCACATGGTTGATCATACTTGGGTTCCACATGCATGTTTTAGCTGAAGGAAGAATACCTTAAACCTGGAGAGTTGAGACCCGTGTAATGGGTACCATGCAATATGACTTCAAAGGGTCTTCATTTGCTCACCGAACCTCTCCAATCCTATCACTGCTGCGTTTATGCCCCTGTACACATGCTTGATTCTCTTTTGGAGACATAGCAATCCATAGGTTTTATGATACTTACTAGTCAGGTACATTCTTAGGCGTTTAATATGTGGTGTTGAGTCCATTTCGTTGAGCAAGGAGTAGCTCTTGTCTATTCCATATTTGACTTAAGGAACTTTATCTGTGCTCATTTCAATCTCTGGTTTTATGCAGCACCCCAACTCACCTTTACCCTTAAGCAAGCATAAGTTGCTTTTCTAAATTTGAGACCCTGTTCTGTTCTGTAATTCAGTTCCTGTGTAGCCAAGTTTACATTCCGTGTATTACTGATATCTTATGATGTTTCTTTTTCTGTGTGACTTATTTCAGTTAGAATCATCATACCTGAATCCACTCATTGTGATGCTAAGGGCCTGATGACATAGATTTCATTGCTGAGTGATATTGCTTTGTAAGTAAATACCACAACTTCTTTATCCATTTTTCACTTTCTGCGATGTTGAACTTGTACTGTAAATGAGATTCTTGTAAACAGAGGCGTCCCAAACTTTGGGGTGGCTGTGTCTTTTTTATTTTAATTTCCCTAAGCTATAGGACCATAAGTGGCAGTGCCCTAGGCTCTGTTGCTTTGTTTTTTAGATGTTTCAGGAAACACCATACACTTCTCCCCAGTGGCTGTTGGCAATTTACATCCCGCCCATCAGCATAACAAGGCTCCCAGTTCTCCATGGCCTGTCCTGCCTTTCTGGATTTTACACTTTTTTCAGATGGCCCTTTTGACCGGGGGGAAGTGAGACTTCATTGTAGTGCAGATTTCCTTTGCAAGCTTGCTTGGTTGGCCACAAAGGGCGTATGCGTTTTTTCCTGAATATATTCAGGAAAAAACGCATACGCCCTTTTTGGCCAAGTGCATCATTGTGGACGTTCTGCCTCTTTTCCTATGCTTTCAATGCAATTCCAGTCTACCTCCTGAAATCGGTTTCCTGTAATTCTGCCCCGCTTTCAAGTCCTCTTGGCAGCCTTACTTCAGTCTATTTTTGGACGATAGCTGTCATTTATAACTCTGCAGGTTTGTGAATTACAGTGCCCCTGAGCTCCTTTCTTCAACTTGCTTTCTTGTGACCTGGCCGCAACACTGCAGGATGGCTTCAGTTCCTAATCTGGTTCCGGCCCGGCATGCTGAGCCTTTGGTTAATTCCTCTTCCTGTTGGGAAATGAGAGTTAAATTTTCCCGTCCAGACACCTCCAGCTAGCCTCTCATTGGTTCTCGCTATTCCTGTTCATCTTCCGCAGAAATTGCAAACTGGGCCAAACAGGAGGTTAAAGGCGCTGACTCTCCAAGTGGGGAGAGTGTTAGTAAAGCGTCTGGAATGTTGCACCCGAGTACCAGGGGAGGAAAACTGAGACATATTTGAACACGTCTCCCGATCACATGGTTGATCATACTCTAGGTTCCACATGCATGTTTTAGCTGAAGGAAGAATACCTTAAACCTGGGTAGTTGAAACCCGTGGAATGGGTACCATGCAATATGACTTCAAAGGGTCTTCATTTGCTCACCGAACCTCTCCAATCCTATCACTGCTGCGTTTATGCCCCTGTACACATGCTTGATTCTCTTTCGGAGACATAGCAATCCATAGGTTTTAAGATACTTACTAGTCAGGTACATTCTTAGGCGTTTAATATGGGGTGTTGAGTCCATTTCGTTGAGCAAGCAGTAGCTCTTGTCTATTCCATATTTGGCTTAAGGAACTTTATCTGTGCTCATTTCAATCTCTGGTTTTATGCAGCACCCCAACTCACCTTTACCCTTAAGCAAGAATAAGTTGGTTTTCTAAATTTGAGACCCTGTTCTGTTCTGTAATTCAGTTCCTGTGTAGCCAAGTTTACATTCCGTGTATTACTGATATCTTATGATGTTTCTTTTTCTGTGTGACTTATTTCAGTTAGAATCATCATACCTGAATCCACTCATTGTGCTGCTAAGGGCCTGATGACACAGATTTCATTGCTGAGTGATATTGCTTTGTAAGTAAATACCACAACTTCTTTATCCATTTTTCACTTTCTGCGATGTTGAACTTGTACTGTAAACGAGGTTCTTGTAAACAGAGCCGTTCCAAACTTTGGGGTGGCTGTGTCTTTTTCATTTTAATTTCCCTAAGCTATAGGACCATAAGTGGAAGTGCCCTAGGTTCTGTTGCTTTGTTTTTTAGATGTTTCAGGAAACACCATACACTTCTCCCGAGTGGTTGTTGGCAATTTACATCCCGCCCATCAGCATAACAAGGCTCCCAGTTCTCCATGGCCTGTCCTGCCTTTCTGGATTTTACACTTTTTTCAGATGGCCCTTTTGACCGGGCTGAAGTGAGACTTCATTGTAGTGCAGATTTCCTTTGCAAGCCTGCTTGGTTGGCCAAAAAGGGCGTATGCGTTTTTTCCTGAATATATTCAGGAAAAAACGCATACGCCCTTTTTGGCCAAGTGCATCATTGTGGACGTTCTGCCTCTTTTCCTATGCTTTCAATGCAATTCCACTCTACCTCCTGAAATCGGTTTCCTGCAATTCTGCCCCGCTTTCAAGTCCTCTTGGCAGCCTTACTTCAGTCTATTTTTGGACGATAGCTGTCATTTATAACTCTGCAGGTTTGTGAATTACAGTGCCCCTGAGCTCCTTTCTTCAACTTGCTTTCTTGTGAGCTGGCCGCAACACCGCAGGATGGCTTCAGGCCGTAATCTGGTTCCGGCACGGCACGCTGAGCCTTTCGTTATTTCCTTTTCCTGGTGGGAAATGAGAGTTAAATTTGCCCGTCCAGACACCTCCAGCTAGTCTCTCATTGGTTCTCGCTATTCCTGTTCATCTTCCGCAGAAATTGCAAACTGGGCCAAACAGGAGGTTAAAGGCGCTGACTCTCCAAGTGGGGAGAGTGTTAGTAAAGCGTCTGGAATGTTGCACCCGAGTACCAGGGGAGGAAAACTGAGACGTATTTGAACACGTCTCCCGTTCACATGGATGATCATACTTGGGTTCCACATGCATGTTTTAGCTGAAGGAAGAATACCTTAAACCTGGAGAGTTGAGACCCGTGTAATGGGTACCATGCAATATGACTTCAAAGGGTCTTCATTTGCTCACCGAACCTCTCCAATCCTATCACTGCTGCGTTTATGCCCCTGTACACATGCTTGATTCTCTTTCGGAGACATAGCAATCCATAGGTTTTAAGATACTTACTAGTCAGGAACATTCTTAGGCGTTTAATATGGGGTGTTGAGTCCATTTCGTTGAGCAAGGAGTAGCTCTTGTCTATTCCATATTTGGCTTAAGGAACTTTATCTGTGCTCATTTCAATCTCTGGTTTTATGCAGCACCCCAACTCACCTTTACCCTTACGCAAGCTTAAGTTGGTTTTCTAAATTTGAGTCCCTGTTCTGTTCTGTAATTCAGTTCCTGTGTAGCCAAGTTTCCATTCCGTGTATTACTGATATCTTATGATGTTTCTTTTTCTGTGTGACTTACTTCAGTTAGAATCATCATACCTGAATCCACTCATTGTGCTGCTAAGGGCCTGATGACACAGATTTCATTGCTGAGTGATATTGCTTTGTAAGTAAATACCACAACTTCTTTATCCATTTTTCACTTTCTGCGATGTTGAACTTGTACTGTAAACGAGGTTCTTGTAAACAGAGCCGTTCCAAACTTTGGGGTGGCTGTGTCTTTTTGATTTTAATTTCCCTAAGCTATAGGACCATAAGTGGAAGTGCCCTAGGCTCTGTTGCTTTGTTTTTTAGATGTTTCAGGAAACACCATACACTTCTCCCAAGTGTCTGTTGGCAATTTACATCCCGCCCATCAGCATAACAAGGCTCCCAGTTCTCAATGGCCTGTTGCCTTTCTGGATTTTACACTTTTTTCAGATGGCCCTTTTGACCGGGGGGAAGTGAGACTTCATTGTAGTGCAGATTTCCTTTGCAAGCTTGCTTGGTTGGCCAAAAAGGGCGTATGCGTTTTTTCCTGAATATATTCAGGAAAAAACGCATACGCCCTTTTTGGCCAAGTGCATCATTGTGGACGTTCTGCCTCTTTTCCTATGCTTTCAATGCAATTCCAGTCTACCTCCTGAAATCGGTTTCCTGCAATTCTGCCCCGCTTTCAAGTCCTCTTGGCAGCCTTACTTCAGTCTATTTTTGGACGATAGCTGTCATTTATAACTCTGCAGGTTTGTGAATTACAGTGCCCCTGAGCTCCTTTCTTCAACATGCTTTCTTGTGGCCTGGCCGCAACACCGCAGGATGGCTTCAGGCCGTAATCTGGTGCCGGCACGGCACGCTGAGCCTTTGGTTATTTCCTCTTCCTGGTGGGAAATGAGAGTTAAATTTGCCCGTCCAGACACCTTCAGCTAGCCTCTCATTGGTTCTCGCTATTTCTGTTCATCTTCCGCAGAAATTGCAAACTGGGCCAAACAGGAGGTTAAAGGCGCTGACTCTCCAAGTGGGGAGAGTGTTAGTAAAGCGTCTGGAATGTTGCACCCGAGTACCAGGGGAAGAAAACTGAGACATATTTGAACACGTCTCCCGTTCACATGGTTGATCATACTTGGGTTCCACATGCATGTTTTAGCTGAAGGAAGAATACCTTAAACCTGGAGAGTTAAGACCCGTGTAATGGGTACCATGCAATATGACTTCAAAGGGTCTTCATTTGCTCACCGAACCTCTCCAATCCTATCACTGCTGCGTTTATGCCCCTGTACACATGCTTGATTCTCTTTCGGAGACATAGCAATCCATAGGTTTTAAGATACTTACTAGTCAGGTACATTCATAGGCATTTAAAATGCGGTGTTGAGTCCATTTCGTTGAGCAAGGAGTAGCTCTTGTCTATTCCATATTTGACTTAAGGAACTTTATCTGTGCTCATTTCAATCTCTGGTTTTATGCAGCACCCCAACTCACCTTTACCCTTAAGCAAGCATAAGTTGGTTTTCTAAATTTGAGACCCTGTTCTGTTCTGTAATTCAGTTCCTGTGTAGCCAAGTTTACATTCCGTGTATTACTGATATCTTATGATGTTTCTTTTTCTGTGTGACTTATTTCAGTTAGAATCATCATACTTGAATCCACTCATTGTGCTGCTAAGGGCCTGATGACTCAGATTTCATTGCTGAGTGATATTGCTTTGTAAGTAAATACCACAACTTCTTTATCCATTTTTCACTTTCTGCGATGTTGAACTTGTACTGTAAACCAGGTTCTTGTAAACAGAGCCGTTCCAAACTTTGGGGTGGCTGTGTCTTTTTGATTTTAATTTCCCTAAGCTATAGGACCATAAGTGGAAGTGCCCTAGGTTCTGTTGCTTTGTTTTTTAGATGTTTCAGGAAACACCATACACTTCTCCCGAGTGGTTGTTGGCAATTTACATCCCGCCCATCAGCATAACAAGGCTCCCAGTTCTCCATGGCCTGTCCTGCCTTTCTGGATTTTACACTTTTTTCAGATGGCCCTTTTGACCGGGGGGAAGTGAGACTTCATTGTAGTGCAGATTTCCTTTGCAAGCTTGCTTGGTTGGCCAAAAAGGGCATATGCGTTTTTTCCTGAATATATTTAGGAAAAAACGCATACGCCCTTTTTGGCCAAGTGCATCATTGTGGACGTTCTGCCTCTTTTCCTATGCTTTCAATGCAATTCCAGTCTACCTCCTGAAATCGGGTTCCTGCAATTCTGCCCCGCTTTCAAGTCCTCTTGGCAGCCTTACTTCAGTATATTTTTGGACGATAGCTGTCATTTATAACTCTGCAGGTTTGTGAATTACAGTGCCCCTAAGCTCCTTTCTTCAACTCGCTTTCTTTTGAGCTGGCCGCAACACCGCAGGATGGCTTCAGGCCCTAATCTGGTTCCGGTACGGCACGCTGAGCCTTTGGTTATTTCCTCTTCCTGGTGGGAAATGAGAGTTAAATTTGCCCGTCCAGACACCTCCAGCTAGCCTCTCATTGGTTCTCGCTATTCCTGTTCATCTTCTGCAGAAATTGCAAACTGGGCCAAACAGGAGGTTAAAGGCGCTGACTCTCCAAGTGGGGAGAGTGTTAGTAAAGCGTCTGGAATGTTGCACCCGAGTACCAGGGGAGGAAAACTGAGACATATTTGAACACGTCTCCCGTTCACATGGTTGATCATACTTGGGTTCCACATGCATGTTTTAGCTGAAGGAAGAATACCTTAAACCTGGAGAGTTGAGACCCGTGTAATGGGTACCATGCAATATGACTTCAAAGGGTCTTCATTTGCTCACCGAACCTCTCCAATCCTATCACTGCTGCGTTTATGCCCCTGTACACATGCTTGATTCTCTTTTGGAGACATAGCAATCCATAGGTTTTATGATACTTACTAGTCAGGTACATTCTTAGGCGTTTCATATGTGGTGTTGAGTCCATTTCGTTGAGCAAGGAGTAGCTCTTGTCTATTCCATATTTGACTTAAGGAACTTTATCTGTGCTCATTTCAATCTCTGGTTTTATGCAGCACCCCAACTCACCTTTACCCTTAAGCAAGCATAAGTTGCTTTTCTAAATTTGAGACCCTGTTCTGTTCTGTAATTCAGTTCCTGTGTAGCCAAGTTTACATTCCGTGTATTACTGATATCTTATGATGTTTCTTTTTCTGTGTGACTTATTTCAGTTAGAATCATCATACCTGAATCCACTCATTGTGATGCTAAGGGCCTGATGACATAGATTTCATTGCTGAGTGATATTGCTTTGTAAGTAAATACCACAACTTCTTTATCCATTTTTCACTTTCTGCGATGTTGAACTTGTACTGTAAATGAGATTCTTGTAAACAGAGGCGTCCCAAACTTTGGGGTGGCTGTGTCTTTTTTATTTTAATTTCCCTAAGCTATAGGACCATAAGTGGCAGTGCCCTAGGCTCTGTTGCTTTGTTTTTTAGATGTTTCAGGAAACACCATACACTTCTCCCCAGTGGCTGTTGGCAATTTACATCCCGCCCATCAGCATAACAAGGCTCCCAGTTCTCCATGGCCTGTCCTGCCTTTCTGGATTTTACACTTTTTTCAGATGGCCCTTTTGACCGGGGGGAAGTGAGACTTCATTGTAGTGCAGATTTCCTTTGCAAGCTTGCTTGGTTGGCCACAAAGGGCGTATGCGTTTTTTCCTGAATATATTCAGGAAAAAACGCATACGCCCTTTTTGGCCAAGTGCATCATTGTGGACGTTCTGCCTCTTTTCCTATGCTTTCAATGCAATTCCAGTCTACCTCCTGAAATCGGTTTCCTGTAATTCTGCCCCGCTTTCAAGTCCTCTTGGCAGCCTTACTTCAGTCTATTTTTGGACGATAGCTGTCATTTATAACTCTGCAGGTTTGTGAATTACAGTGCCCCTGAGCTCCTTTCTTCAACTTGCTTTCTTGTGAGCTGGCCGCAACACTGCAGGATGGCTTCAGTTCCTAATCTGGTTCCGGCCCGGCATGCTGAGCCTTTGGTTAATTCCTCTTCCTGTTGGGAAATGAGAGTTAAATTTGCCCGTCCAGACACCTCCAGCTAGCCTCTCATTGGTTCTCGCTATTCCTGTTCATCTTCCGCAGAAATTGCAAACTGGGCCAAACAGGAGGTTAAAGGCGCTGACTCTCCAAGTGGGGAGAGTGTTAGTAAAGCGTCTGGAATGTTGCACCCGAGTACCAGGGGAGGAAAACTGAGACATATTTGAACACGTCTCCCGATCACATGGTTGATCATACTCTAGGTTCCACATGCATGTTTTAGCTGAAGGAAGAATACCTTAAACCTGGGTAGTTGAAACCCGTGGAATGGGTACCATGCAATATGACTTCAAAGGGTCTTCATTTGCTCACCGAACCTCTCCAATCCTATCACTGCTGCGTTTATGCCCCTGTACACATGCTTGATTCTCTTTCGGAGACATAGCAATCCATAGGTTTTAAGATACTTACTAGTCAGGTACATTCTTAGGCGTTTAATATGGGGTGTTGAGTCCATTTCGTTGAGCAAGCAGTAGCTCTTGTCTATTCCATATTTGGCTTAAGGAACTTTATCTGTGCTCATTTCAATCTCTGGTTTTATGCAGCACCCCAACTCACCTTTACCCTTAAGCAAGAATAAGTTGGTTTTCTAAATTTGAGACCCTGTTCTGTTCTGTAATTCAGTTCCTGTGTAGCCAAGTTTACATTCCGTGTATTACTGATATCTTATGATGTTTCTTTTTCTGTGTGACTTATTTCAGTTAGAATCATCATACCTGAATCCACTCATTGTGCTGCTAAGGGCCTGATGACACAGATTTCATTGCTGAGTGATATTGCTTTGTAAGTAAATACCACAACTTCTTTATCCATTTTTCACTTTCTGCGATGTTGAACTTGTACTGTAAACGAGGTTCTTGTAAACAGAGCCGTTCCAAACTTTGGGGTGGCTGTGTCTTTTTCATTTTAATTTCCCTAAGCTATAGGACCATAAGTGGAAGTGCCCTAGGTTCTGTTGCTTTGTTTTTTAGATGTTTCAGGAAACACCATACACTTCTCCCGAGTGGTTGTTGGCAATTTACATCCCGCCCATCAGCATAACAAGGCTCCCAGTTCTCCATGGCCTGTCCTGCCTTTCTGGATTTTACACTTTTTTCAGATGGCCCTTTTGACCGGGCTGAAGTGAGACTTCATTGTAGTGCAGATATCCTTTGCAAGCCTGCTTGGTTGGCCAAAAAGGGCGTATGCGTTTTTTCCTGAATATATTCAGGAAAAAACGCATACGCCCTTTTCGGCCAAGTGCATCATTGTGGACGTTCTGCCTCTTTTCCTATGCTTTCAATGCAATTCCACTCTACCTCCTGAAATCGGTTTCCTGCAATTCTGCCCCGCTTTCAAGTCCTCTTGGCAGCCTTACTTCAGTCTATTTTTGGACGATAGCTGTCATTTATAACTCTGCAGGTTTGTGAATTACAGTGCCCCTGAGCTCCTTTCTTCAACTTGCTTTCTTGTGAGCTGGCCGCAACACCGCAGGATGGCTTCAGGCCGTAATCTGGTTCCGGCACGGCACGCTGAGCCTTTCGTTATTTCCTTTTCCTGGTGGGAAATGAGAGTTAAATTTGCCCGTCCAGACACCTCCAGCTAGTCTCTCATTGGTTCTCGCTATTCCTGTTCATCTTCCGCAGAAATTGCAAACTGGGCCAAACAGGAGGTTAAAGGCGCTGACTCTCCAAGTGGGGAGAGTGTTAGTAAAGCGTCTGGAATGTTGCACCCGAGTACCAGGGGAGGAAAACTGAGACATATTTGAACACGTCTCCCGTTCACATGGATGATCATACTTGGGTTCCACATGCATGTTTTAGCTGAAGGAAGAATACCTTAAACCTGGAGAGTTGAGACCCGTGTAATGGGTACCATGCAATATGACTTCAAAGGGTCTTCATTTGCTCACCGAACCTCTCCAATCCTATCACTGCTGCGTTTATGCCCCTGTACACATGCTTGATTCTCTTTCGGAGACATAGCAATCCATAGGTTTTAAGATACTTACTAGTCAGGAACATTCTTAGGCGTTTAATATGGGGTGTTGAGTCCATTTCGTTGAGCAAGGAGTAGCTCTTGTCTATTCCATATTTGGCTTAAGGAACTTTATCTGTGCTCATTTCAATCTCTGGTTTTATGCAGCACCCCAACTCACCTTTACCCTTAAGCAAGCTTAAGTTGGTTTTCTAAATTTGAGTCCCTGTTCTGTTCTGTAATTCAGTTCCTGTGTAGCCAAGTTTCCATTCCGTGTATTACTGATATCTTATGATGTTTCTTTTTCTGTGTGACTTACTTCAGTTAGAATCATCATACCTGAATCCACTCATTGTGCTGCTAAGGGCCTGATGACACAGATTTCATTGCTGAGTGATATTGCTTTGTAAGTAAATACCACAACTTCTTTATCCATTTTTCACTTTCTGCGATGTTGAACTTGTACTGTAAACGAGGTTCTTGTAAACAGAGCCATTCCAAACTTTGGGGTGGCTGTGTCTTTTTGATTTTAATTTCCCTAAGCTATAGGACCATAAGTGGAAGTGCCCTAGGCTCTGTTGCTTTGTTTTTTAGATGTTTCAGGAAACACCATACACTTCTCCCAAGTGTCTGTTGGCAATTTACATCCCGCCCATCAGCATAACAAGGCTCCCAGTTCTCAATGGCCTGTTGCCTTTCTGGATTTTACACTTTTTTCAGATGGCCCTTTTGACTGGGGGGAAGTGAGACTTCATTGTAGTGCAGATTTCCTTTGCAAGCTTGCTTGGTTGGCCAAAAAGGGCGTATGCGTTTTTTCCTGAATATATTCAGGAAAAAACGCATACGCCCTTTTTGGCCAAGTGCATCATTGTGGACGTTCTGCCTCTTTTCCTATGCTTTCAATGCAATTCCAGTCTACCTCCTGAAATCGGTTTCCTGCAATTCTGCCCCGCTTTCAAGTCCTCTTGGCAGCCTTACTTCAGTCTATTTTTGGACGATAGCTGTCATTTATAACTCTGCAGGTTTGTGAATTACAGTGCCCCTGAGCTCCTTTCTTCAACATGCTTTCTTGTGACCTGGCCGCAACACCGCAGGATGGCTTCAGGCCGTAATCTGGTGCCGGCACGGCACGCTGAGCCTTTGGTTATTTCCTCTTCCTGGTGGGAAATGAGAGTTAAATTTGCCCGTCCAGACACCTTCAGCTAGCCTCTCATTGGTTCTCGCTATTTCTGTTCATCTTCCGCAGAAATTGCAAACTGGGCCAAACAGGAGGTTAAAGGCGTTGACTCTCCAAGTGGGGAGAGTGTTAGTAAAGCGTCTGGAATGTTGCACCCGAGTACCAGGGGAGGAAAACTGAGACATATTTGAACACGTCTCCCGTTCACATGGTTGATCATACTTGGGTTCCACATGCATGTTTTAGCTGAAGGAAGAATACCTTAAACCTGGAGAGTTGAGACCCGTGTAATGGGTACCATGCAATATGACTTCAAAGGGTCTTCATTTGCTCACCGAACCTCTCCAATCCTATCACTGCTGCGTTTATGCCCCTGTACACATGCTTGATTCTCTTTTGGAAACATAGCAATCCATAGGTTTTACGATACTTACTAGTCAGGTACATTCTTAGGCGTTTAATATGCGGTGTTGAGTCCATTTCGTTGAGCAAGGAGTAGCTCTTGTCTATTCCATATTTGACTTAAGGAACTTTATCTGTGCTCATTTCAATCTCTGGTTTTATGCAGCACCCCACCTCACCTTTACCCTTAAGCAAGCATAAGTTGGTTTTCTAAATTTGAGACCCTGTTCTGTTCTGTAATTCAGTTCCTGTGTAGCCAAGTTTACATTCCATGTATTACTGATATCTTATGATGTTTCTTTTTCTGTGTGACTTATTTCAGTTAGAATCATCATACCTGAATCCAATCATTGTGCTGCTAAGGGCTGGATGACATAGATTTCATTGCTGAGTGATATTGCTTTGTAAGTGAATACCACAACTTCTTTATCCATTTTTCACTTTCTGCGATGTTGAACTTGTACTGTAAACGAGGTTCTTGTAAACAGAGCCGTTCCAAACTTTGGGGTGGCTGTGTCTTTTTGATTTTAATTTCCCTAAGCTATAGGACCATAAGTGGAAGTGCCCTAGGCTCTGTTGCTTTGTTTTTTAGATGTTTCAGGAAACACCATACACTTCTCCAGAGTGGTTGTTGGCAATTTACATCCCGCCCATCAGCATAACAAGGCTCCCAGTTCTCAATGGCCTGTTGCCTTTCTGGATTTTACACTTTTTTCAGATGGCCCTTTTGACCGGGGGGAAGTGAGACTTCATTGTAGTGCAGATTTCCTTTGCAAGCTTGCTTGGTTGGCCAAAAAGGGCGTATGCGTTTTTTCCTGAATATATTCAGGAAAAAACGCATACGCCCTTTTTGGCCAAGTGCATCATTGTGGACGTTCTGCCTCTTTTCCTATGCTTGAAATGCAATTCCAGTCTACCTCCTGAAATCGGTTTCCTGCAATTCTGCCCCACTTTCAAGTCCTCTTGGCAGCCTTACTTCAGTCTATTTTTGGACGATAGCTGTCATTTATAACTCTGCAGGTTTGTGAATTACAGTGCCCCTGAGCTCCTTTCTTCAACTCGCTTTCTTGTGACCTGGCCGCAACACCGCAGGATGGCTTCAGGCCCTAATCTGGTTCCGGCCCGGCACGCTGAGCCTTTGGTTAATTCCTCTTCCTGGTGGGAAATGAGAGTTAAATTTGCCCGTCCAGACACCTCCAGCTAGCCTCTCATTGGTTCTCGCTATTCCTGTTCATCTTCCGCAGAAATTGCAAACTGGGCCAAACAGGAGGTTAAAGGGACTGACTCTCCAAGTGGGGAGAGTGTTAGTAAAGCGTCTGGAATGTTGCACCCGAGTACCAGGGGAGGAAAACTGAGACATATTTGAACACGTCTCCCGATCACATGGTTGATCATACTCTAGGTTCCACATGCATGTTTTAGCTGAAGGAAGAATACCTTAAACCTGGGTAGTTGAAACCCGTGGAATGGGTACCATGCAATATGACTTCAAAGGGTCTTCATTTGCTCACCGAACCTCTCCAATCCTATCACTGCTGCGGTTTTGCCCCTGTACACATGCTTGATTCTCTTTCGGAGACAGAGCAATCCATAGGTTTTAAGATACTTACTAGTCAGGTACATTCTTAGGCGTTTAATATGGGGTGTTGAGTCCATTTCGTTGAGCAAGGAGTAGCTCTTGTCTATTCCATATTTGGCTTAAGGAACTTTATCTGTGCTCATTTCAATCTCTGGTTTTATGCAGCACCCCAACTCACCTTTCCCCTTAAGCAAGAATAAGTTGGTTTTCTAAATTTGAGACCCTGTTCTGTTCTGTAATTCAGTTCCTGTGTAGCCAAGTTTACATTCCGTGTATTACTGATATCTTATGATGTTTCTTTTTCTGTGTGACTTATTTCAGTTAGAATCATCATACCTGAATCCACTCATTGTGCTGCTAAGGGCCTGATGACACAGATTTCATTGCTGAGTGATATTGCTTTGTAAGTAAATACCACAACTTCTTTATCCATTTTTCACTTTCTGCGATGTTGAACTTGTACTGTAAACGAGGTTGTTGTAAACAGAGCCATTCCAAACTTTGGGGTGGCTGTGTCTTTTTGATTTTAATTTCCCTAAGCTATAGGACCATAAGTGGAAGTGCCCTAGGTTCTGTTGCTTTGTTTTTTAGATGTTTCAGGAAACACCATACACTTCTCCCGAGTGGTTGTTGGCAATTTACATCCCGCCCATCAGCAAAACAAGGCTCCCAGTTCTCCATGGCCTGTCCTGCCTTTCTGGATTTTACACTTTTTTCAGATGGCCCTTTTGACCGGGGGGAAGTGAGACTTCATTGTAGTGCAGATTTCCTTTGCAAGCTTGCTTGGTTGGCCAAAAAGGGCGTATGCGTTTTTATCTGAATATATTCAGGAAAAAACGCATACGCCCTTTTCAGCCAAGTGCATCATTGTGGACGTTCTGCCTCTTTTCCTATGCTTTCAATGCAATTCCAGTCTACCTCCTGAAATCGGGTTCCTGCAATTCTGCCCCGCTTTCAAGTCCTCTTGGCAGCCTTACTTCAGTTTATTTTTGGACGATAGCTGTCATTTATAACTCTGCAGGTTTGTGAATTACAGTGCCCCTGAGCTCCTTTCTTCAACTCGCTTTCTTTTGAGCTGGCCGCAACACCGCAGGATGGCTTCAGGCCCTAATCTGGTTCCGGTACGGCACGCTGAGGCTTTGTTTATTTCCTCTTCGTGGTGGGAAATGAGAGTTAAATTTGCCCGTCCAGACACCTCCAGCTAGCCTCTCATTGGTTCTCGCTATTCCTGTTCATCTTCCGCAGAAATTGCAAACTGGGCCAAACAGGAGGTTAAAGGCGCTGACTCTCCAAGTGGGGAGAGTGTTAGTAAAGCGTCTGGAATGTTGCACCCGAGTACCAGGGGAGGAAAACTGAGACATATTTGAACACGTCTCCCGTTCACATGGTTGATCATACTTGGGTTCCACATGCATGTTTTTGCTGAAGGAAGAATACCTTAAACCTGGAGAGTTCAGACCCGTGTAATGGGTACCATGCAATATGACTTCAAAGGGTCTTCATTTGCTCACCGAACCTCTCCAATCCTATCACTGCTGCGTTTATGCCCCTGTACACATGCTTGATTCTCTTTCGGAGACATAGCAATCCATAGGTTTTAAGATACTTACTAGTCAGGTACATTCTTAGGCGTTTAATATGCGGTGTTGAGTCCATTTCGTTGAGCAAGGAGTAGCTCTTTTCTATTCCATATTTGGCTTAAGGAACTTTATCTGTGCTCATTTCAATCTCTGGTTTTATGCAGCACCCCAACTCACCTTTACCCTTAAGCAAGCATAAGTTGGTTTTCTAAATTTGAGACCCTGTTCTGTTCTGTAATTCAGTTCCTGTGTAGCCAAGTTTACATTCCGTGTATTACTGATATCTTATGATGTTTCTTTTTCTGTGTGACTTACTTCAGTTAGAATCATCATACCTGAATCCACTCATTGTGCTGCTAAGGGCCTGATGACACAGATTTCATTGCTGAGTGATATTGCTTTGTAAGTAAATACCACAACTTCTTTATCCATTTTTCACTTTCTGCGATGTTGAACTTGTACTGTAAACGAGGTTCTTGTAAACAGAGCCGTTCCAAACTTTGGGGTGGCTGTGTCTTTTTGATTTTAATTTCCCTAAGCTATAGGACCATAAGTGGAAGTGCCCTAGGTTCTGTTGCTTTGTTTATTAGATGTTTCAGGAAACACCATACACTTCTCCTGAGTGGTTGTTGGCAATTTACATCCCGCCCATCAGCATAACAAGGCTCCCAGTTCTCCATGGCCTGTCCTGCCTTTCTGGATTTTACACTTTTTTCAGATGGCCCTTTTGACCGGGGGGAAGTGAGACTTCATTGTAGTGCAGATTTCCTTTGCAAGCTTGCTTGGTTGGCCAAAAAGGGCGTATGCGTTTTTTCCTGAATATATTCAGGAAAAAACGCATACGCCCTTTTTGGCCAAGTGCATCATTGTGGACGTTCTGCCTCTTTTCCTATGCTTTCAATGCAATTCCAGTCTACCTCCTGAAATCGGTTTCCTGCAATTCTGCCCCGCTTTCAAGTCCTCTTGGCAGCCTTACTTCAGTCTATTTTTGGACGATAGCTGTCATTTATAACTCTGCAGGTTTGTGAATTACAGTGCCCCTGAGCTCCTTTGTTCAACTCGCTTTCTTTTGAGCTGGCCGCAACACCGCAGGATGGCTTCAGGCCCTAATCTGGTTCCGGTTCGGCACGCTGAGCCTTTGGTTATTTCCTCTTCCTGGTGGGAAATGAGAGTTAAATTTGCCCGTCCAGACACCTCCAGCTAGCCTCTCATTGGTTCTCGCTATTCCTGTTCATCTTTCGCAGAAATTGCAAACTGGGCCAAACAGGAGGTTAAAGGCGCTGACTCTCCAAGTGGGGAGAGTGTTAGTAAAGCGTCTGGAATGTTGCACCCGAGTACCAGGGGAGGAAAACTGAGACATATTTGAACACGTCTCCCGTTCACATGGTTGATCATACTTGGGTTCCACATGCATGATTTAGCTGAAGGAAGAATACCTTAAACCTGGGTAGTTGAAACCCGTGGAATGGGTACCATGCAATATGACTTCAAAGGGTCTTCATTTGCTCACCGAACCTCTCCAATCCTATCACTGCTGCGTTTATGCCCCTGTACACATGCTTGATTCTCTTTCGGAGACATAGCAATCCATAGGTTTTAAGATACTTACAAGTCAGGTACATTCTTAGGCGTTTAATATGCGGTGTTGAGTCCATTTCGTTGAGCAAGGAGTAGCTCTTGTCTATTCCATATTTGGCTTAAGGATCTTTATCTGTGCTCATTTCAATCTCTGGTTTTATGCAGCACCCCAACTCACCTTTACCCTTAAGCAAGCATAAGTTGGTTTTCTAAATTTGAGACCCTGTTCTGTTCTGTAATTCAGTTCCTGTGTAGCCAAGTTTACATTCCGTGTATTAGTGATATCTTATGATGTTTCTTTTTCTGTGTGACTTATTTCAGTTAGAATCATCATACCTGAATCCACTCATTGTGATGCTAAGGGCCTGATGACACAGATTTCATTGCTGAGTGATATTGCTTTGTAAGTGAATACCACAACTTCTTTATCCATTTTTCACTTTCTGCGATGTTGAACTTGTACTGTAAACGAGGTTCTTGTAAACAGAGCCGTTCCAAACTTTGGGGTGGCTGTGTCTTTTTGATTTTAATTTCCCTAAGCTATAGGACCATAAGTGGAAGTGCCCTAGGCTCTGTTGCTTTGTTTTTTAGATGTTTCAGGAAACACCATACACTTCTCCCGAGTGTCTGTTGGCCATTTACATCCCGCCCATCAGCATAACAAGGCTCCCAGTTCTCCATGGCCTGTCCTGCCTTTTTGGATTTTACACTTTATTCAGATGGCCCTTTTGACCGGGGGGAAGTGAGACTTCATTGTAGTGCAGATTTCCTTTGCAAGCTTGCTTGGTTGGCCAAAAAGGGCGTATGCGTTTTTTCCTGAATATATTCAGGAAAAAACGCATACGCCCTTTTCAGCCAAGTGCATCATTGTGGACGTTCTGCCTCTTTTCCTATGCTTTCAATGCAATTCCAGTCTACCTCCTGAAATCGGTTTCCTGCAATTCTGCCCCGCTTTCAAGTCCTCTTGGCAGCCTTACTTCAGTCTATTTTTGGACAATAGCTGTCATTTATAACTCTGCAGGTTTGTGAATTACAGTGCCCCTGAGCTCCTTTCTTCAACTTGCTTTCTTGTGACCTGGCCGCAACACCGCAGGATGACTTCAGGCCCTAATCTGGTTCCGGCACGGCACACTGAGCCTTTGGTTATTTCCTCTTCCTGGTGGGAAATGAGAGTTAAATTTGCCCGTCCAGACACCTCCAGCTAGTCTCTCATTGGTTCTCGCTATTCCTGTTCATCTTCCGCAGAAATTGCAAACTGGGCCAAACAGGAGGTTAAAGGGACTGACTCTCCAAGTGGGGAGAGTGTTAGTAAAGCATCTGGAATGTTGCACCCGAGAACCAGGGGAGGAAAACTGAGACATATTTGAACACGTCTCCCGATCACATGGTTGATCATACTCTAGGTTCCACATGCATCTTTTAGCTGAAGGAAGAATACCTTAAACCTGGGTAGTTGAAACCCGTGGAATGGGTACCATGCAATATGACTTCAAAGGGTCTTCATTTGCTCACCGAACCTCTCCAATCCTATCACTGCTGCGTTTATGCCCCTGTACACATGCTTGATTCTCTTTCGGAGACATAGCAATCCATAGGTTTTAAGATACTTACTAGTCAGGTACATTCTTAGGCGTTTAATATGCGGTGTTGAGTCCATTTCGTTGAGCAAGGAGTAGCTCTTGTCTATTCCATATTTGGCTTAAGGAACTTTATCTGTGCTCATTTCAATCTCTGGTTTTATGCAGCAACCCAACACACCTTTCCCCTTAAGCAAGCATAAGTTGGTTTTCTAAATTTGATAACCTGTTCTGTTTTGGAATTCAGTTCCTGTGTAGCCAAGTTTACATTCCGTGTATTAGTGATATCTTATGATGTTTCTTTTTCTGTGTGACTTATTTCAGTTAGAATCATCGTACCTGAATCTACTCATTATGCTGCTACGGGCCTGATGACATAGATTTCATTGCTGAGTGATACTGCATTGTACGTAAGTACCACAAGTTCTTTATCCATTTTTCACTTTCTGCGATGTTGAACTTGTACTGTAAACGAGGTTCTTGTAAACAGAGCCGTTCCAAACTTTGGGGTGGCTGTGTCTTTTTGATTTTAATTTCCCTAAGCTATAGGACCATAAGTGGAAGTGCCCTAGGTTCTGTTGCTTTGTTTTTTAGATGTTTCAGGAAACACCATACACTTCTCCCGAGTGGTTGTTGGCAATTTACATCCCGCCCATCAGCATAACAAGGCTCCCAGTTCTCCATGGCCTGTCCTGCCTTTCTGGATTTTACACTTTTTTCAGATGGCCCTTTTGACCGGGGGGAAGTGAGACTTCATTGTAGTGCAGATTTCCTTTGCAAGCTTGCTTGGTTGGCCAAAAAGGGCGTATGCGTTTTTTCCTGAATATATTCAGGAAAAAACGCATACGCCCTTTTTGGCCAAGTGCATCATTGTGGACGTTCTGCCTCTTTTCCTATGCTTTCAATGCAATTCCAGTCTACCTCCTGAAATCGGTTTCCTGCAATTCTGCCCCGCTTTCAAGTCCTCTTGGCAGCCTTACTTCAGTATATTTTTCGACGATAGCTGTCATTTATAATTCCGAAGGTTTGTGAATTACAGTGCCCCTGAGCTGCTTTCTTCAACTCGCTTTCTTTTGAGCTGGCCGCAACACCGCAGGATGGCTTCAGGCCCTAATCTGGTTCCGGTATGGCACGCTGAGCCTTTGATTATTTCCTCTTCCTGGTGGGAAATGAGAGTTAAATTTGCCTGTCCAGACACCTCCAGCTAGCCTCTCATTGGTTCTCGCTATTCCTGTTCATCTTCCGCAGAAATTGCAAACTGGGCCAAACAGGAGGTTAAAGGCGCTGACTCTCCAAGTGGGGAGAGTGTTAGTAAAGCGTCTGGAATGTTGCACCCGAGTACCAGGGGAGGAAAACTGAGACATATTTGAACACGTCTCCCGTTCACATGGTTGATCATACTTGGGTTCCACATGCATGTTTTAGCTGAAGGAAGAATACCTTAAACCTGGAGAGTTGAGACCCGTGTAATGGGTACCATGCAATATGACTTCAAAGGGTCTTCATTTGCTCACCGAACCTCTCCAATCCTATCACTGCTGCGTTTATGCCCCTGTACACATGCTTGATTCTCTTTTGGAGACATAGCAATCCATAGGTTTTACGATACTTACTAGTCAGGTATATTCTTAGGCGTTTAATATGCGGTGTTGAGTCCATTTCGTTGAGCAAGGAGTAGCTCTTGTCTATTCCATATTTGACTTAAGGAATTTATCTGTGCTCATTTCAATCTCTGGTTTTATGCAGCACCCCAACTCACCTTTACCCTTAAGCAAGCATAAGTTGGTTTTCTAAATTTGAGACCCTGTTCTGTTCTGTAATTCAGTTCCTGTGTAGCCAAGTTTACATTCCGTGTATTACTGATATCTTATGATGTTTCTTTTTCTGTGTGACTTATTTCAGTTAGAATCATCATACCTGAACCCACTCATTGTGCTGCTAAGGGCCTGATGACATAGATTTCATTGCTGAGTGATATTGCTTTGTAAGTAAATACCACAACTTCTTTATCCATTTTTCACTTTCTGTGATATTGAACTTGTACGGTAAACGAGGTTCTTGTAAACGGAGGCGTCCCAAACTTTGGGGTGGCTGTGTCTTTTTGATTTTAATTTCCCTAAGCTATAGGACCATAAGTGGAAGTGCCCTAGGCTCTGTTGCTTTGTTTTTTAGATGTTTCAGGAAACACCATACACTTCTCCCGAGTGTCTGTTGGCCATTTACATCCCGCCCATCAGCATAACAAGGCTCCCAGTTCTCCATGGCCTGTCCTGCCTTTCTGGATTTTACACTTTTTTCAGATGGCCCTTTTGACCGGGGGGAAGTGAGACTTCATTGTAGTGCAGATTTCCTTTGCAAGCTTGCTTGGTTGGCCAAAAAGGGCGTATGCGTTTTTTCCTGAATATATTCAGGAAAAAACGCATACGCCCTTTTTGGCCAAGTGCATCATTGTGGACGTTCTGCCTCTTTTCCTATGCTTTCAATGCAATTCCAGTCTACCTCCTGAAATCGGTTTCCTGCAATTCTGCCCCGCTTTCAAGTCCTCTTGGCAGCCTTACTTCAGTATATTTTTGGACGATAGCTGTCATTTATAACTGCAGGTTTGTGAATTACAGTGCCCCTTAGCTCCTTTCTTCAACTCGGTTTCTTTTGAGCTGGCCGCAATACCGCAGGATGGCTTCAGGCCCTAATCTGGTTCCGGTACGGAACGCTGAGCCTTTGGTTATTTCCTCTTCCTGTTGCAAAATGAGAGTTAAATTTGCCCGTCCAGACACCTCCAGCTAGCCTCTCATTGGTTCTCGCTATTCCTGTTCATCTTCCGCAGAAATTGCAAACTGGGCCAAACAGGAGGTTAAAGGCGCTGACTCTCCAAGTGGGGAGAGTGTTAGTAAAGCGTCTGGAATGTTGCACCCGAGTACCAGGGGAGGAAAACTGAGACATATTTGAACACGTCTCCCGTTCACATGGTTGATCATACTTGGGTTCCACATGCATGTTTTAGCTGAAGGAAGAATACCTTAAACCTGGAGAGTTAAGACCCGTATAATGGGTACCATGCAATATGACTTCAAAGGGTCTTCATTTGCTCACCGAACCTCTCCAATCCTATCACTGCTGCGTTTATGCCCCTGTACACATGCTTGATTCTCTTTCGGAGACATAGCAATCCATAGGTTTTAAGATACTTACTAGTCAGGTACATTCTTAGGCGTTTAATATGCGGTGTTGAGTCCATTTCGTTGAGCAAGGAGTAGCTCTTGTCTATTCCATATTTGACTTAAGGAACTTTATCTGTGCTCATTTCAATCTCTGGTTTTATGCAGCACCCCAACTCACCTTTCCCCTTAAGCAAGCATAAGTTGGTTTTCTAAATTTGAGACCCTGTTCTGTTCTGTAATTCAGTTCCTGTGTAGCCAAGTTTACATTCCGTGTATTACTGATATCTTATGAGGTTTCTTTTTCTCTGTGACTTATTTCAGTTAGAATCATCATACCTGAATCCACTCATTGTGATGCTAAGTGCCTGATGACATAGATTTCATTGCTGAGTGATATTGCTTTGTAAGTAAATACCACAACTTCTTTATCCATTTTTCACTTTCTGCGATGTTGAACTTGTACTGTAAACGAGGGTCTTGTAAACAGAGGCGTCCCAAACTTTGGGGTGGCTGTGTCTTTTTGATTTTAATTTCCCTAAGCTATAGGACCATAAGTGGCAGTGCCCTAGGCTCTGTTGCTTTGTTTTTTAGATGTTTCTGGAAACACCATACACTTCTCCCGAGTGTCTGTTGGCAATTTACATCCCGCCCATCAGCATAACAAGGCTCCCAGTTCTCCATGGCCTGTCCTGCCTTTCTGGATTTTACACTTTTTTCAGATGGCCCTTTTGACCGGGGGGAAGTGAGACTTCATTGTAGTGCAGATTTCCTTTGCAAGCTTGCTTGGTTGGCCAAAAAGGGCGTATGCGTTTTTTCCTGAATATATTCAGGAAAAAACGCATACGCCCTTTTTGGCCAAGTGCATCATTGTGGACGTTCTGCCTCTTTTCCTATGCTTTCAATGCAATTCCAGTCTACCTCCTGAAATCGGTTTCCTGCAATTCTGCCCCGCTTTCAAGTCCTCTTGGCAGCCTTACTTCAGTCTATTTTTGGACGATAGCTGTCATTTATAACTCTGCAGGTTTGTGAATTACAGTGCCCCTGAGCTCCTTTCTTCAACTCGCTTTCTTGTGACCTGGCCGCAACACCGCAGGATGGCTTCAGGCCCTAATCTGGTTCCGGCCCGGCATGCTGAGCCTTTGGTTAATTCCTCTTCCTGGTGGGAAATGAGAGTTAAATTTGCCCGTCCAGACACCTCCAGCTAGCCTCTCATTGGTTCTCGCTATTCCTGTTCATCTTCCGCAGAAATTGCAAACTGGGCCAAACAGGAGGTTAAAGGGACTGACTCTCCAAGTGGGGAGAGTGTTAGTAAAGCGTCTGGAATGTTGCACCCGAGTACCAGGGGAGGAAAACTGAGACATATTTGAACACGTCTCCCGATCACATGGTTGATCATACTCTAGGTTCCACATGCATGTTTTAGCTGAAGGAAGAATACCTTAAACCTGGGTAGTTGAAACCCGTGGAATGGGTACCATGCAATATGACTTCAAAGGGTCTTCATTTGCTCACCGAACCTCTCCAATCCTATCACTGCTGCGTTTATGCCCCTGTACACATGCTTGATTCTCTTTCGGAGACATAGCAATCCATAGGTTTTAAGATACTTACTAGTCAGGTACATTCTTAGGCGTTTAATATGGGGTGTTGAGTCCATTTCGTTGAGCAAGGAGTAGCTCTTGTCTATTCCATATTTGGCTTAAGGAACTTTATCTGTGCTCATTTCAATCTCTGGTTTTATGCAGCACCCCAACTCACCTTTCCCCTTAAGCAAGAATAAGTTGGTTTTCTAAATTTGAGACCCTGTTCTGTTCTGTAATTCAGTTCCTGTGTAGCCAAGTTTACATTCCGTGTATTACTGATATCTTATGATGTTTCTTTTTCTGTGTGACTTATTTCAGTTAGAATCATCATACCTGAATCCACTCATTGTGCTGCTAAGGGCCTGATGACACAGATTTCATTGCTGAGTGATATTGCTTTGTAAGTAAATACCACAACTTCTTTATCCAGTTTTCTCTTTCTGCGATGTTGAACTTGTACTGTAAACGAGGTTCTTGTAAACAGAGCCGTTCCAAACTTTGGGGTGGCTGTGTCTTTTTGATTTTAATTTCCCTAAGCTATAGGACCATAAGTGGAAGTGCCCTAGGTTCTGTTGCTTTGTTTTTTAGATGTTTCAGGAAACACCATACACTTCTCCCGAGTGGTTGTTGGCAATTTACATCCCGCCCATCAGCATAACAAGGCTCCCAGTTCTCCATGGCCTGTCCTGCATTTCTGGATTTTACACTTTTTTCAGATGGCCCTTTTGACCGGGGGGAAGTGAGACTTCATTGTAGTGCAGATTTCCTTTGCAAGCTTGCTTGGTTGGCCAAAAAGGGCGTATGCGTTTTTTCCTGAATATATTCAGGAAAAAACGCATACGCCCTTTTTGGCCAAGTGCATCATTGTGGACATTCTGCCTCTTTTCCTATGCTTTCAATGCAATTCCAGTCTACCTCCTGAAATCAGTTTCCTGCAATTCTGCCCCGCTTTCAAGTCCTCTTGGCAGCCTTACTTCAGTCTATTTTTGGACGATAGCTGTCATTTATAACTCTGCAGGTTTGTGAATTACAGTGCCCCTGAGCTCCTTTCTTCAACTCGCTTTCTTTTGAGCTGGCCGCAACACCGCAGGATGGCTTCAGGCCCTAATCTGGTTCCGGCCCGGCACGCTGAGCCTTTGGTTAATTCCTCTTCCTGGTGGGAAATGAGAGTTAAATTTGCCCGTTCAGACACCTCCAGCTAGTCTCTCATTGGTTCTCGCTATTCCTGTTCATCTTCCGCAGAAATTGCAAACTGGGCCAAACAGGAGGTTAAAGGGACTGACTCTCCAAGTCGGGAGAGTGTTAGTAAAGCATCTGGAATGTTGTACCCGAGTACCAGGGGAGGAAAACTGAGACATATTTGAACACGTCTACCGTTCACATGGTTGATCATACTCTGGGTTCCACATGCATGTTTTAGCTGAAGGAAGAATACCTTAAACCTGGAGAGTTGAGACCCGTGGAATGGGTACCATGCAATATGACTTCAAAGGGTCTTCATTTGCTCACCGAACCTCTCCAATCCTATCACTGCTGCGTTTATGCCCCTGTACACATGCATGATTCTCTTTCGGAGACATAGCAATCCATAAGTTGTAAGATACTTACTAGTCAGGTACATTCTTAGGCGTTTAATATGCGATGTTGAGTCCATTTCGTTGAGCAAGGAGTAGCTCTTGTCTATTCCATATTTGACTTAAGGAACTTTATCTGTGCTCATTTCAATCTCTGGTTTTATGCAGCAACCCAACTCACCTTTCCCCTTAAGCAAGCATAAGTTGGTTTTCTAAATTTGAGAACCTTTTCTGTTTTGGAATTCAGTTCCTGTGTAGCCAAGTTTACATTCCGTGTATTAGTGATATCTTATGATGTTTCTTTTTCTGTGTGACTTATTTCAGTTAGAATCATCGTACCTGAATCTACTCATTATGCTGCTACGGGTCTGATGACATAGATTTCATTGCTGAGTGATACTGCATTGTACGTAAGTACCACAAGTTCTTTATCCATTTTTCACTTTCTGCGATGTTGAACTTGTACTCTAAACGAGGTTCTTGTAAACAGAGCTGCTCCAAACTTTGGGGTGGCTGTGTCTTTTTGATTTTAATTTTCCTAAGCTATAGGACCATAAGTGGAAGTGCCCTAGGCTCTGTTGCTTTGTTTTTTAGATGTTTCAGGAAACACCATACACTTCTCCCAAGTGTCTGTTGGCAATTTACATCCCGCCCATCAGCATAACAAGACTCCCAGTTCTCCATGGCCTGTCCTGCCTTTCTGGATTTTACACTTTTTTCAGATGGCCCTTTTGACCGGGGGGAAGTGAGACTTCATTGTAGTGCAGATTTCCTTTGCAAGCTTGCTTGGTTGGCCAAAAAGGGCGTATGCGTTTTTTCCTGAATATATTCAGGAAAAAACGCATACGCCCTTTTTGGCCAAGTGCATCATTGTGGACGTTCTGCCTCTTTTCCTATGCTTTCAATGCAATTCCAGTCTACCTCTTGAAATCGGTTTCCTGCAATTCTGCCCCGCTTTCAAGTCCTCTTGGCAGCCTTACTTCAGTCTATTTTTGGACGATAGCTGTCATTTATAACTCTGCAGGTTTGTGAATTACAGTGCCCCTGAGCTCCTTTCTTCAACTCGCTTTCTTTTGAGCTGGCCGCAACACCGCAGGATGGCTTCAGGCCCTAATCTGGTTCCGGCCCGGCACGCTGAGCCTTTGGTTAATTCCTCTTCCTGGTGGGAAATGAGAGTTAAATTTGCCCGTTCAGACACCTCCAGCTAGTCTCTCATTGGTTCTCGCTATTCCTGTTCATCTTCCGCAGAAATTGCAAACTGGGCCAAACAGGAGGTTAAAGGGACTGACTCTCCAAGTCGGGAGAGTGTTAGTAAAGCATCTGGAATATTGTACCCGAGTACCAGGGGAGGAAAACTGAGACATATTTGAACACGTCTACCGTTCACATGGTTGATCATACTCTGGGTTCCACATGCATGTTTTAGCTGAAGGAAGAATACCTTAAACCTGGAGAGTTGAGACCCGTGGAATGGGTACCATGCAATATGACTTCAAAGGGTCTTCATTTGCTCACCGAACCTCTCCAATCCTATCACTGCTGCGTTTATGCCCCTGTACACATGCATGATTCTCTTTCGGAGACATAGCAATCCATAAGTTGTAAGATACTTACTAGTCAGGTACATTCTTAGGCGTTTAATATGCGATGTTGAGTCCATTTCGTTGAGCAAGGAGTAGCTCTTGTCTATTCCATATTTGACTTAAGGAACTTTATCTGTGCTCATTTCAATCTCTGGTTTTATGCAGCAACCCAACTCACCTTTCCCCTTAAGCAAGCATAAGTTGGTTTTCTAAATTTGAGAACCTTTTCTGTTTTGGAATTCAGTTCCTGTGTAGCCAAGTTTACATTCCGTGTATTAGTGATATCTTATGATGTTTCTTTTTCTGTGTGACTTATTTCAGTTAGAATCATCGTACCTGAATCTACTCATTATGCTGCTACGGGCCTGATGACATAGATTTCATTGCTGAGTGATACTGCATTGTACGTAAGTACCACAAGTTCTTTATCCATTTTTCACTTTCTGCGATGTTGAACTTGTACTCTAAACGAGGTTCTTGTAAACAGAGCTGCTCCAAACTTTGGGGTGGCTGTGTCTTTTTGATTTTAATTTTCCTAAGCTATAGGACCATAAGTGGAAGTGCCCTAGGCTCTGTTGCTTTGTTTTTTAGATGTTTCAGGAAACACCATACACTTCTCCCAAGTGTCTGTTGGCAATTTACATCCCGCCCATCAGCATAACAAGACTCCCAGTTCTCCATGGCCTGTCCTGCCTTTCTGGATTTTACACTTTTTTCAGATGGCCCTTTTGACCGGGGGGAAGTGAGACTTCATTGTAGTGCAGATTTCCTTTGCAAGCTTGCTTGGTTGGCCAAAAAGGGCGTATGCGTTTTTTCCTGAATATATTCAGGAAAAAACGCATACGCCCTTTTTGGCCAAGTGCATCATTGTGGACGTTCTGCCTCTTTTCCTATGCTTTCAATGCAATTCCAGTCTACCTCTTGAAATCGGTTTCCTGCAATTCTGCCCCGCTTTCAAGTCCTCTTGGCAGCCTTACTTCAGTCTATTTTTGGACGATAGCTGTCATTTATAACTCTGCAGGTTTGTGAATTACAGTGCCCCTGAGCTCCTTTCTTCAACTCGCTTTCTTTTGAGCTGGCCGCAACACCGCAGGATGGCTTCAGGCCCTAATCTGGTTCCGGCCCGGCACGCTGAGCCTTTGGTTAATTCCTCTTCCTGGTGGGAAATGAGAGTTAAATTTGCCCGTTCAGACACCTCCAGCTAGTCTCTCATTGGTTCTCGCTATTCCTGTTCATCTTCCGCAGAAATTGCAAACTGGGCCAAACAGGAGGTTAAAGGGACTGACTCTCCAAGTCGGGAGAGTGTTAGTAAAGCATCTGGAATGTTGTACCCGAGTACCAGGGGAGGAAAACTGAGACATATTTGAACACGTCTACCGTTCACATGGTTGATCATACTCTGGGTTCCACATGCATGTTTTAGCTGAAGGAAGAATACCTTAAACCTGGAGAGTTGAGACCCGTGGAATGGGTACCATGCAATATGACTTCAAAGGGTCTTCATTTGCTCACCGAACCTCTCCAATCCTATCACTGCTGCGTTTATGCCCCTGTACACATGCATGATTCTCTTTCGGAGACATAGCAATCCATAAGTTGTAAGATACTTACTAGTCAGGTACATTCTTAGGCGTTTAATATGCGATGTTGAGTCCATTTCGTTGAGCAAGGAGTAGCTCTTGTCTATTCCATATTTGACTTAAGGAACTTTATCTGTGCTCATTTCAATCTCTGGTTTTATGCAGCAACCCAACTCACCTTTCCCCTTAAGCAAGCATAAGTTGGTTTTCTAAATTTGAGAACCTTTTCTGTTTTGGAATTCAGTTCCTGTGTAGCCAAGTTTACATTCCGTGTATTAGTGATATCTTATGATGTTTCTTTTTCTGTGTGACTTATTTCAGTTAGAATCATCGTACCTGAATCTACTCATTATGCTGCTACGGGTCTGATGACATAGATTTCATTGCTGAGTGATACTGCATTGTACGTAAGTACCACAAGTTCTTTATCCATTTTTCACTTTCTGCGATGTTGAACTTGTACTCTAAACGAGGTTCTTGTAAACAGAGCTGCTCCAAACTTTGGGGTGGCTGTGTCTTTTTGATTTTAATTTTCCTAAGCTATAGGACCATAAGTGGAAGTGCCCTAGGCTCTGTTGCTTTGTTTTTTAGATGTTTCAGGAAACACCATACACTTCTCCCAAGTGTCTGTTGGCAATTTACATCCCGCCCATCAGCATAACAAGACTCCCAGTTCTCCATGGCCTGTCCTGCCTTTCTGGATTTTACACTTTTTTCAGATGGCCCTTTTGACCGGGGGGAAGTGAGACTTCATTGTAGTGCAGATTTCCTTTGCAAGCTTGCTTGGTTGGCCAAAAAGGGCGTATGCGTTTTTTCCTGAATATATTCAGGAAAAAACGCATACGCCCTTTTTGGCCAAGTGCATCATTGTGGACGTTCTGCCTCTTTTCCTATGCTTTCAATGCAATTCCAGTCTACCTCTTGAAATCGGTTTCCTGCAATTCTGCCCCGCTTTCAAGTCCTCTTGGCAGCCTTACTTCAGTCTATTTTTGGACGATAGCTGTCATTTATAACTCTGCAGGTTTGTGAATTACAGTGCCCCTGAGCTCCTTTCTTCAACTCGCTTTCTTTTGAGCTGGCCGCAACACCGCAGGATGGCTTCAGGCCCTAATCTGGTTCCGGCCCGGCACGCTGAGCCTTTGGTTAATTCCTCTTCCTGGTGGGAAATGAGAGTTAAATTTGCCCGTTCAGACACCTCCAGCTAGTCTCTCATTGGTTCTCGCTATTCCTGTTCATCTTCCGCAGAAATTGCAAACTGGGCCAAACAGGAGGTTAAAGGGACTGACTCTCCAAGTCGGGAGAGTGTTAGTAAAGCATCTGGAATATTGTACCCGAGTACCAGGGGAGGAAAACTGAGACATATTTGAACACGTCTACCGTTCACATGGTTGATCATACTCTGGGTTCCACATGCATGTTTTAGCTGAAGGAAGAATACCTTAAACCTGGAGAGTTGAGACCCGTGGAATGGGTACCATGCAATATGACTTCAAAGGGTCTTCATTTGCTCACCGAACCTCTCCAATCCTATCACTGCTGCGTTTATGCCCCTGTACACATGCATGATTCTCTTTCGGAGACATAGCAATCCATAAGTTGTAAGATACTTACTAGTCAGGTACATTCTTAGGCGTTTAATATGCGATGTTGAGTCCATTTCGTTGAGCAAGGAGTAGCTCTTGTCTATTCCATATTTGACTTAAGGAACTTTATCTGTGCTCATTTCAATCTCTGGTTTTATGCAGCAACCCAACTCACCTTTCCCCTTAAGCAAGCATAAGTTGGTTTTCTAAATTTGAGAACCTTTTCTGTTTTGGAATTCAGTTCCTGTGTAGCCAAGTTTACATTCCGTGTATTAGTGATATCTTATGATGTTTCTTTTTCTGTGTGACTTATTTCAGTTAGAATCATCGTACCTGAATCTACTCATTATGCTGCTACGGGCCTGATGACATAGATTTCATTGCTGAGTGATACTGCATTGTACGTAAGTACCACAAGTTCTTTATCCATTTTTCACTTTCTGCGATGTTGAACTTGTACTCTAAACGAGGTTCTTGTAAACAGAGCTGCTCCAAACTTTGGGGTGGCTGTGTCTTTTTGATTTTAATTTTCCTAAGCTATAGGACCATAAGTGGAAGTGCCCTAGGCTCTGTTGCTTTGTTTTTTAGATGTTTCAGGAAACACCATACACTTCTCCCAAGTGTCTGTTGGCAATTTACATCCCGCCCATCAGCATAACAAGACTCCCAGTTCTCCATGGCCTGTCCTGCCTTTCTGGATTTTACACTTTTTTCAGATGGCCCTTTTGACCGGGGGGAAGTGAGACTTCATTGTAGTGCAGATTTCCTTTGCAAGCTTGCTTGGTTGGCCAAAAAGGGCGTATGCGTTTTTTCCTGAATATATTCAGGAAAAAACGCATACGCCCTTTTTGGCCAAGTGCATCATTGTGGACGTTCTGCCTCTTTTCCTATGCTTTCAATGCAATTCCAGTCTACCTCTTGAAATCGGTTTCCTGCAATTCTGCCCCGCTTTCAAGTCCTCTTGGCAGCCTTACTTCAGTCTATTTTTGGACGATAGCTGTCATTTATAACTCTGCAGGTTTGTGAATTACAGTGCCCCTGAGCTCCTTTCTTCAACTCGCTTTCTTTTGAGCTGGCCGCAACACCGCAGGATGGCTTCAGGCCCTAATCTGGTTCCGGCCCGGCACGCTGAGCCTTTGGTTAATTCCTCTTCCTGGTGGGAAATGAGAGTTAAATTTGCCCGTTCAGACACCTCCAGCTAGTCTCTCATTGGTTCTCGCTATTCCTGTTCATCTTCCGCAGAAATTGCAAACTGGGCCAAACAGGAGGTTAAAGGGACTGACTCTCCAAGTCGGGAGAGTGTTAGTAAAGCATCTGGAATGTTGTACCCGAGTACCAGGGGAGGAAAACTGAGACATATTTGAACACGTCTACCGTTCACATGGTTGATCATACTCTGGGTTCCACATGCATGTTTTAGCTGAAGGAAGAATACCTTAAACCTGGAGAGTTGAGACCCGTGGAATGGGTACCATGCAATATGACTTCAAAGGGTCTTCATTTGCTCACCGAACCTCTCCAATCCTATCACTGCTGCGTTTATGCCCCTGTACACATGCATGATTCTCTTTCGGAGACATAGCAATCCATAAGTTGTAAGATACTTACTAGTCAGGTACATTCTTAGGCGTTTAATATGCGATGTTGAGTCCATTTCGTTGAGCAAGGAGTAGCTCTTGTCTATTCCATATTTGACTTAAGGAACTTTATCTGTGCTCATTTCAATCTCTGGTTTTATGCAGCAACCCAACTCACCTTTCCCCTTAAGCAAGCATAAGTTGGTTTTCTAAATTTGAGAACCTTTTCTGTTTTGGAATTCAGTTCCTGTGTAGCCAAGTTTACATTCCGTGTATTAGTGATATCTTATGATGTTTCTTTTTCTGTGTGACTTATTTCAGTTAGAATCATCGTACCTGAATCTACTCATTATGCTGCTACGGGCCTGATGACATAGATTTCATTGCTGAGTGATACTGCATTGTACGTAAGTACCACAAGTTCTTTATCCATTTTTCACTTTCTGCGATGTTGAACTTGTACTCTAAACGAGGTTCTTGTAAACAGAGCTGCTCCAAACTTTGGGGTGGCTGTGTCTTTTTGATTTTAATTTTCCTAAGCTATAGGACCATAAGTGGAAGTGCCCTAGGCTCTGTTGCTTTGTTTTTTAGATGTTTCAGGAAACACCATACACTTCTCCCAAGTGTCTGTTGGCAATTTACATCCCGCCCATCAGCATAACAAGACTCTCAGTTCTCCATGGCCTGTCCTGCCTTTCTGGATTTTACACTTTTTTCAGATGGCCCTTTTGACTGGGGGGAAGTGAGACTTCATTGTAGTGCAGATTTCCTTTGCAAGCTTGCTTGGTTGGCCAAAAAGGGCGTATGCGTTTTTTCCTGAATATATTCAGGAAAAAACGCATACGCCCTTTTTGGCCAAGTACATCATTGTGGACGTTCTGCCTCTTTTCCTATGCTTTCAATGCAATTCCAGTCTGCCTCCTGAAATCGGTTTCCTGCAATTCTGCCCCGCTTTCAACTCCTCTTGGCAGCCTTACTTCAGTATATTTTTGGACGATAGCTGTCATTTAAAACTCTGCAGGTTTGTGAATTACAGTGCCCCTGAGCTCCTTTCTTCAACTCGCTTTCTTGTGAGCTGGCCGCAACACTGCAGGATGGCTTCAGGCCCTAATCTGCTTCCGGCACGGCATGCTGAGCCTTTGGTTATTTCCTCTTCCTGGTGGGAAATGAGAGTTAAATTTGCCCGTCCAGACACCTCCAGCTAGTCTCTCATTGGTTCTCGCTATTCCTGTTCATCTTCCGCAGAAATTGCAAACTGGGCCAAACAGGAGGTTAAAGGCGCTGACTCTCCAAGTGGGGAGAGTGTTAGTAAAGCGTCTGGAATGTTGCACCCGAGTACCAGGGGAGGAAAACTGAGACTTATTTGAACACGTCTCCCGTTCACATGGTTGATCATACTTGGGTTCCACATGCATGTTTTAGCTGAAGGAAGAATACCTTAAACCTGGAGAGTTAAGACCCGTGTAATGGGTACCATGCAATATGACTTCAAAGGGTCTTCATTTGCTCACCGAACCTCTCCAATCCTATCACTGCTGCGTTTATGCCCCTGTACACATGCTTGATTCTCTTTCGGAGACATAGCAATCCATAGGTTTTAAGATACTTACTAGTCAGGTACATTCTTAGGCGTTTAATATGCGGTGTTGAGTCCATTTCGTTGAGCAAGGAGTAGCTCTTGTCTATTCCATATTTGACTTAAGGAACTTTATCTGTGCTCATTTCAATCTCTGGTTTTATGCAGCACCCCAACTCACCTTTACCCTTAAGCAAGCATAAGTTGGTTTTCTAAATTTGAGACCCTGTTCTGTTCTGTAATTCAGTTCCTGTGTAGCCAAGTTTACATTCCGTGTATTACTGATATCTTATGAGGTTTCTTTTTCTCTGTGACTTATTTCAGTTAGAATCATCATACCTGAATCCACTCATTGTGCTGCTAAGGGCCTGATGACATAGATTTCATTGCTGAGTGATATTGCTTTGTAAGTACATACCACAACTTCTTTATCCATTTTTCACTTTCTGTGATGTTGAACTTGTACTGTAAACGAGGTTCTTGTAAACAGAGCCGTTCCAAACTTTGGGGTGGCTGTGTCTTTTTGATTTTAATTTCCCTAAGCTATAGGACCATAAGTGGAAGTGCCCTAGGCTCTGTTGCTTTGTTTTTTAGATGTTTCAGGAAACACCATACACTTCTCCCGAGTGGTTGTTGGCAATTTACATCCCGCCCATCAGCATAACAAGGCTCCCAGTTCTCCATGGCCTGTCCTGCCTTTCTGGATTTTACACTTTTTTCAGATGGCCCTTTTGACCGGGGGGAAGTGAGACTTCATTGTAGTGCAGATTTCCTTTGCAAGCTTGCTTGGTTGGCCAAAAAAGGCGTATGCGTTTTTTCCTGAATATATTCAGGAAAAAACGCATACGCCCTTTTTGGCCAAGTGCATCATTGTGGACGTTCTGCCTCTTTTCCTATGCTTTCAATGCAATTCCAGTCTACCTCCTGAAATCGGTTTCCTGCAATTCTGCCCCGCTTTCAAGTCCTCTTGGCAGCCTTACTTCAGTCTATTTTTGGACGATAGCTGTCATTTATAACTCTGCAGGTTTGTGAAATACAGTGCCCCTGAGCTCCTTTCTTCAACTCGCTTTCTTGTGACCTGGCCGCAACACCGCAGGATGGCTTCAGGCCCTAATCTGGTTCCGGCCCGGCATGCTGAGCCTTTGGTTAATTCCTCTTCCTGGTGGGAAATGAGAGTTAAATTTGCCCATCCAGACACCTCCAGCTAGCCTCTCATTGGTTCTCGCTATTCCTGTTCATCTTCCGCAGAAATTGCAAACTGTGCCAAACAGGAGGTTAAAGGCGCTGACTCTCCAAGTGGGGAGAGTGTTAGTAAAGCGTCTGGAATGTTGCACCCGAGTACCAGGGGAGGAAAACTGAGACATATTAGAACACGTCTCCCGATCACATGGTTGATCATACTCTGCGTTCCACATGCATGTTTTAGCTGAAGGAAGAATACCTAAAACCTGGGTAGTTGAAACCCGTGGAATGGGTACCATGCAATATGACTTCAAAGGGTCTTCATTTGCTCACCGAACCTGTCCAATCCTATCACTGCTGCGTTTATGCCCCTGTACACATGCTTGATTCTCTTTCGGAGACATAGCAATCCATAGGTTTTAAGATACTTACTAGTCAGGTACATTCTTAGGCGTTTAATATGCGGTGTTGAGTCCATTTCGTTGAGCAAGGAGTAGCTCTTGTCTATTCCATATTTGGCTTAAGGAACTTTATCTGTGCTCATTTCAATCTCTGGTTTTATGCAGCACCCCAACTCACCTTTCCCCTTAAGCAAGCATAAGTTGGTTTTCTAAATTTGAGAACCTTTTCTGTTTTGGAATTCAGTTCCTGTGTAGCCAAGTTTACATTCCGTGTATTAGTGATATCTTATGATGTTTCTTTTTCTGTGTGACTTATTTCAGTTAGAATCATCGTACCTGAATCTACTCATTATGCTGCTACGTGCCTGATGACATAGATTTCATTGCTGAGTGATACTGCATTGTACGTAAGTACCACAAGATCTTTATCCATTTTTCACTTTCTGCGATGTTGAACTTGTACTGTAAACGAGGTTCTTGTAAACAGAGCCGTTCCAAACTTTGGGGTGGCTGTGTCTTTTTGATTTTAATTTCCCTAAGCTATAGGACCATAAGTGGCAGTGCCCTAGGCTCTGGTGCTTTGTTTTTTAGATGTTTCAGGAAACACCATACACTTCTCCGGAGTGGCTGTTGGCAATTTACATCCCGCCCATCAGCAGAACAAGGCTCCCAGTTCTCAATGGCCTGTTGCCTTTCTGGATTTTACACTTTTTTCAGATGGCCCTTTTGACCGGGGGGAAGTGAGACTTCATTGTAGTGCAGATTTCCTTTGCAAGCTTGCTTGGTTGGCCAAAAAGGGCGTATGCGTTTTTTCCTGAATATATTCAGGAAAAAACGCATACGCCCTTTTTGGCCAAGTGCATCATTGTGGACGTTCTGCCTCTTTTCCTATGCTTTCAATGCAATTCCAGTCTACCTCCTGAAATCGGTTTCCTGCAATTCTGCCCCACTTTCAAGTCCTCTTGGCAGCCTTACTTCAGTCTATTTTTGGACGATAGCTGTCATTTATAACTCTGCAGGTTTGTGAATTACAGTGCCCCTGAGCTCCTTTCTTCAACTCGCTTTCTTGTGACCTGGCCGCAACACCGCAGGATGGCTTCAGGCCCTAATCTGGTTCCGGCCCGGCACGCTGAGCCTTTGGTTAATTCCTCTTCCTGGTGGGAAATGAGAGTTAAATTTGCCCGTTCAGACACCTCCAGCTAGTCTCTCATTGGTTCTCGCTATTCCTGTTCATCTTCCGCAGAAATTGCAAACTGGGCCAAACAGGAGGTTAAAGGGACTGACTCTCCAAGTCGGGAGAGTGTTAGTAAAGCGTCTGGAATGTTGCACCCGAGTACCAGGGGAGGAAAACTGAGACATATTTGAACACGTCTACCGTTCACATGGTTGATCATACTCTGGGTTCCACATGCATGTTTTAGCTGAAGGAATAATACCTTAAACCTGGAGAGTTGAGACCCGTGGAATGGGTACCATGCAATATGACTTCAAAGGGTCTTCATTTGCTCACCGAACCTCTCCAATCCTATCACTGCTGCGTTTATGCCCCTGTACACATGCTTGATTCTCTTTCGGAGACATAGCAATCCATAGGTTGTAAGTTACTTACTAGTCAGGTACATTCTGAGGCGTTTAATATGCGATGTTGAGTCCATTTCGTTGAGCAAGGAGTAGCTCTTGTCTATTCCATATTTGACTTAAGGAACTTTATCTGTACTCATTTCAATCTCTGGTTTTATGCAGCACCCCAACTCACCTTTACCCTTAAGCAAGCATAAGTTGGTTTTCTAAATTTGAGACCCTGTTCTGTTCTGTAATTCAGTTCCTGTGTAGCCAAGTTTACATTCCGTGTATTACTGATATCTTATGATGTTTCTTTTTCTGTGTGACTTACTTCAGTTAGAATCATCATACCTGAATCCACTCATTGTGCTGCTAAGGGCCTGATGACACAGATTTCATTGCTGAGTGATATTGCTTTGTAAGTAAATACCACAACTTCTTTATCCATTTTTCACTTTCTGCGATGTTGAACTTGTACTGTAAACGAGGTTCTTGTAAACAGAGCCGTTCCAAACTTTGGGGTGGCTGTGTCTTTTTGATTTTAATTTCCCTAAGCTATAGGACCATAAGTGGAAGTGCCCTAGGTTCTGTTGCTTTGTTTTTTAGATGTTTCAGGAAACACCATACACTTCTCCCGAGTGGTTGTTGGCAATTTACATCCCGCCCATCAGCAGAACAAGGCTCCCAGTTCTCCATGGCCTGTCCTGCCTTTCTGGATTTTACACTTTTTTCAGATGGCCCTTTTGACCGGGGGGAAGTGAGACTTCATTGTAGTGCAGATTTCCTTTGCAAGCTTGCTTGGTTGGCCAAAAAGGGCGTATGCGTTTTTTCCTGAATATATTCAGGAAAAAACGCATACGCCCTTTTTGGCCAAGTGCATCATTGTGGACGTTCTGCCTCTTTTCCTATGCTTTCAATGCAATTCCAGTCTACCTCCTGAAATCGGTTTCCTGCAATTCTGCCCCGCTTTCAAGTCCTCTTGGCAGCCTTACTTCAGTCTATTTTTGGACGATAGCTGTCATTTATAACTCTGCAGGTTTGTGAATTACAGTGCCCCTGAGCTCCTTTCTTCACCTCGCTTTCTTTTGAGCTGGCCGCAACACCGCAGGATGGCTTCAGGCCCTAATCTGGTTCCGGTACTGCACGCTGAGCCTTTGGTTATTTCCTCTTCCTGGTGGGAAATGAGAGTTAAATTTGCCCGTCCAGACACCTCCAGCTAGCCTCTCATTGGTTTTCGGTATTCCTGTTCATCTTCCGCAGAAATTGCAAACTGGGCCAAACAGGAGGTTAAAGGCGCTGACTCTCCAAGTGGGGAGAGTGTTAGTAAAGCGTCTGGAATGTTGCACCCGAGTACCAGGGGAGGAAAACTGAGACATATTTGAACACGTCTCCCGTTCACATGGTTGATCATACTTGGGTTCCACATGCATGTTTTAGCTGAAGGAAGAATACCTTAAACCTGGAGAGTTAAGACCCGTGGAATGGGTACCATGCAATATGACTTCAAAGGGTCTTCATTTGCTCACCGAACCTCTCCACTCCTATCACTGCTGCGTTTATGCCCCTGTACACATGCTTGATTCTCTTTTGGAGACATAGCAATCCATAGGTTTTACGATACTTACTAGTCAGGTACATTCTTAGGCTTTTAATATGCGGTGTTGAGTCCATTTCGTTGAGCAAGGAGTAGCTCTTGTCTATTCCATATTTGACTTAAGGAACTTTATCTGTGCTCATTTCAATCTCTGGTTTTATGCAGCACCCCAACTCACCTTTACCCTTAAGCAAGCATAAGTTGGTTTTCTAAATTTGAGACCCTGTTCTGTTCTGTAATTCAGTTCCTGTGTAGCCAAGTTTACATTCCGTGTATTACTGATATCTTTTGATGTTTCTTTTTCTGTGTGACTTACTTCAGTTAGAATCATCATACATGAATCCACTCATTGTGCTGCTAAGGGCCTGATGACACAGATTTCATTGCTGAGTGATATTGCTTTGTAAGTAAATACCACAACTTCTTTATCCAGTTTTCACTTTCTGCGATGTTGAACTTGTACTGTAAACGAGGTTCTTGTAAACAGAGCCGTTCCAAACTTTGGGGTGGCTGTGTCTTTTTGATTTTAATTTCCCTAAGCTATAGGACCATAAGTGGAAGTGCCCTAGGTTCTGTTGCTTTGTTTTTTAGATGTTTCAGGAAACACCATACACTTCTCCCGAGTGGTTGTTGGCAATTTACATCCCGCCCATCAGCATAACAAGGCTCCCAGTTCTCCATGGCCTGTCCTGCCTTTCTGGATTTTACACTTTTATCAGATGGCCCTTTTGACCGGGGGGAAGTGAGACTTCATTGTAGTGCAGATTTCCTTTGCAAGCTTGCTTGGTTGGCCAAAAAGGGCGTATGCGTTTTTTCCTGAATATATTCAGGAAAAAACGCATACGCCCTTTTTGGCCAAGTGCATCATTGTGGACGTTCTGCCTCTTTTCCTATGCTTTCAATGCAATTCCAGTCTACCTCCTGAAATCGGTTTCCTGCAATTCTGCCCCGCTTTCAAGTCCTCTTGGCAGCCTTACTTCAGTCTATTTTTGGACGATAGCTGTCATTTATAACTCTGCAGGTTTGTGAATTACAGTGCCCCTGAGCTCCTTTCTTCAACTCGCTTTCTTGTGAGCTGGCCGCAACACCGCAGGATGGCTTCAGGCCCTAATCTGTTTCTGGCCCGGCACGCTGAGCCTTTGGTTAATTCCTCTTCCTGGTGGGAAATGAGAGTTAAATTTGCCCGTCCAGACACCTCCAGCTAGCCTCTCATTGGTTCTCGCTATTCCTGTTCATCTTCCGCAGAAATTGCAAACTGGGCCAAACAGGAGGTTAAAGGCGCTGACTCTCCAAGTGGGGAGAGTGTTAGTAAAGCGTCTGGAATGTTTCACCCGAGTACCAGGGGAGGAAAACTGAGACATATTTGAACACGTCTCTCGATCACATGGTTGATCATACTCTAGGTTCCACATGCATGTTTTAGCTGAAGGAAGAATACCTTAAACCTGGAGAGTTAAGACCCGTGGAATGGGTCCATGCAATATGATTTCAAAGGGTCTTCATTTGCTCACCGAACCTCTCCAATCCTATCACTGCTGCGTTTATGCCCCTGTACACATGCTTGATTCTCTTTTGGAGACATAGCAATCCATAGGTTTTATGATACTTACTAGTCAGGTACATTCTTAGGCGTTTAATATGCGGTGTTGAGTCCATTTCGTTGAGCAAGGAGTAGCTCTTGTCTATTCCATATTTGACTTAAGGAACTTTATCTGTGCTCATTTCAATCTCTGGTTTTATGCAGCACCCCAACTCACCTTTACCCTTAAGCAAGCATAAGTTGGTTTTCTAAATTTGAGACCCTGTTCTGTTCTGTAATTCAGTTCCTGTGTAGCCAAGATTACATTCCGTGTATTACTGATATCTTATGATGTTTCTTTTTCTGTGTGACTTATTTCAGTTAGAATCATCATACCTGAATCCACTCATTGTGCTGCTAAGGGCCTGATGACATAGATTTCATTGTTGAGTGATATTGCTTTGTAAGTAAATACCACAACTTCTTTATCCATTTTTCACTTTCTGCGATGTTGAACTTGTACTGTAAACGAGATTCTTGTAAACAGAGGCGTCCCAAACTTTGGGGTGGCTGTGTCTTTTTTATTTTAATTTCCCTAAGCTATAGGACCATAAGTGGCAGTGCCCTAGGCTCTGTTGCTTTGTTTTTTAGATGTTTCAGGAAACACCATACACTTCTCCCCAGTGGCTGTTGGCAATTTACATCCCGCCCATCAGCATAACAAGGCTCCCAGTTCTCCATGGCCTGTCCTGCCTTTCTGGATTTTACACTTTTTTCAGATGGCCCTTTTGACCGGGGGGAAGTGAGACTTCATTGTAGTGCAGATTTCCTTTGCAAGCTTGCTTGGTTGGCCAAAAAGGGCGTATGCGTTTTTTCCTGAATATATTCAGGAAAAAACGCATACGCCCTTTTTGGCCAAGTGCATCATTGTGGACGTTCTGCCTCTTTTCCTATGCTTTCAATGCAATTCCAGTCTACCTCCTGAAATCGGTTTCCTGCAATTCTGCCCCGCTTTCAAGTCCTCTTGGCAGCCTTACTTCAGTCTATTTTTGGACGATAGCTGTCATTTATAACTCTGCAGGTTTGTGAATTACAGTGCCCCTGAGCTCCTTTCTTCAACTTGCTTTCTTGTGACCTGGCCGCAACACCGCAGGATGGCTTCAGGCCCTAATCTGGTTCCGGCCCGGCATGCTGAGCCTTTGGTTAATTCCTCTTCCTGTTGGGAAATGAGAGTTAAATTTGCCCGTCCAGACACCTCCAGCTAGTCTCTCATTGGTTCTCACTATTCCTGTTCATCTTCCGCAGAAATTGCAAACTGGGCCAAACAGGAGGTTAAAGGCGCTGACTCTCCAAGTGGGGAGAGTGTTAGTAAAGCGTCTGGAATGTTGCACCCGAGTACCAGGGGAGGAAAACTGAGACATATTTGAACACGTCTCCCGATCACATGGTTGATCATACTCTAGGTTCCACATGCATGTTTTAGCTGAAGGAAGAATACCTTAAACCTGGGTAGTTGAAACCCGTGGAATGGGTACCATGCAATATGACTTCAAAGGGTCTTCATTTGCTCACCGAACCTCTCCAATCCTATCACTGCTGCGTTTATGCCCCTGTACACATGCTTGATTCTCTTTGGGAGACATAGTAATCCATGTGTTTTAAGATACTTACTAGTCAGGTACATTCTTAGGCGTTTAATATGGGGTGTTGAGTCCATTTCGTTGAGCAAGGAGTAGCTCTTGTCTATTCCATATTTGGCTTAAGGAACTTTATCTGTGCTCATTTCAATCTCTGGTTTTATGCAGCACCCCAACTCACCTTTCTCCTTAAGCAAGCATAAGTTGGTTTTCTAAATTTGAGACCCTGTTCTGTTCTGTAATTCAGTTCCTGTGTAGCCAAGTTTACAGTCCGTGTATTAGTGATATCTTATGATGTTTCTTTTTCTGTGTGACTTATTTCAGTTAGAATCATCGTACCTGAATCCACTCATTATGCTGCTACGGGCCTGATGACATAGATTTCATTGCTGAGTGATACTGCATTGTACGTAAGTACCACAAGTTCTTTATCCATTTTTCACTTTCTGCGATGTTGAACTTGTACTGTAAACGAGGTTCTTGTAAACAGAGGCGTCCCAAACTTTGGGGTGGCTGTGTCTTTTTGATTTTAATTTTCCTAAGCTATAGGACTGTAAGTGGCAGTGCCCTAGGCTCTGTTGCTTTGTTTTTTAGATGTTTCAGGAAACACCATACACTTCTCCTGAGTGTCTGTTGGCAATTTACATCCCGCCCATCAGCATAACAAGGCTCCCAGTTCTCCATGGCCTGTCCTGCCTTTCTGGATTTTACACTTTTTTCAGATGGCCCTTTTGACCGGGGGGAAGTGAGACTTCATTGTAGTGCAGATTTCCTTTGCAAGCTTGCTTGGTTGGCCAAAAAGTGCGTATGCGTTTTTTCCTGAATATATTCAGGAAAAAACGCATACGCCCTTTTTGGCCAAGTGCATCATTGTGGACGTTCTGCCTCTTTTCCTATGCTTTCAATGCAATTCCAGTCTACCTCCTGAAATCGGTTTCCTGCAATTCTGCCCCGCTTTCAAGTCCTCTTGGCAGCCTTACTTCAGTCTATTTTTGGACGATAGCTGTCATTTATAACTCTGCAGGTTTGTGAATTACAGTGCCCCTGAGCTCCTTTCTTCAACTTGCTTTCTTGTGACCTGGCCGCAACACCGCAGGATGGCTTCAGGCCCTAATCTGGTTCCGGCCCGGCATGCTGAGCCTTTGGTTAATTCCTCTTCCTGGTGGGAAATTAGAGTTAAATTTGCCCGTCCAGACACCTCAAGCTAGCCTCTCATTGGTTCTCGCTATTCCTGTTCATTTTCCGCAGAAATTGCAAACTGGGCCAAACAGGAGGTTAAAGGGACTGACTCTCCAAGTCGGGAGAGTGTTAGTAAAGCGTCTGGAATGTTGCACCCGAGTACCAGGGGAGGAAATCTGAGACATATTTGAACACGTCTCCCGTTCACATGGTTGATCATACTCTGGGTTCCACATGCATGTTTTAGCTGAAGGAAGAATACCTTAAACCTGGAGAGTTGAGACCCGTGTAATGGGTACCATGCAATATGACTTCAAAGGGTCTTCATTTGCTCACCGAACCTCTCCAGTCCTATCACTGCTGCATTTATTCCCCTGTACACACGCTTGATTCTCTTTTGGAGACATAGCAATCCATAGGTTTTAAGATACTTACTAGTCAGGTATATTCTTAGGGGTTTAATATGGGGTTTTGAGTCCATTTCGTTGAGCAAGGAGTAGCTCTTGTCTATTCCATATTTGGCTTAAGGAACTTTATCTGTGCTCATTTCAATCTCTGGTTTTATGCAGCACCCCACCTCACTTTTACCCTTAAGCAAGCATAAGTTGGTTTTCTAAATTTGAGACCCTGTTCTGTTCTGTAATTCAGTTCCTGTGTAGCCAAGTTTACATTCCGTGTATTACTGATATCTTATGATGTTTCTTTTTCTCTGTGACTTATTTCAGTTAGAATCATCATACCTGAATCTACTCATTGTGATGCTAAGGGCCTGATGACATAGAATTCATTGCTGAGTGATATTGCTTTGTAAGTAAATACCACAAGTTCTTTATCCATTTTTCACTTTCTGCGATGTTGAACTTGTACTGTAAACGAGGTTCTTGTAAACAGAGGCGTCCCAAACTTTGGGGTGGCTGTGTCTTTTTGATTTTAATTTCCCTAAGCTATAGGACCATAAGTGGAAGTGCCCTAGGCTCTGTTGCTTTGTTTTTTAGATGTTTCAGGAAACACCATACACTTCTCCGGAGTGGTTGTTGGCAATTTACATCCCGCCCATCAGCATAACAAGGCTCCCAGTTCTCCATGGCCTGTCCTGCCTTTCTGGATTTTACACTTTTTTCAGATGGCCCTTTTGCCCGGGGGGAAGTGAGACTTCATTGTAGTGCAGATTTCCTTTGCAAGCTTGCTTGGTTGGCCAAAAAGGGCGTATGCGTTTTTTCCTGAATATATTCAGGAAAAAACGCATACACCCTTTTTGGCCAAGTGCATCATTGTGGACGTTCTGCCTCTTTTCCTATGCTTTCAATGCAATTCCAGTCTACCTCCTGAAATCGGTTTCCTGCAATTCTGCCCCGCTTTCAAGTCCTCTTGGCAGCCTTACTTCAGTCTATTTTTGGACGATAGCTGTCATTTATAACTCTGCAGGTTTGTGAATTACAGTGCCCCTGAGCTCCTTTCTTCAACTTGCTTTCTTGTGACCTGGCCGCAACACCGCAGGATGGCTTCAGGCCCTAATCTGGTTCCGGCACGATACGCTGAGCCTTTGGTTATTTCCTCTTCCTGGTGGGAAATGAGAGTTAAATTTGCCCGTTCAGACACCTCCAGCTAGTCTCTCATTGGTTCTCGCTATTCCTGTTCATCTTCCGCAGATTGCAAACTGGGCCAAACAGGAGGTTAAAGGCGCTGACTCTCCAAGTCGGGAGAGTGTTAGTAAAGCGTCTGGAATGTTGCACCCGAGTACCAGGGGAGGAAATCTGAGACATATTTGAACACATCTCCCGTTCACATGGTTGATCATACTCTGGGTTCCACATGCATGTTTTAGCTGAAGGAAGAATACCTTAAACCTGGAGAGTTGAGACCCGTGTAATGGGTACCATGCAATATGACTTCAAAGGGTCTTCATTTGCTCACCGAACCTCTCCAATCCTATCACTGCTGCGTTTATGCCCCTGTACACATGCTTGATTCTCTTTCGGAGACATAGCAATCCATAGGTTTTAAGATACTTACTAGTCAGGTACATTCTTAGGCGTTTAATATGCGGTGTTGAGTCCATTTCGTTGAGCAAGGAGTAGCTCTTGTCTATTCCATATTTGACTTAAGGAATTTATCTGTGCTCATTTCAATCTCTGGTTTTATGCAGCACCCCACTCACCTTTACCCTTAAGCAAGCATAAGTTGGTTTTCTAAATTTGAGACCCTGTTCTGTTCTGTAATTCAGTTCCTGTGTAGCCAAGTTTACATTCCGTGTATTACTGATATCTTATGATGTTTCTTTTTCTGTGTGACTTACTTCAGTTAGAATCATCATACCTGAATCCACTCATTGTGCTGCTAAGGGCCTGATGACACAGATTTCATTGCTGAGTGATATTGCTTTGTAAGTAAATACCACAACTTCTTTATCCATTTTTCACTTTCTGCGATGTTGAACTTGTACTGTAAACGAGGTTCTTGTAAACAGAGCCGTTCCAAACTTTGGGGTGGCTGTGTCTTTTTGATTTTAATTTCCCTAAGCTATAGGACCATAAGTGGCAGTGCCCTAGGTTCTGTTGCTTTGTTTTTTAGATGTTTCAGGAAACACCATACACTTCTCCCGAGTGGTTGTTGGCAATTTACATCCCGCCCATCAGCATAACAAGGCTCCCAGTTCTCCATGGCCTGTCCTGCCTTTCTGGATTTTACACTTTTTTCAGATGGCCCTTTTGACCGGGGGGAAGTGAGACTTCACTGTAGTGCAGATTTCCTTTGCAAGCTTGCTTGGTTGGCCAAAAAGTGCGTATGCGTTTTTTCCTGAATATATTCAGGAAAAAACGCATACACCCTTTTTGGCCAAGTGCATCATTGTGGACGTTCTGCCTCTTTTCCTATGCTTTCAATGCAATTCCAGTCTACCTCCTGAAATCGGTTTCCTGCAATTCTGCCCCGCTTTCAAGTCCTCTTGGCAGCCTTACTTCAGTCTATTTTTGGACGATAGCTGTCATTTATAACTCTGCAGGTTTGTGAATTACAGTGCCCCTGAGCTCCTTTCTTCAACTCGCTTTCCTTTGAGCTGGCCGCAACACCGCAGGATGGCTTCAGGCCCTAATCTGGTTCCGGTACGGCACGCTGAGCCTTTGGTTATTTCCTCTTCCTGGTGGGAAATGAGAGTTAAATTTGCCCGTCCAGACACCTCCAGCTAGCCTCTCATTGGTTCTCGCTATTCCTGTTCATCTTCCGCAGAAATTGCAAACTGGGCCTAACAGGAGGTTAAAGGCGCTGACTCTCCAGGTGGGGAGAGTGTTAGTAAAGCGTCTGGAATGTTGCACCCGAGTACCAGGGGAGGAAAACTGAGACATATTTGAACACGTCTCCCGTTCACATGGTTGATCATACTTGGGTTCCACATGCATGTTTTAGCTGAAGGAAGAATACCTTAAACCTGGAGAGTTGAGACCCGTGTAATGGGTACCATGCAATATGACTTCAAAGGGTCTTCATTTGCTCACCGAACCTCTCCAGTCCTATCACTGCTGCATTTATTCCCCTGTACACACGCTTGATTCTCTTTTGGAGACATAGCAATCCATAGGTTTTAAGATACTTACTAGTCAGGTATATTCTTAGGGGTTTAATATGGGGTTTTGAGTCCATTTCGTTGAGCAAGGAGTAGCTCTTGTCTATTCCATATTTGGCTTAAGGAACTTTATCTGTGCTCATTTCAATCTCTGGTTTTATGCAGCACCCCAACTCACTTTTACCCTTAAGCAAGCATAAGTTGGTTTTCTAAATTTGAGACCCTGTTCTGTTCTGTAATTCAGTTCCTGTGTAGCCAAGTTTACATTCCGTGTATTACTGATATCTTATGATGTTTCTTTTTCTCTGTGACTTATTTCAGTTAGAATCATCATACCTGAATCTACTCATTGTGATGCTAAGGGCCTGATGACATAGAATTCATTGCTGAGTGATATTGCTTTGTAAGTAAATACCACAAGTTCTTTATCCATTTTTCACTTTCTGCGATGTTGAACTTGTACTGTAAACGAGGTTCTTGTAAACAGAGGCGTCCCAAACTTTGGGGTGGCTGTGTCTTTTTGATTTTAATTTCCCTAAGCTATAGGACCATAAGTGGAAGTGCCCTAGGCTCTGTTGCTTTGTTTTTTAGATGTTTCAGGAAACACCATACACTTCTCCGGAGTGGTTGTTGGCAATTTACATCCCGCCCATCAGCATAACAAGGCTCCCAGTTCTCCATGGCCTGTCCTGCCTTTCTGGATTTTACACTTTTTTCAGATGGCCCTTTTGCCCGGGGGGAAGTGAGACTTCATTGTAGTGCAGATTTCCTTTGCAAGCTTGCTTGGTTGGCCAAAAAGGGCGTATGCGTTTTTTCCTGAATATATTCAGGAAAAAACGCATACACCCTTTTTGGCCAAGTGCATCATTGTGGACGTTCTGCCTCTTTTCCTATGCTTTCAATGCAATTCCAGTCTACCTCCTGAAATCGGTTTCCTGCAATTCTGCCCCGCTTTCAAGTCCTCTTGGCAGCCTTACTTCAGTCTATTTTTGGACGATAGCTGTCATTTATAACTCTGCAGGTTTGTGAATTACAGTGCCCCTGAGCTCCTTTCTTCAACTTGCTTTCTTGTGACCTGGCCGCAACACCGCAGGATGGCTTCAGGCCCTAATCTGGTTCCGGCACGATACGCTGAGCCTTTGGTTATTTCCTCTTCCTGGTGGGAAATGAGAGTTAAATTTGCCCGTTCAGACACCTCCAGCTAGTCTCTCATTGGTTCTCGCTATTCCTGTTCATCTTCCGCAGATTGCAAACTGGGCCAAACAGGAGGTTAAAGGCGCTGACTCTCCAAGTCGGGAGAGTGTTAGTAAAGCGTCTGGAATGTTGCACCCGAGTACCAGGGGAGGAAATCTGAGACATATTTGAACACATCTCCCGTTCACATGGTTGATCATACTCTGGGTTCCACATGCATGTTTTAGCTGAAGGAAGAATACCTTAAACCTGGAGAGTTGAGACCCGTGTAATGGGTACCATGCAATATGACTTCAAAGGGTCTTCATTTGCTCACCGAACCTCTCCAATCCTATCACTGCTGCGTTTATGCCCCTGTACACATGCTTGATTCTCTTTCGGAGACATAGCAATCCATAGGTTTTAAGATACTTACTAGTCAGGTACATTCTTAGGCGTTTAATATGCGGTGTTGAGTCCATTTCGTTGAGCAAGGAGTAGCTCTTGTCTATTCCATATTTGACTTAAGGAATTTATCTGTGCTCATTTCAATCTCTGGTTTTATGCAGCACCCCACTCACCTTTACCCTTAAGCAAGCATAAGTTGGTTTTCTAAATTTGAGACCCTGTTCTGTTCTGTAATTCAGTTCCTGTGTAGCCAAGTTTACATTCCGTGTATTACTGATATCTTATGATGTTTCTTTTTCTGTGTGACTTACTTCAGTTAGAATCATCATACCTGAATCCACTCATTGTGCTGCTAAGGGCCTGATGACACAGATTTCATTGCTGAGTGATATTGCTTTGTAAGTAAATACCACAACTTCTTTATCCATTTTTCACTTTCTGCGATGTTGAACTTGTACTGTAAACGAGGTTCTTGTAAACAGAGCCGTTCCAAACTTTGGGGTGGCTGTGTCTTTTTGATTTTAATTTCCCTAAGCTATAGGACCATAAGTGGCAGTGCCCTAGGTTCTGTTGCTTTGTTTTTTAGATGTTTCAGGAAACACCATACACTTCTCCCGAGTGGTTGTTGGCAATTTACATCCCGCCCATCAGCATAACAAGGCTCCCAGTTCTCCATGGCCTGTCCTGCCTTTCTGGATTTTACACTTTTTTCAGATGGCCCTTTTGACCGGGGGGAAGTGAGACTTCACTGTAGTGCAGATTTCCTTTGCAAGCTTGCTTGGTTGGCCAAAAAGTGCGTATGCGTTTTTTCCTGAATATATTCAGGAAAAAACGCATACACCCTTTTTGGCCAAGTGCATCATTGTGGACGTTCTGCCTCTTTTCCTATGCTTTCAATGCAATTCCAGTCTACCTCCTGAAATCGGTTTCCTGCAATTCTGCCCCGCTTTCAAGTCCTCTTGGCAGCCTTACTTCAGTCTATTTTTGGACGATAGCTGTCATTTATAACTCTGCAGGTTTGTGAATTACAGTGCCCCTGAGCTCCTTTCTTCAACTCGCTTTCCTTTGAGCTGGCCGCAACACCGCAGGATGGCTTCAGGCCCTAATCTGGTTCCGGTACGGCACGCTGAGCCTTTGGTTATTTCCTCTTCCTGGTGGGAAATGAGAGTTAAATTTGCCCGTCCAGACACCTCCAGCTAGCCTCTCATTGGTTCTCGCTATTCCTGTTCATCTTCCGCAGAAATTGCAAACTGGGCCTAACAGGAGGTTAAAGGCGCTGACTCTCCAGGTGGGGAGAGTGTTAGTAAAGCGTCTGGAATGTTGCACCCGAGTACCAGGGGAGGAAAACTGAGACATATTTGAACACGTCTCCCGTTCACATGGTTGATCATACTTGGGTTCCACATGCATGTTTTAGCTGAAGGAAGAATACCTTAAACCTGGAGAGTTGAGACCCGTGTAATGGGTACCATGCAATATGACTTCAAAGGGTCTTCATTTGCTCACCGAACCTCTCCAATCCTATCACTGCTGTGTTTATGCCCCTGTACACATGCTTGATTCTCTTTTGGAGACATAGCAATCCATAGGTTTTACGATACTTACTAGTCAGGTACATTCTTAGGCGTTTAATATGCGGTGTTGAGTCCATTTCGTTGAGCAAGGAGTAGCTCTTGTCTATTCCATATTTCACTTAAGGAACTTTATCTGTGCTCATTTCAATCTCTGGTTTTATGCAGCACCCCAACTCACCTTTCCCCTTAAGCAAGCATAAGTTGGTTTTCTAAATTTGAGACCCTGTTCTGTTCTGTAATTCAGTTCCTGTGTAGCCAAGTTTACATTCCGTGTATTACTGATATCTTATGATGTTTCTTTTTCTGTGTGACTTATTTCAGTTAGAATCATCATACCTGAATCCACTCATTGTGCTGCTAAGGGCCTGATGACACAGATTTCATTGCTGAGTGATATTGCTTTGTAAGTAAATACCACAACTTCTTTATCCATTTTTCACTTTCTGCGATGTTGAACTTGTACTGTAAACGAGGTTCTTGTAAACAGAGCCGTTCCAAACTTTGGGGTGGCTGTGTCTTTTTGATTTTAATTTCCCTAAGCTATAGGACCATAAGTGGAAGTGCCCTAGGTTCTGTTGCTTTGTTTTATAGATGTTTCAGGAAACACCATACACTTCTCCCGAGTGGTTGTTGGCAATTTACATCCCGCCCATCAGCAGAACAAGGCTCCCAGTTCTCCATGGCCTGTCCTGCCTTTCTGGATTTTACACTTTTTTCAGATGGCCCTTTTGACCGGGGGGAAGTGAGACTTCATTGTAGTGCAGATTTCCTTTGCAAGCTTGCTTGGTTGGCCAAAAAGGGCGTATGCGTTTTTTCCTGAATATATTCAGGAAAAAACGCATACGCCCTTTTTGGCCAAGTGCATCATTGTGGACGTTCTGCCTCTTTTCCTATGCTTTCAATGCAATTCCAGTCTACCTCCTGAAATCGGTTTCCTGCAATTCTGCCCCGCTTTCAAGTCCTCTTGGCAGCCTTACTTCAGTCTATTTTTGGACGATAGCTGTCATTTATAACTCTGCAGGTTTGTGAATTACAGTGCCCCTGAGCTCCTTTCTTCAACTCGCTTTCTTTTGAGCTGGCCGCAACACCGCAGGATGGCTTCAGGCCATAATCTGGTTCCGGTACGGCACGCTGAGCCTTTGGTTATTTCCTCTTCCTGTTGGGAAATGAGAGTTAAATTTGCCCGTCCAGACACCTCCAGCTAGCCTCTCATTGGTTCTCGCTATTCCTGTTCATCTTCCGCAGAAATTGCAAACTGGGCCAAACAGGAGGTTAAAGGGACTGACTCTCCAGGTGGGGAGAGTGTTAGTAAAGCGTCTGGAATGTTGCACCCGAGTACCAGGGGAGGAAAACTGAGACATATTTGAACACGTCTCCCGTTCACATGGTTGATCATACTTGGGTTCCACATGCATGTTTTAGCTGAAGGAAGAATACCTTAAACCTGGAGTGTTGAGACCCGTGTAATGGGTACCATGCAATATGACTTCAAAGGGTCTTCATTTGCTCACCGAACTTCTCCAATCCTATCACTGCTGCGTTTAGGCCCCTGTACACATGCTTGATTCTCTTTTGGAGACATAGCAATCCATAGGTTTTACGATACTTACTAGTCAGGTACATTCTTAGGCGTTTAATATGCGGTGTTGAGTCCATTTCGTTGAGCAAGGAGTAGCTCTTGTCTATTCCATATTTGGCCTAAGGAACTTTATCTGTGCTCATTTCAATCTCTGGTTTTATGCAGCACCCCAACTCACCTTTCCCCTTAAGCAAGCATAAGTTGGTTTTCTAAATTTGAGACCCTGTTCTGTTCTGTAATTCAGTTCCTGTGTAGCCAAGTTTACATTCCGTGTATTACTGATATCTTATGATGTTTCTTTTTCTGTGTGACTTACTTCAGTTAGAATCATCATACCTGAATCCACTCATTGTGCTGCTAAGGGCCTGATGACACAGATTTCATTGCTGAGTGATATTGCTTTGTAAGTAAATACCACAACTTCTTTATCCATTTTTCACTTTCTGCGATGTTGAACTTGTTCTGTAAACGAGGTTCTTGTAAACAGAGGCGTCCCAAACTTTGGGGTGGCTGTGTCTTTTTGATTTTAATTTCCCTAAGCTATAGGACCATAAGTGGAAGTGCCCTAGGCTCTGTTGCTTTGTTTTTTAGATGTTTCAGGAAACACCATACACTTCTCCAGAGTGGTTGTTGGCAATTTACATCCCGCCCATCAGCAGAACAAGGCTCCCAGTTCTCCATGGCCTGTCCTGCCTTTCTGGATTTTACACTTTTTTCAGATGGCCCTTTTGACCGGGGGGAAGTGAGACTTCATTGTAGTGCAGATTTCCTTTGCAAGCTTGCTTGGTTGGCCAAAAAGGGCGTATGCGTTTTTTCCTGAATATATTCAGGAAAAAACGCATACGCCCTTTTTGGCCAAGTGCATCATTGTGGACGTTCTGCCTCTTTTCCTATGCTTTCAATGCAATTCCAGTCTACCTCCTGAAATCGGTTTCCTGCAATTCTGCCCCGCTTTCAAGTCCTCTTGGCAGCCTTACTTCAGTCTATTTTTGGACGATAGCTGTCATTTATAACTCTGCAGGTTTGTGAATTACAGTGCCCCTGAGCTCCTTTCTTCAACTTGCTTTCTTGTGACCTGGCCGCAACACCGCAGGATGGCTTCAGGCCCTAATCTGGTTCCGGCACGACACGCTGAGCCTTTGGTTATTTCCTCTTCCTGGTGGGAAATGAGAGTTAAATTTGCCCGTCCAGACACCTCCAGCTAGTCTCTCATTGGTTCTCGCTATTCCTGTTCATCTTCCGCAGATTGCAAACTGGGCCAAACAGGAGGTTAAAGGCGCTGACTCTCCAAGTGGGGAGAGTGTTAGTAAAGCGTCTGGAATGTTGCACCCGAGTACCAAGGGAGGAAAACTGAGACATATTTGAACACGTCTCCCGTTCACATGGTTGATCATACTTGGGTTCCACATGCATGTTTTAGCTGAAGGAAGAATACCTTAAACCTGGAGAGTTGAGACCCGTGGAATGGGTACCATGCAATATGACTTCAAAGGGTCTTCATTTGCTCACCGAACCTCTCCAATCCTATCACTGCTGCGTTTATGCCCCTGTACACATGCTTGATTCTCTTTTGGAGACATAGCAATCCATAGGTTTTACGATACTTACTAGTCAGGTACATTCTTAGGCGTTTAATATGCGGTGTTGAGTCCATTTCATTGAGCAAGGAGTAGCTCTTGTCTATTCCATATTTGGCCTAAGGAACTTTATCTGTGCTCATTTCAATCTCTGGTTTTATGCAGCACCCCAACTCACCTTTCCCCTTAAGCAAGCATAAGTTGGTTTTCTAAATTTGAGACCCTGTTCTGTTCTGTAATTCAGTTCCTGTGTAGCCAAGTTTACATTCCGTGTATTACTGATATCTTATGATGTTTCTTTTTCTGTGTGACTTACTTCAGTTAGAATCATCATACCTGAATCCACTCATTGTGCTGCTAAGGGCCTGATGACACAGATTTCATTGCTGAGTGATATTGCTTTGTAAGTAAATACCACAACTTCTTTATCCATTTTTCACTTTCTGCGATGTTGAACTTGTACTGTAAACGAGGTTCTTGTAAACAGAGCCGTTCCAAACTTTGGGGTGGCTGTGTCTTTTTGATTTTAATTTCCCTAAGCTATAGGACCATAAGTGGAAGTGCCCTAGGTTCTGTTGCTTTGTTTTTTAGATGTTTCAGGAAACACCATACACTTCTCCCGAGTGGTTGTTGGCAATTTACATCCCGCCCATCAGCATAACAAGGCTCCCAGTTCTCCATGGCCTGTCCTGCCTTTCTGGATTTTACACTTTTATCAGATGGCCCTTTTGACCGGGGGGAAGTGAGACTTCATTGTAGTGCAGATTTCCTTTGCAAGCTTGCTTGGTTGGCCAAAAAGGGCGTATGCGTTTTTTCCTGAATATATTCAGGAAAAAACGCATACGCCCTTTTTGGCCAAGTGCATCATTGTGGACGTTCTGCCTCTTTTCCTATGCTTTCAATGCAATTCCAGTCTACCTCCTGAAATCGGTTTCCTGCAATTCTGCCCCGCTTTCAAGTCCTCTTGGCAGCCTTACTTCAGTCTATTTTTGGACGATAGCTGTCATTTATAACTCTGCAGGTTTGTGAATTACAGTGCCCCTGAGCTCCTTTCTTCAACTTGCTTTCTTGTGAACTGGCCGCAACACCGCAGGATGGCTTCAGGCCCTAATCTGGTTCCGGCACGACACGCTGAGCCTTTGGTTATTTCCTCTTCCTGGTGGGAAATGAGAGTTAAATTTGCCCGTCCAGACACCTCCAGCTAGTCTCTCATTGGTTCTCGCTATTCCTGTTCATCTTCCGCAGATTGCAAACTGGGCCAAACAGGAGGTTAAAGGCGCTGACTCTCCAAGTGGGGAGAGTGTTAGTAAAGCGTCTGGAATGTTGCACCCGAGTACCAGGGGAGGAAATCTGAGACATATTTGAACACGTCTCCCGTTCACATGGTTGATCATACTCTGGGTTCCACATGCATGTTTTAGCTGAAGGAAGAATACCTTAAACCTGGAGAGTTGAGACCCGTGGAATGGGTACCATGCAATATGATTTCAAAGGGTCTTCATTTGCTCACCGAACCTCTCCAGTCCTATCACTGCTGCATTTATTCCCCTGTACACACGCTTGATTCTCTTTTGGAGACATAGCAATCCATAGGTTTTAAGATACTTACTAGTCAGGTACATTCTTAGGGGTTTAATATGGGGTTTTGAGTCCATTTCGTTGAGCAAGGAGTAGCTCTTGTCTATTCCATATTTGGCTTAAGGAACTTTATCTGTGCTCATTTCAATCTCTGGTTTTATGCAGCACCCCAACTCACCTTTCCCCTTAAGCAAGCATAAGTTGGTTTTCTAAATTTGAGACCCTGTTCTGTTCTGGAATTCAGTTCCTGTGTAGCCAAGTTTACATTCTGTGTATTACTGATATCTTATGATGTTTCTTTTTCTCTGTGACTTATTTCAGTTAGAATCATCATACCTGAATCCACTCATTGTGATGCTAAGGGCCTGATGACATAGAATTCATTGCTGAGTGATATTGCTTTGTCAGTAAATACCACAACTTCTTTATCCATTTTTCACTTTCTGCGATGTTGAACTTGTTCTGTAAACGAGGTTCTTGTAAACAGAGGCGTCCCAAACTTTGGGGTGGCTGTGTCTTTTTGATTTTAATTTCCCTAAGCTATAGGACCATAAGTGGAAGTGCCCTAGGCTCTGTTGCTTTGTTTTTTAGATGTTTCAGGAAACACCATACACTTCTCCCGAGTGTCTGTTGGCAATTTACATCCCGTCCATCAGCATAACAAGGCTCCCAGTTCTCCATGGCCTGTCCTGCCTTTCTGGATTTTACACTTTTTTCAGGTGGCCCTTTTGACCGGGGGGAAGTGAGACTTCATTGTAGTGCAGATTTCCTTTGCAAGCTTGCTTGGTTGGCCAAAAAGGGCGTATGCGTTTTTTCCTGAATATATTCAGGAAAAAACGCATACGCCCTTTTTGGCCAAGTGCATCATTGTGGACGTTCTGCCTCTTTTCCTATGCTTTCAATGCAATTCCAGTCTACCTCCTGAAATCGGTTTCCTGCAATTCTGCCCCGCTTTCAAGTCCTCTTGGCAGCCTTACTTCAGTCTATTTTTGGACGATAGCTGTCATTTATAACTCTGCAGGTTTGTGAATTACAGTGCCCCTGAGCTCCTTTCTTCAACTTGCTTTCTTGTGACCTGGCCGCAACACCGCAGGATGGCTTCAGGCCCTAATCTGGTTCCGGCACGACACGCTGAGCCTTTGGTTATTTCCTCTTCCTGGTGGGAAATGAGAGTTAAATTTGCCCGTCCAGACACCTCCAGCTAGTCTCTCATTGGTTCTCGCTATTCCTGTTCATCTTCCGCAGATTGCAAACTGGGCCAAACAGGAGGTTAAAGGCGCTGACTCTCCAAGTGGGGAGAGTGTTAGTAAAGCGTCTGGAATGTTGCACCCGAGTACCAAGGGAGGAAAACTGAGACATATTTGAACACGTCTCCCGTTCACATGGTTGATCATACTTGGGTTCCACATGCATGTTTTAGCTGAAGGAAGAATACCTTAAACCTGGAGAGTTGAGACCCGTGGAATGGGTACCATGCAATATGACTTCAAAGGGTCTTCATTTGCTCACCGAACCTCTCCAATCCTATCACTGCTGCGTTTATGCCCCTGTACACATGCTTGATTCTCTTTTGGAGACATAGCAATCCATAGGTTTTACGATACTTACTAGTCAGGTACATTCTTAGGCGTTTAATATGCGGTGTTGAGTCCATTTCATTGAGCAAGGAGTAGCTCTTGTCTATTCCATATTTGGCCTAAGGAACTTTATCTGTGCTCATTTCAATCTCTGGTTTTATGCAGCACCCCAACTCACCTTTCCCCTTAAGCAAGCATAAGTTGGTTTTCTAAATTTGAGACCCTGTTCTGTTCTGTAATTCAGTTCCTGTGTAGCCAAGTTTACATTCCGTGTATTACTGATATCTTATGATGTTTCTTTTTCTGTGTAACTTACTTCAGTTAGAATCATCATACCTGAATCCACTCATTGTGCTGCTAAGGGCCTGATGACACAGATTTCATTGCTGAGTGATATTGCTTTGTAAGTAAATACCACAACTTCTTTATCCATTTTTCACTTTCTGCGATGTTGAACTTGTACTGTAAACTAGGTTCTTGTAAACAGAGCCGTTCCAAACTTTGGGGTGGCTGTGTCTTTTTGATTTTAATTTCCCTAAGCTATAGGACCATAAGTGGAAGTGCCCTAGGTTCTGTTGCTTTGTTTTTTAGATGTTTCAGGAAACACCATGCACTTCTCCCGAGTGGTTGTTGGCAATTTACATCTCGCCCATCAGCATAACAAGGCTCCCAGTTCTCCATGGCCTGTCCTGCCTTTCTGGATTTTACACTTTTTTCAGATGGCCCTTTTGACCGGGGGGAAGTGAGACTTCATTGTAGTGCAGATTTCCTTTGCAAGCTTGCTTGGTTGGCCAAAAAGGGCGTATGCGTTTTTTCCTGAATATATTCAGGAAAAAACGCATACGCCCTTTTTGGCCAAGTGCATCATTGTGGACGTTCTGCCTCTTTTCCTATGCTTTCAATGCAATTCCAGTCTACCTCCTGAAATCGGTTTCCTGCAATTCTGCCCCGCTTTCAAGTCCTCTTGGCAGCCTTACTTCAGTCTATTTTTGGACGATAGCTGTCATTTATAACTCTGCAGGTTTGTGAATTACAGTGCCCCTGAGCTCCTTTCTTCAACTCGCTTTCTTGTGACCTTGCCGCAACACCGCAGGATGGCTTCAGGCCCTAATCTGGTTCCGGCACGGCACGCTGAGCCTTTGGTTATTTCCTCTTCCTGGTGGGAAATGAGAGTTAAATTTGCCCGTCCAGACACCTCCAGCTAGTCTCTCATTGGTTCTCGCTATTCCTGTTCATCTTCCGCAGAAATTGCAAACTGGGCCAAACAGGAGGTTAAAGGCGCTGACTCTCCAAGTGGGGAGAGTGTTAGTAAAGCGTCTGGAATGTTGCACCCGAGTACCAGGGGAGGAAAACTGAGACATATTTGAACACGTCTCCCGTTCACATGGTTGATCATACTTGGGTTCCACATGCACGTTTTAGCTGAAGGAAGAATACCTTAAACCTGGAGAGTTAAGACCCGTGTAATGGGTACCATGCAATATGACTTCAAAGGGTCTTCATTTGCTCACCGTCCTCTCCAATCCTATTACTGCTGCGTTTATGCCCCTGTACACATGCTTGATTCTCTTTTGGAGACATAGCAATCCATAGGTTTTCCGATACTTACTAGTCAGGTACATTCTTAGGCGTTTAATATGCGGTGTTGAGTCCATTTCGTTGAGCAAGGAGTAGCTCTTGTCTATTCCATATTTGACTTAAGGAACTTTATCTGTGCTCATTTCAATCTCTGGTTTTATGCAGCACCCCAACTCACCTTTACCCTTAAGCAAGCATAAGTTGGTTTTCTAAATTTGAGACCCTGTTCTGTTCTGTAATTCAGTTCCTGTGTAGCCAAGTTTACATTCCGTGTATTACTGATATCTTATGATGTTTCTTTTTCTGTGTGACTTATTTCAGTTACAATCATCATACCTGAATCTACTCATTATGCTGCTACGTGCCTGATGACATAGATTTCATTGCTGAGTGATACTGCATTGTACGTAAGTACCACAAGTTCTTTATCCATTTTTCACTTTCTGCGATGTTGAACTTGTACTGTAAACGAGGTTCTTGTAAACAGAGCCATTCCAAACTTTGGGGTGGCTGTGTCTTTTTGATTTTAATTTCCCTAAGCTATAGGACCATAAGTGGAAGTGCCCTAGGCTCTGTTGCTTTGTTTTTTAGATGTTTCAGGAAACACCATACACTTCTCCAGAGTGTCTGTTGGCAATTTACATCCCGCCCATCAGCATAACAAGGCTCCCAGTTCTCAATGGCCTGTTGCCTTTCTGCATTTTACACTTTTTTCAGATGGCCCTTTTGACCGGGGGGAAGTGAGACTTCATTGTAGTGCAGATTTCCTTTGCAAGCTTGCTTGGTTGGCCAAAAAGGGCGTATGCGTTTTTTCCTGAATATATTCAGGAAAAAACACATACGCCCTTTTTGGCCAAGTGCATCATTGTGGACGTTCTGCCTCTTTTCCTATGCTTTCAATGCAATTCCAGTCTACCTCCTGAAATCGGTTTCCTGCAATTCTGCCCCGCTTTCAAGTCCTCTTGGCAGCCTTACTTCAGTCTATTTTTGGACGATAGCTGTCATTTATAACTCTGCAGGTTTGTGAATTACAGTGCCCCTGAGCTCCTTTCTTCAACTCGCTTTCTTGTGACCTGGCCGCAACACCGCAGGATGGCTTCAGGCCCTAATCTGGTTCCGGCCCGGCATGCTGAGCCTTTGGTTAATTCCTCTTCCTGGTGGGAAATGAGAGTTAAATTTGCCCGTCCAGACACCTCAAGCTAGCCTCTCATTGGTTCTCGCTATTCCTGTTCATCTTCCGCAGAAATTGCAAACTGGGCCAAACAGGAGGTTAAAGGGACTGACTCTCCAAGTCGGGAGAGTGTTAGTAAAGCGTCTGGAATGTTGCACCCGAGTACCAGGGGAGGAAATCTGAGACATATTTGAACACGTCTCCCGTTCACATGGTTGATCATACTCTGGGTTCCACATGCATGTTTTAGCTGAAGGAAGAATACCTTAAACCTGGAGAGTTGAGACCCGTGTAATGGGTACCATGCAATATGACTTCAAAGGGTCTTCATTTGCTCACCGAACCTCTCCAGTCCTATCACTGCTGCGTTTATTCCCCTGTACACACGCTTGATTCTCTTTTGGAGACATAGCAATCCATAGGTTTTAAGATACTTACTAGTCAGGTACATTCTTAGGGGATTAATATGGGGTTTTGAGTCCATTTCGTTGAGCAAGGAGTAGCTCTTGTCTATTCTATATTTGGCTTAAGGAACTTTATCTGTGCTCATTTCAATCTCTGGTTTTATGCAGCACCCCAACTCACCTTTCCCCTTAAGCAAGCATAAGTTGGTTTTCTAAATTTGAGACCCTGTTCTGTTCTGTAATTCAGTTCCTGTGTAGCCAAGTTTACATTCCGTGTATTACTGATATCTTATGATGTTTCTTTTTCTCTGTGACTTATTTCAGTTAGAATCATCATACCTGAATCCACTCATTGTGATGCTAAGGGCCTGATGACATAGAATTCATTGCTGAGTGATATTGCTTTGTAAGTAAATACCACAACTTCTTTATCCATTTTTCACTTTCTGCGATGTTGAACTTGTACTGTAAACGAGGTTCTTGTAAACAGAGGTGTCCCAAACTTTGGGGTGGCTGTGTCTTTTTGATTTTAATTTCCCTAAGCTATAGGACCATAAGTGGCAGTGCCCTAGGCTCTGTTGCTTTGTTTTTTAGATGTTTCAGGAAACGCCATACACTTCTCCCCAGTGGTTGTTGGCAATTTACATCCCGCCCATCAGCATAACAAGGCTCCCAGTTCTCCATGGCCTGTCCTGCCTTTCTGGATTTTACACTTTTTTCAGATGGCCCTTTTGCCTGGGGGGAAGTGAGACTTCATTGTAGTGCAGATTTCCTTTGCAAGCTTGCTTGGTTGGCCAAAAAGGGCGTATGCGTTTTTTCCTGAATATATTCAGGAAAAAACGCATACGCCCTTTTTGGCCAAGTGCATCATTGTGGACGTTCTGCCTCTTTTCCTATGCTTTCAATGCAATTCCAGTCTACCTCCTGAAATCGGTTTCCTGCAATTCTGCCCCGCTTTCAAGTCCTCTTGGCAGCCTTACTTCAGTCTATTTTTGGACGATAGCTGTCATTTATAACTCTGCAGGTTTGTGAATTACAGTGCCCCTGAGCTCCTTTCTTCAACTTGCTTTCTTGTGACCTGGCCGCAACACCGCAGGATGGCTTCAGGCCCTAATCTGGTTCCGGCACGACACGCTGAGCCTTTGGTTATTTCCTCTTCCTGGTGGGAAATGAGAGTTAAATTTGCCCGTCCAGACACCTCCAGCTAGTCTCTCATTGGTTCTCGCTATTCCTGTTTATCTTCCGCAGATTGCAAACTGGGCCAAACAGGAGGTTAAAGGCGCTGACTCTCCAAGTCGGGAGAGTGTTAGTAAAGCGTCTGGAATGTTGCACCCGAGTACCAGGGGAGGAAATCTGAGACATATTTGAACACGTCTCCCGTTCACATGGTTGATCATACTCTGGGATCCACATGCATGTTTTAGCTGAAGGAAGAATACCTTAAACCTGGAGAGTTGAGACCCGTGTAATGGGTACCATGCAATATGACTTCAAAGGGTCTTCATTTGCTCACCGAACCTCTCCAGTCCTATCACTGCTGCGTTTATTCCCCTGTACACACGCTTGATTCTCTTTTGGAGACATAGCAATCCATAGGTTTTAAGATACTTACTAGTCAGGTACATTCTTAGGGGTTTAATATGGGGTTTTGAGTCCATTTCGTTGAGCAAGGAGTAGCTCTTGTCTATTCTATATTTGGCTTAAGGAACTTTATCTGTGCTCATTTCAATCTCTGGTTTTATGCAGCACCCCAACTCACCTTTCCCCTTAAGCAAGCATAAGTTGGTTTTCTAAATTTGAGACCCTGTTCTGTTCTGTAATTCAGTTCCTGTGTAGCCAAGTTTACATTCCGTGTATTACTGATATCTTATGATGTTTCTTTTTCTCTGTGACTTATTTCAGTTAGAATCATCATACCTGAATCCACTCATTGTGATGCTAAGGGCCTGATGACATAGAATTCATTGCTGAGTGATATTGCTTTGTAAGTAAATACCACAACTTCTTTATCCATTTTTCACTTTCTGCGATGTTGAACTTGTACTGTAAACGAGGTTCTTGTAAACAGAGGCGTCCCAAACTTTGGGGTGGCTGTGTCTTTTTGATTTTAATTTCCCTAAGCTATAGGACCATAAGTGGCAGTGCCCTAGGCTCTGTTGCTTTGATTTTTAGATGTTTCAGGAAACACCATACACTTCTCCCCAGTGGTTGTTGGCAATTTACATCCCGCCCATCAGCATAACAAGGCTCCCAGTTCTCCATGGCCTGTCCTGCCTTTCTGGATTTTACACTTTTTTCAGATGGCCCTTTTGCCTGGGGGGAAGTGAGACTTCATTGTAGTGCAGATTTCCTTTGCAAGCTTGCTTGGTTGGCCAAAAAGGGCGTATGCGTTTTTTCCTGAATATATTCAGGAAAAAACGCATACGCCCTTTTTGGCCAAGTGCATCATTGTGGACGTTCTGCCTCTTTTCCTATGCTTTCAATGCAATTCCAGTCTATCTCCTGAAATCGGTTTCCTGCAATTCTGCCCCGCTTTCAAGTCCTCTTGGCAGCCTTACTTCAGTCTATTTTTGGACGATAGCTGTCATTTATAACTCTGCAGGTTTGTGAATTACAGTGCCCCTGAGCTCCTTTCTTCAACTCGCTTTCTTGTGACCTGGCCGCAACACCGCAGGATGGCTTCAGGCCCTAATCTGGTTCCGGCACGGCACGCTGAGCCTTTGGTTATTTCCTCTTCCTGGTGGGAAATGAGAGTTAAATTTGCCCGTCCAGACACCTCCAGCTAGTCTCTCATTGGTTCTCGCTATTCCTGTTCATCTTCCGCAGAAATTGCAAACTGGGCCAAACAGGAGGTTAAAGGCGCTGACTCTCCAAGTGGGGAGAGTGTTAGTAAAGCGTCTGGAATGTTGCACCCGAGTACCAGGGGAGGAAAACTGAGACATATTTGAACACGTCTCCCGTTCACATGGTTGATCATACTTGGGTTCCACATGCACGTTTTAGCTGAAGGAAGAATACCTTAAACCTGGAGAGTTAAGACCCGTGTAATGGGTACCATGCAATATGACTTCAAAGGGTCTTCATTTGCTCACCGTCCTCTCCAATCCTATTACTGCTGCGTTTATGCCCCTGTACACATGCTTGATTCTCTTTTGGAGACATAGCAATCCATAGGTTTTCCGATACTTACTAGTCAGGTACATTCTTAGGCGTTTAATATGCGGTGTTGAGTCCATTTCGTTGAGCAAGGAGTAGCTCTTGTCTATTCCATATTTGACTTAAGGAACTTTATCTGTGCTCATTTCAATCTCTGGTTTTATGCAGCACCCCAACTCACCTTTACCCTTAAGCAAGCATAAGTTGGTTTTCTAAATTTGAGACCCTGTTCTGTTCTGTAATTCAGTTCCTGTGTAGCCAAGTTTACATTCCGTGTATTACTGATATCTTATGATGTTTCTTTTTCTGTGTGACTTATTTCAGTTACAATCATCATACCTGAATCCACTCATTGTGATGCTAAGGGCCTGATGACATAGATTTCATTGCTGAGTGATATTGCTTTGTAAGTAAATACCACAACTTCTTTATCCATTTTTCACCTTCTGCGATGTTGAACTTGTACTGTAAACGAGGTTCTTGTAAACAAAGCCGTTCCAAACATTTGGGTGGCTGTGTCTTTTTGATTTTAATTTCCCTAAGCTATAGGACCATAAGTGGCAGTGCCCTAAGCTCTGTTGCTTTGTTTTTTAGATGTTTCAGGAAACACCATACACTTCTCCAGAGTGTCTGTTGGCAATTTACATCCCGCCCATCAGCATAACAAGGCTCCCAGTTCTCCATGGCCTGTCCTGCCTTTCTGGATTTTACACTTTTTTCAGATGGCCCTTTTGACCGGGGGGAAGTGAGACTTCATTGTAGTGCAGATTTCCTTTGCAAGCTTGCTTGGTTGGCCAAAAAGGGCGTATGCGTTTTTTCCTGAATATATTCAGGAAAAAACGCATACGCCCTTTTTGGCCAAGTGCATCATTGTGGACGTTCTGCCTCTTTTCCTATGCTCTCAATGCAATTCCAGTCTACCTCCTGAAATCGGTTTCCTGCAATTCTGCCCCGCTTTCAAGTCCTCTTGGCAGCCTTACTTCAGTCTATTTTTGGACGATAGCTGTCATTTATAACTCTGCAGGTTTGTGAATTACAGGGACCCTGAGCTCCTTTCTTCAACTCGCTTTCTTGTGAGCTGGCCGCAACACCGCAGGATGGCTTCAGGCCCTAATCTGGTTCTGGCACGGCACGCTGAGCCTTTGGTTAATTCCTCTTCCTGGTGGGAAATGAGAGTTAAATTTGCCCATCCAGACACCTCCAGCTAGTCTCTCATTGATTCTCGCTATTCCTGTTCATCTTCCGCAGAAATTGCAAACTGGGCCAAACAGGAGGTTAAAGGGACTGACTCTCCAAGTGGGGAGAGTGTTAGTAAGCGTCTGGAATGTTGCACCCGAGTACCAGGGTACGAAAACTGAGACATATTTGAACACCTCTCCCGATCACATGGTTGATCATACTCTAGGTTCCACATGCATGTTTTAGCTGAAGGAAGAATACCTTAAACCTGGGTAGTTGAAACCCGTGGAATGGGTACCATGCAATATGACTTCAAAGGGTCTTCATTTGCTCACTGTACCTCTCCAATCCTATCACTGCTGCGTTTATGCCCGTGTACACATGCTTGATTCTCTTTCGGAGACATAGCAATCCATAGGTTTTAAGATACTTACTAGTCAGGTACATTCTTAGGCGTTTAATATGCGGTGTTGAGTCCATTTCGTTGAGCAAGGAGTAGCTCTTGTCTATTCCATATTTGGCTTAAGGAACTTTATCTGTGCTCATTTCAATCTCTGGTTTTATGCAGCACCCCAACTCACCTTTCCCCTTAAGCAAGCATAAGTTGGTTTTCTAAATTTGAGACCCTGTTCTGTTCTGTAATTCAGTTCCTGTGTAGCCAAGTTTCCATTCCGTGTATTACTGATATCTTATGATGTTTCTTTTTCTCTGTGACTTATTTCAGTTAGAATCATCATACCTGAATCCACTCATTGTGCTGCTAAGGGCCTGATGACATAGATTTCATTGCTGAGTGTTATTGCTTTGTAAGTAAATACCACAGCTTCTTTATCCATTTTTCATTTTCTGCGATGTTGAACTTGTACTGTAAACGAGGTTCTTGTAAACAGAGGCGTCCCAAACTTTGGGGTGGCTGTGTCTTTTTGATTTTAATTTCCCTAAGCTATAGGACCATAAGTGGAAGTGCCCTAGGCTCTGTTGCTTTGTTTTTTCGATGTTTCAGGAAACACCATACACTTCTCCCGAATGTCTGTTGGCAATTTACATCCCGCCCATCAGCATAACAAGGCTCCCAGTTCTCCATGGCCTGTCCTGCCTTTCTGGATTTTACACTTTTTTCAGATGGCCCTTTTGACCGGGGGGAAGTGAGACTTCATTGTAGTGCAGATTTCCTTTGCAAGCTTGCTTGGTTGGCCAAAAAGGGTGTATGCGTTTTTTCCTGAATATATTCAGGAAAAAACGCATACGCCCTTTTTGGCCAAGTGCATCATTGTGGACGTTCTGCCTCTTTTCCTATGCTTTCAATGCAATTCCAGTCTACCTCCTGAAATCGGTTTCCTGCAATTCTGCCCCGCTTTCAAGTCCTCTTGGCAGCCTTACTTCAGTCTATTTTTGGACGATAGCTCTCATTTATAACTCTGCAGGTTTGTGAATTACAGTGCCCCTGAGCTCCTTTCTTCAACTCGCTTTCTTGTGAGCTGGCCGCAACACCGCAGGATGGCTTCAGGCCCTAATCTGGTTCCGGCACGGCACGTTGAGCCTTTGGTTAATTCCTCTTCCTGGTGGGAAATGAGAGTTAAATTTGCCCGTCCAGACACCTCCAGCTAGTCTCTCATTGGTTCTCGTTATTCCTGTTCATCTTCCGCAGAAATTGCAAACTGGGCCAAACAGGAGGTTAAAGGGACTGACTCTCCAAGTCGGGAGAGTGTTAGTAAAGCGTCTGGAATGTTGCACCCGAGTACCAGGGTACGAAAACTGAGACATATTTGAACACGTCTCCCGAACACATGGTTGATCATACTCTGGGTTCCACATACGTGTTTTAGCTAGAGGAAGAATACCTAAAACCTGGGTAGTTGAAACCCGTGGAATGGGTACCATGCAATATGACTTCAAAGGGTCTTCATTTGCTCACCGAACCTCTCCAATCCTATCACTGCTGCGTTTATGCCCCTGTACACATGCTTGATTCTCTTTCGGAGACATAGCAATCCATAGGTTTTAAGATACTTACTAGTCAGGTACATTCTTAGGCGTTTAATATGCGGTGTTGAGTCCATTTCGTTGAGCAAGGAGTAGCTCTTGTCTATTCCATATTTGGCTTAAGGAACTTTATCTGTGCTCATTTCAATCTCTGGTTTTATGCAGCACCCCAACTCACCTTTCCCCTTAAGCAAGCATAAGTTGGTTTTCTAAATTTGAGACCCTGTTCTGTTTTGGAATGCAGTTCCTGTGTAGCCAAGTTTACATTCCGTGTATTAGTGATATCTTATGATGTTTCTTTTTCTGTGTGACTTATTTCAGTTAGAATCATCATACCTGAATCCACTCATTATGCTGCTACGGGCCTGATGACATAGATTTCACTGCTGAGTGATACTGCATTGTACGTAAGTACCACAAGTTCTTTATCCATTTTTCACTTTCTGTGATATTGAACTTGTACGGTAAACGAGGTTCTTGTAAACGGAGGCGTCCCAAACTTTGGGGTGGCTGTGTCTTTTTGATTTTAATTTCCCTAAGCTATAGGACCATAAGTGGAAGTGCCCTAGGTTCTGTTGCTTTGTTTTTTAGATGTTTCAGGAAACACCATACACTTCTCCCGAGTGTCTGTTGGCAATTTACCTCCCGCACATCAGCATAACAAGGCTCCCAGTTCTCCATGGCCTGTCCTGCCTTTCTGGATTTTACACTTTTTTCAGATGGCCCTTTTGACCGGGGGAAAGTGAGACTTCATTGTAGTGCAGATTTCCTTTGCAAGCTTGCTTGGTTGGCCAAAAAGGGCGTATGCGTTTTTTCCTGAATATATTCAGGAAAAAACGCATACGCCCTTTTTGGCCAAGTGCATCATTGTGGACGTTCTGCCTCTTTTCCTATGCTTTCAATGCAATTCCAGTCTACCTCCTGAAATCGGTTTCCTGCAATTCTGCCCCGCTTTCAAGTCCTCTTGGCAGCCTTACTTCAGTCTATTTTTGGACGATAGCTGTCATTTATAACTCTGCAGGTTTGTGAATTACACTGCCCCTGAGCTCCTTTCTTCAACTCGCTTTCTTGTGAGCTGGCCGCAACACCGCAGGATGGCTTCAGGCCCTAATCTGGTTCCGGTACGGCACGCTGAGCCTTTGGTTATTTCCTCTTCCTGGTGGGAAATGAGAGTTAAATTTGCCCGTCCAGACACCTCCAGCTAGCCTCTCATTGGTTCTCGCTATTCCTGTTCATCTTCCGCAGAAATTGCAAACTGGGCCAAACAGGAGGTTAAAGGCGCTGACTCTCCAAGTGGGGAGAGTGTTAGTAAAGCGTCTGGAATGTTGCACCCGAGTACCAGGGTACGAAAACTGAGATATATTTGAACACGTCTCCCGATCACATGGTTGATCATACATGGGTTCCACATGCATGTTTTAGCTGAAGGAAGAATACCTAAAACCTGGGTAGTTGAAACCCGTGGAATGGGTACCATGCAATATGACTTCAAAGGGTCTTCATTTGCTCACCGAACATCTCCAATCCTATCACTGCTGCGTTTATGCCCGTGTACACATGCTTGATTCTCTTTCGGAGACATAGCAATCCATAGGTTTTAAGATACTTACTAGTCAGGTACATTCTTAGGCGTTTAATATGCGGTGTTGAGTCCATTTCGTTGAGCAAGGAGTAGCTCTTGTCTATTCCATATTTGGCTTAAGGAACTTTATCTGTGCTCATTTCAATCTCTGGGTTTATGCAGCACCCCAACTCACCTTTCCCCTTAAGCAAGCATAAGTTGGTTTTCTAAATTTGAGACCCTGTTCTGTTCTGTAATTCAGTTCCTGTGTAGCCAAGTTTACATTCTGTGTATTACTGATATCTTATGATGTTTCTTTTTCTGTGTGACTTATTTCAGTTAGAATCATCATACCTGAATCCACTCATTGTGATGCTAAGGGCCTGATGACATAGAATTCATTGCTGAGTGATATTGCTTTGTAAGTAAATATCACAACTTCTTTATCCATTTTTCACTTTCTGTGATATTGAACTTGTACTGTAAACGAGGTTCTTGTAAACAGAGGCGTCCCAAACTTTGGGGTGGCGGTGTCTTTTTGATTTTAATTTCCCTAAGCTATAGGACCATAAGTGGCAGTGCCCTAGGCTCTTTTGCTTTGTTTTTTAGATGTTTCAGGAAACACCATACACTTCTCCCGAGTGTCTGTTGGCAATTTACATCCCGCCCATCAGCATAACAAGGCTCCCAGTTCTCCATGGCCTGTCCTGCCTTTCTGGATTTTACACTTTTTTCAGATGGCCCTTTTGACCGGGGGGAAGTGAGACTTCATTGTAGTGCAGATTTCCTTTGCAAGCTTGCTTGGTTGGCCTAAAAGGGCGTATGCGTTTTTTCCTGAATATATTCAGGAAAAAACGCATACGCCCTTTTTGGCCAAGTGCATCATTGTGGACGTTCTGCCTCTTTTCCTATGCTTTCAATGCAATTCCAGTCTACCTCCTGAAATCGGTTTCCTGCAATTCTGCCCCGCTTTCAAGTCCTCTTGGCAGCCTTACTTCAGTCTATTTTTGGACGATAGCTGTCATTTATAACTCTGCAGGTTTGTGAATTACAGTGCCCCTGAGCTCCTTTCTTCAACTCGCTTTCTTGTGACCTGGCCGCAACACCGCAGGATGGCTTCAGGCCCTAATCTGGTTCCGGCACGGCACGTTGAGCCTTTGGTTAATTCCTCTTCCTGGTGGGAAATGAGAGTTAAATTTGCCCGTCCAGACACCTCCAGCTAGTCTCTCATTGGTTCTCGCTATTCCTGTTCATCTTCCGCAGAAATTGCAAACTGGGCCAAACAGGAGGTTAAAGGGACTGACTCTCCAAGTCGGGAGAGTGTTAGTAAAGCGTCTGGAATGTTGCACCCGAGTACCAGGGGAGGAAAACTGAGACATATTTGAACACGTCTCCCGTTCACATGGTTGATCATACTCTGGGTTCCACATGCATGTTTTAGCTGAAGGAATAATACCTTAAACCTCGAGAGTTGAAACCCGTGGATCGGGTACCATGCAATATGACTTCAAAGGGTCTTCATTTGCTCACCGAACCTCTCCAATCCTATCACTGCTGCGTTTATGCCCCTGTACACATGCTTGATTCTCTTTCGGAGACATAGCAATCCATAGGTTTTAAGATACTTACTAGTCAGGTACATTCTTAGGCGTTTAATATGCGGTGTTGAGTCCATTTCGTTGAGCAAGGAGTAGCTCTTGTCTATTCCATATTTGACTTAAGGAACTTTATCTGTGCTCATTTCAATCTCTGGTTTTATGCAGCACCCCAACTCACCTTTCCCCTTAAGCAAGCATAAGTTGGTTTTCTAAATTTGAGACCCTGTTCTGTTTTGGAATTCAGTTCCTGTGTAGCCAAGTTTACATTCCGTGTATTAGTGATATCTTATGATGTTTCTTTTTCTGTGTGACTTATTTCAGTTAGAATCATCATACGTGAATCCACTCATTGTGCTGCTAAGGGCCTGATGACATAGATTTCATTGCTGAGTGATATTGCTTTGTAAGTAAATACCACAACTTCTTTATCCATTTTTCACTTTCTGCGATGTTGAACTTGTACTGTAAACGAGTTTCTTGTAAACAGAGCCGTTCCAAACTTTGGGGTGGCTGTGTCTTTTTGATTTTAATTTCCCTAAGCTATAGGACCATAAGTGGAAGTGCCCTAGGCTCTGTTGCTTTGTTTTTTAGATGTTTCAGGAAACACCATACACTTCTCCCGAGTGTCTGTTGGCAATTTACCTCCCGCACATCAGCATAACAAGGCTCCCAGTTCTCCATGGCCTGTCCTGCCTTTCTGGATTTTACACTTTTTTCAGATGGCCCTTTTGACCGGGGGAAAGTGAGACTTCATTGTAGTGCAGATTTCCTTTGCAAGCTTGCTTGGTTGGCCAAAAAGGGCGTATGCGTTTTTTCCTGAATATATTCAGGAAAAAACGCATACGCCCTTTTTGGCCAAGTGCATCATTGTGGACGTTCTGCCTCTTTTCCTATGCTTTCAATGCAATTCCAGTCTACCTCCTGAAATCGGTTTCCTGCAATTCTGCCCCGCTTTCAAGTCCTCTTGGCAGCCTTACTTCAGTCTATTTTTGGACGATAGCTGTCATTTATAACTCTGCAGGTTTGTGAATTACAGTGCCCCTGAGCTCCTTTCTTCAACTCGCTTTCTTGTGACCTGGCCGCAACACCGCAGGATGGCTTCAGGCCCTAATCTGGTTCCGGCACGGCACGTTGAGCCTTTGGTTAATTCCTCTTCCTGGTGGGAAATGAGAGTTAAATTTGCCCGTCCAGACACCTCCAGCTAGTCTCTCATTGGTTCTCGCTATTCCTGTTCATCTTCCGCAGAAATTGCAAACTGGGCCAAACAGGAGGTTAAAGGGACTGACTCTCCAAGTCGGGAGAGTGTTAGTAAAGCGTCTGGAATGTTGCACCCGAGTACCAGGGGAGGAAAACTGAGACATATTTGAACACGTCTCCCGTTCACATGGTTGATCATACTCTGGGTTCCACATGCATGTTTTAGCTGAAGGAATAATACCTTAAACCTGGAGAGTTGAAACCCGTGGAATGGGTACCATGCAATATGACTTCAAAGGGTCTTCATTTGCTCACCGAACCTCTCCAATCCTATCACTGCTGCGTTTATGCCCCTGTACACATGCTTGATTCTCTTTCGGAGACATAGCAATCCATAGGTTTTAAGATACTTACTAGTCAGGTACATTCTTAGGCGTTTAATATGCGGTGTTGAGTCCATTTCGTTGAGCAAGGAGTAGCTCTTGTCTATTCCATATTTGACTTAAGGAACTTTATCTGTGCTCATTTCAATCTCTGGTTTTATGCAGCACCCCAACTCACCTTTACCCTTAAGCAAGCATAAGTTGCTTTTCTAAATTTGAGACCCTGTTCTGTTTTGGAATTCATTTCCTGTGTAGCCAAGTTTACATTCCGTGTATTAGTGATATCTTATGATGTTTCTTTTTCTGTGTGACTTATTTCAGTTAGAATCATCATACCTGAATCCACTCATTGTGCTGCTAAGGGCCTGATGACATAGATTTCATTGCTGAGTGATATTGCTTTGTAAGTAAATACCACAACTTCTTTATCCATTTTTCACTTTCTGCGATGTTGAACTTGTACTGTAAACGAGTTTCTTGTAAACAGAGCCGTTCCAAACTTTGGGGTGGCTGTGTCTTTTTGATTTTAATTTCCCTAAGCTATAGGACCATAAGTGGAAGTGCCCTAGGTTCTGTTGCTTTGTTTTTTAGATGTTTCAGGAAACACCATACACTTCTCCAGAGTGTCTGTTGGCAATTTACCTCCCGCACATCAGCATAACAAGGCTCCCAGTTCTCCATGGCCTGTCCTGCCTTTCTGGATTTTACACTTTTTTCAGATGGCCCTTTTGACCGGGGGAAAGTGAGACTTCATTGTAGTGCAGATTTGCTTTGCAAGCTTGCTTGGTTGGCCAAAAAGGGCGTATGCGTTTTTTCCTGAATATATTCAGGAAAAAACGCATACGCCCTTTTTGGCCAAGTGCATCATTGTGGACGTTCTGCCTCTTTTCCTATGCTTTCAATGCAATTCCAGTCTACCTCCTGAAATCGGTTTCCTGCAATTCTGCCCCGCTTTCAAGTCCTCTTGGCAGCCTTACTTCAGTCTATTTTTGGACGATAGCTGTCATTTATAACTCTGCAGGTTTGTGAATTACAGTGCCCCTGAGCTCCTTTCTTCAACTCGCTTTCTTTTGAGCTGGCCGCAACACCGCAGGATGGCTTCAGGCCCTAATCTGGTTCCGGTACGGCACGCTGAGCCTTTGGTTATTTCCTCTTCCTGGTGGGAAATGAGAGTTAAATTTGCCCGTCCAGACACCTCCAGCTAGCCTCTCATTGGTTCTCGCTATTCCTGTTCATCTTCCGCAGAAATTGCAAACTGGGCCAAACAGGAGGTTAAAGGCGCTGACTCTCCAAGTGGGGAGAGTGTTAGTAAAGCGTCTGGAATGTTGCACCCGAGTACCAGGGTACGAAAACTGAGACATATTTGAACACGTCTCCCGATCACATGGTTGATCATACTCTGGGTTCCACATGCATGTTTTAGCTGAAGGAAGAATACCTAAAACCTGGGTAGTTGAAACCCGTGGAATGGGTACCATGCAATATGACTTCAAAGGGTCTTCATTTGCTCACCGAACCTCTCCAATCCTATCACTGCTGCGTTTATGCCCCTGTACACATGCTTGATTCTCTTTCGGAGACATAGCAATCCATAGGTTTTAAGATACTTACTAGTCAGGTACATTCTTAGGCGTTTAATATGCGGTGTTGAGTCCATTTCGTTGAGCAAGGAGTAGCTCTTGTCTATTCCATATTTGGCTTAAGGAACTTTATCTGTGCTCATTTCAATCTCTGGTTTTATGCAGCACCCCAACTCACCTTTACCCTTAAGCAAGCATAAGTTGGTTTTCTAAATTTGAGAACCTGTTCTGTTCTGTCATTCAGTTCCTGTGTAGCCAAGTTTACAATCCGTGTATTAGTGATATCTTATGATGTTTCTTTTTCTGTGTGACTTATTTCAGTTAGAATCATCATACCTGAATCCACTCATTGTGCTGCTAAGGGCCTGATGACACAGATTTCATTGCTGAGTGATATTGCTTTGTAAGTAAATACCACAACTTCTTTATCCATTTTTCACTTTCTGCGATGTTGAACTTGTACTGTAAACGAGGTTCTTGTAAACAGAGCCGTTCCAAACTTTGGGGTGGCTGTGTCTTTTTGATTTTAATTTCCCTAAGCTATAGGACCATAAGTGGCAGTGCCCTAGGCTCTGTTGCTTTGTTTTTTAGATGTTTCAGGAAACACCATACACTTCTCCCGAGTGGTTGTTGGCAATTTACATCCCGCCCATCAGCATAACAAGGCTCCCAGTTGTCCATGGCCTGTCCTGCCTTTCTGGATTTTACACTTTTTTCAGATGGCCCTTTTGACCGGGGGGAAGTGAGACTTCATTGTAGTGCAGATTTCCTTTGCAAGCTTGCTTGGTTGGCCTAAAAGGGCGTATGCGTTTTTTCCTGAATATATTCAGGAAAAAACGCATACGCCCTTTTTGGCCAAGTGCATCATTGTGGACGTTCTGCCTCTTTTCCTATGCTTTCAATGCAATTCCAGTCTACCTCCTGAAATCGGTTTCCTGCAATTCTGCCCCGCTTTCAAGTCCTCCTGGCAGCCTTACTTCAGTATATTTTTGGACGATAGCTGTCATTTATAACTCTGCAGGTTTGTGAATTACAGTGCCCCTGAGATCCTTTCTTCAACTCGCTTTCTTGTGACCTGGCCGCAACACCGCAGGATGGCTTCAGGCCCTAATCTGCTTCCGGTACGGCACGCTGAGCCTTTGGTTATTTCCTCTTCCTGGCGGGAAATGAGAGTTAAATTTGCCCGTCCAGACACCTCCAGCTAGCCTCTCATTGGTTCTCGCTATTCCTGTTCATCTTCCGCAGAAATTGCAAACTGGGCCAAACAGGAGGTTAAAGGCGCTGACTCTCCAAGTGGGGAGAGTGTTAGTAAAGCGTCTGGAATGTTGCACCCGAGTACCAGGGGAGGAAAACTAAGACATATTTGAACACGTCTCCCGTTCACATGGTTGATCATACTTGGGTTCCACATGCATGTTTTAGCTGAAGGAAGAATACCTAAAACCTGGGTAGTTGAAACCCGTGGAATGGGTACCATGCAATATGACTTCAAAGGGTCTTCATTTGCTCACCGAACCTCTCCAATCCTATCACTGCTGCGTTTATGCCCCTGTACACATGCTTGATTCTCTTTCGAAGACATAGCAATTCATAGGTTTTAAGATACTTACTAGTCAGGTACATTCTTAGGCGTTTAATATGCGGTGTTGAGTCCATTTCGTTGGGCAAGGAGTAGCTCTTGTCTATTCCATATTTGGCTTAAGGAACTTTATCTGTGCTCATTTCAATCTCTGGTTTTATGCAGCAACCCAACTCACCTTTCCCCTTAAGCAAGCATAAGTTGGTTTTCTAAATTTGAGACCCTGTTCTGTTTTGGAATTCAGTTCCTGTGTAGCCAAGTTTACATTCCGTGTATTACTGATATCTTATGATGTTTCTTTTTCTGTGTGACTTATTTCAGTTAGAATCATCATACCTGAATCCACTCATTGTGCTGCTAAGGGCCTGATGACACAGATTTCATTGCTGAGTGATATTGCTTTGTAAGTGAATACCACAACTTCTTTATCCATTTTTCACTTTCTGCGATGTTGAACTTGTACTGTAAACGAGGTTCTTGTAAACAGAGCCGTTCCAAACTTTGGGGTGGCTGTGTCTTTTTGATTTTAATTTCCCTAAGCTATAGGACCATAAGTGGAAGTGCCCTAGGTTCTGTTGCTTTGTTTTTTAGATGTTTCAGGAAACACCATACACTTCTCCCGAGTGGTTGTTGGCAATTTACATCCCGCCCATCAGCATAACAAGGCTCCCAGTTCTCCATGGCCTGTCCTGCCTTTCTGGATTTTACACTTTTTTCAGATGGCCCTTTTGACCGGGGGGAAGTGAGACTTCATTGTAGTGCAGATTTCTTTTGCAAGCTTGCTTGGTTGGCCAAAAAGGGCGTATGCGTTTTTTCCTGAATATATTCAGGAAAAAACGCATACGCCCTTTTTGGCCAAGTGCATCATTGTGGACGTTCTGCCTCTTTTCCTATGCTTTCAATGCAATTCCAGTCTACCTCCTGAAATCGGTTTCCTGCAATTCTGCCCCGCTTTCAAGTCCTCTTGGCAGCCTTACTTCAGTCTATTTTTGGACGATAGCTGTCATTTATAACTCTGCAGGTTTGTGAATTACAGTGCCCCTGAGCTCCTTTCTTCAACTCGCTTTCTTGTGACCTGGCCGCAACACCGCAGGATGGCTTCAGGCCCTAATCTGGTTCCGGCACGGCACGTTGAGCCTTTGGTTAATTCCTCTTCCTGGTGGGAAATGAGAGTTAAATTTGCCCGTCCAGACACCTCCAGCTAGTCTCTCATTGGTTCTCGCTATTCCTGTTCATCTTCCGCAGAAATTGCAAACTGGGCCAAACAGGAGGTTAAAGGGACTGACTCTCCAAGTCGGGAGAGTGTTAGTAAAGCGTCTGGAATGTTGCACCCGAGTACCAGGGGAGGAAAACTGAGACATATTTGAACACGTCTCCCGTTCACATGGTTGATCATACTCTGGGTTCCACATGCATGTTTTAGCTGAAGGAATAATACCTTAAACCTGGAGAGTTGAAACCCGTGGAATGGGTACCATGCAATATGACTTCAAAGGGTCTTCATTTGCTCACCGAACCTCTCCAATCCTATCACTGCTGCGTTTATGCCCCTGTACACATGCTTGATTCTCTTTCGGAGACATAGCAATCCATAGGTTTTAAGATACTTACTAGTCAGGTACATTCTTAGGCGTTTAATATGCGGTGTTGAGTCCATTTCGTTGAGCAAGGAGTAGCTCTTGTCTATTCCATATTTGACTTAAGGAACTTTATCTGTGCTCATTTCAATCTCTGGTTTTATGCAGCACCCCAACTCACCTTTACCCTTAAGCAAGCATAAGTTGCTTTTCTAAATTTGAGACCCTGTTCTGTTTTGGAATTCATTTCCTGTGTAGCCAAGTTTACATTCCGTGTATTAGTGATATCTTATGATGTTTCTTTTTCTGTGTGACTTATTTCAGTTAGAATCATCATACCTGAATCCACTCATTGTGCTGCTAAGGGCCTGATGACATAGATTTCATTGCTGAGTGATATTGCTTTGTAAGTAAATACCACAACTTCTTTATCCATTTTTCACTTTCTGTGATGTTGAACTTGTACTGTAAACGAGGTTCTTGTAAACAGAGCCGTTCCAAACTTTGGGGTGGCTGTTTCTTTTTGATTTTAATTTCCCTAAGCTATAGGACCATAAGTGGAAGTGCCCTAGGTTCTGTTGCTTTGTTTTTTAGATGTTTCAGGAAACACCATATACTTCTCCCGAGTGGTTGTTGGCAATTTACATCCCGCCCATCAGCATAACAAGGCTCCCAGTTCTCCATGGCCTGTCCTGCCTTTCTGGATTTTACACTTTTTTCAGATGGCCCTTTTGACCGGGGGGAAGTGAGACTTCATTGTAGTGCAGATTTCTTTTGCAAGCTTGCTTGGTTGGCCAAAAAGTGCGTATGCGTTTTTTCCTGAATATATTCAGGAAAAAACGCATACGCCCTTTTTGGCCAAGTGCATCATTGTGGACGTTCTGCCTCTTTTCCTATGCTTTCAATGCAATTCCAGTCTACCTCCTGAAATCGGTTTCCTGCAATTCTGCCCCGCTTTCAAGTCCTCTTGGCAGCCTTACTTCAGTCTATTTTTGAACGATAGCTGTCATTTATAACTCTGCAGGTTTGTGAATTACAGTGCCCCTGAGCTCCTTTCTTCAACTCGCTTTCTTGTGACCTGGCCGCAACCCCGCAGGATGGCTTCAGGCCCTAATCTGGTTCCGGTACGGCACGCTGAGCCTTTGGTTATTTCCTCTTCCTGGTGGGAAATGAGAGTTAAATTTGCCCGTCCAGACACCTCCAGCTAGCCTCTCATTGGTTCTCGCTATTCCTGTTCATCTTCCGCAGAAATTGCAAACTGGGCCAAACAGGAGGTTAAAGGGACTGACTCTCCAAGTCGGGAGAGTGTTAGTAAAGCGTCTGGAATGTTGCACCCGAGTACCAGGGGAGTAAAACTGAGACATATTTGAACACGTCTCCCGTTCACATGGTTGATCATACTCTGGGTTCCACATGAATGTTTTAGCTGAAGGAAGAATACCTTAAACCTGGAGAGTTGAGACCCGTGTAATGGGTACCATGCAATATGACTTCAAAGGGTCTTCATTTGCTCACCGAACCTCTCCAATCCTATCACTGCTGCGTTTATTCCCCTGTACACACGCTTGATTCTCTTTTGGAGACATAGCAATCCATAGGTTTTAAGATACTTACTAGTCAGGTACATTCTTAGGGGTTTAATATGGGGTTTTGAGTCCATTTCGTTGAGCAAGGAGTAGCTCTTGTCTATTCCATATTTGGCTTAAGGAACTTTATCTGTGCTCATTTCAATCTCTGGTTTTATGCAGCACCCCAACTCACCTTTCCCCTTAAGCAAGCATAAGATGGTTTTCTAAATTTGAGACCCTGTTCTGTTCTGTAATTCAATTCCTGTGTAGCCAAGTTTACATTCCGTGTATTAGTGATATCTTATGATGTTTCTTTTTCTGTGTGACTTATTTCAGTTAGAAACATTGTACTTGAATCCACTCATTATGCTGCTACGGGCCTGATGACATAGATTTCATTGCTGAGTGATACTGCATTGTACGTAAGTACCACAAGTTCTTTATCCATTTTTCACTTTCTGCGATGTTGAACTTGTACTGTAAACGAGGTTCTTGTAAACAGAGGTGTCCCAAACTTTGGGGTGGCTGTGTCTTTTTGATTTTAATTTCCCTAAGCTATAGGACCATAAGTGGCAGTGCCCTAGGCTCTGTTGCTTTGTTTTTTAGATGTTTCAGGAAACACCATACACTTCTCCCGAGTGTCTGTTGGCAATTTACATCCCGCCCATCAGCATAACACGGCTCCCAGTTGTCCATGGCCTGTCCTGCCTTTCTGGATTTTACACTTTTTTCAGATGGCCCTTTTGACCGGGGGGAAGTGAGACTTCATTGTAGTGCAGATTTCCTTTGCAAGCTTGCTTGGTTGGCCAAAAAGGGCATATGCGTTTTTTCCTGAATATATTCAGGAAAAAACGCATATGCCCTTTTTGGCCAAGTGCATCATTGTGGACGTTCTGCCTCTTTTCCTATGCTTTCAATGCAATTCCAGTCTACCTCCTGAAATTGGTTTCCTGCAATTCTGCCCCGCTTTCAAGTCCTCTTGGCAGCCTTACTACAGTCTATTTTTGGTCGATAGCTGTCATTTATAACTCTGCAGGTTTGTGAATTACAGTGCCCCTGAGCTCCTTTCTTCAACTCGCTTTCTTGTGACCTGGCCGCAACACCGCAGGATGGCTTCAGGCCCTAATCTGGTTCCGGCACGGCACGCTGAGCCTTTGGTTAATTCCTCTTCCTGGTGGGAAATGAGAGTTAAATTTGCCCGTCCAGACACCTCCAGCTAGTCTCTCATTGGTTCTCGCTATTCCTGTTCATCTTCCGCAGAAATTGCAAACTGTGCCAAACAGGAGGTTAAAGGCGCTGACTCTCCAAGTGGGGAGAGTGTTAGTAAAGCGTCTGGAATGTTGCACGCGAGTACCAGTAGAGGAAAACTGAGACATATTTGAACACGTCTCCCATTCACATGGTTGATCATACTCTGGGTTCCACATGCATGTTTTAGCTGAAGGAAGAATACCTTAAACCTGGAGAGTTGAGACCCGTGTAATGGGTACCATGCAATATGACTTCAAAGGGTCTTCATTTGCTCACCGAACCTCTCCAATCAATTCACTGCTGCGTTTATGCCCCTGTACACATGCTTGATTCTCTTTCGGAGACATAGCAATCCATAGGTTTTAAGATACTTACTAGTCAGGTACATTCGTAGGCGTTTAATATGCGGTGTTGAGTCCATTTCGTTGAGCAAGGAGTAGCTCTTGTCTATTCCATATTTGACTTAAGGAACTTTATCTGTGCTCATTTCAATCTCTGGTTTTATGCAGCACCCCAACTCACCTTTCCCCTTAAGCAAGCATAAGTTGGTTTTCTAAATTTGAGACCCTGTTCTGTTCTGTAATTCAGTTCCTGTGTAGCCAAGTTTCCATTCCGTGTATTACTGATATCTTATGATGTTTCTTTTTCTGTGTGACTTACTTCAGTTAGAATCATCATACCTGAATCCACTCATTGTGCTGCTAAGGGCCTGATGACACAGATTTCATTGCTGAGTGATATTACTTTGTAAGTAAGTACCACAACTTCTTTATCCATTTTTCACTTTCTGCGATGTTGAACTTGTACTGTAAACGAGGTTCTTGTAAACAGAGCCGTTCCAAACTTTGGGGTGGCTGTGTCTTTTTGATTTTAATTTCCCTAAGCTATAGGACCATAAGTGGCAGTGCCCTAGGTTCTGTTGCTTTGTTTTTTAGATGTTTCAGGAAACACCATACACTTCTCCCGAGTGGTTGTTGGCAATTTACATCCCGCCCATCAGCATAACAAGGCTCCCAGTTCTCCATGGCCTGTCCTGCCTTTCTGGATTTTACACTTTTTTCAGATGGCCCTTTTGACCGGGGGGAAGTGAGACTTCATTGTAGTGCAGATTTCCTTTGCAAGCTTGCTTGGTTGGCCAAAAAGGGCGTATGCGTTTTTTCCTGAATATATTCAGGAAAAAACGCATACGCCCTTTTTGGCCAAGTGCATCATTGTGGACGTTCTGCCTCTTTTCCTATGCTTTCAATGCAATTCCAGTCTACCTCCTGAAATCGGTTTCCTGCAATTCTGCCCCGCTTTCAAGTCCTCTTGGCAGCCTTACTTCAGTCTATTTTTGGACGATAGCTGTCATTTATAACTCTGCAGGTTTGTGAATTACAGTGCCCCTGAGCTCCTTTCTTCAACTCGCTTTCCTTTGAGCTGGCCGCAACACCGCAGGATGGCTTCAGGCCCTAATCTGGTTCCGGTACGGCACGCTGAGCCTTTGGTTATTTCCTCTTCCTGGTGGGAAATGAGAGTTAAATTTGCCCGTCCAGACACCTCCAGCTAGCCTCTCATTGGTTCTCGCTATTCCTGTTCATCTTCCGCAGAAATTGCAAACTGGGCCAAACAGGAGGTTAAAGGCGCTGACTCTCCAGGTGGGGAGAGTGTTAGTAAAGCGTCTGGAATGTTGCACCCGAGTACCAGGGGAGGAAAACTGAGACATATTTGAACACGTCTCCCGTTCACATGGTTGATCATACTTGGGTTCCACATGCATGTTTTAGCTGAAGGAAGAATACCTTAAACCTGGAGAGTTGAGACCCGTGTAATGGGTACCATGCAATATGACTTCAAAGGGTCTTCATTTGCTCACCGAACCTCTCCAATCCTATCACTGCTGCGTTTATGCCCCTGTACACATGCTTGATTCTCTTTTGGAGACATAGCAATCCATAGGTTTTACGATACTTACTAGTCAGGTACATTCTTAGGCGTTTAATATGCGGTGTTGAGTCCATTTCGTTGAGCAAGGAGTAGCTCTTGTCTATTCCATATTTGACTTAAGGAACTTTATCTGTGCTCATTTCAATCTCTGTTTTTATGCAGCACCCCAACTCACCTTTCCCCTTAAGCAAGCATAAGTTGGTTTTCTAAATTTGAGACCCTGTTCTGTTCTGTAATTCAGTTCCTGTGTAGCCAAGTTTACATTCCGTGTATTACTGATATCTTATGATGTTTCTTTTTCTGTGTGACTTACTTCAGTTAGAATCGTCATACCTGAATCCACTCATTGTGCTGCTAAGGGCCTGATGACACAGATTTCATTGCTGAGTGATATTGCTTTGTAAGTAAATACCACAACTTCTTTATCCATTTTTCACTTTCTGCGATGTTGAACTTGTACTGTAAACGAGGTTCTTGTAAACAGAGCCGTTCCAAACTTTGGGGTGGCTGTGTCTTTTTGATTTTAATTTCCCTAAGCTATAGGACCATAAGTGGAAGTGCCCTAGGTTCTGTTGCTTTGTTTTATAGATGTTTCAGGAAACACCATACACTTCTCCCGAGTGGTTGTTGGCAATTTACATCCCGCCCATCAGCATAACAAGGCTCCCAGTTCTCCATGGCCTGTCCTGCCTTTCTGGATTTTACTCTTTTTTCAGATGGCCCTTTTGACCGGGGGGAAGTGAGACTTCATTGTAGTGCAGATTTCCTTTGCAAGCTTGCTTGGTTGGCCAAAAAGGGCGTATGCGTTTTTTCCTGAATATATTCAGGAAAAAACGCATACGCCCTTTTTGGCCAAGTGCATCATTGTGGACGTTCTGCCTCTTTTCCTATGCTTTCAATGCAATTCCAGTCTACCTCCTGAAATCGGTTTCCTGCAATTCTGCCCCGCTTTCAAGTCCTCTTGGCAGCCTTACTTCAGTCTATTTTTGGACGATAGCTGTCATTTATAACTCTGCAGGTTTGTGAATTACAGTGCCCCTGAGCTCCTTTCTTCAACTCGCTTTCTTTTGAGCTGGCCGCAACACCGCAGGATGGCTTCAGGCCATAATCTGGTTCCGGTACGGCACGCTGAGCCTTTGGTTATTTCCTCTTCCTGTTGGGAAATGAGAGTTAAATTTGCCCGTCCAGACACCTCCAGCTAGCCTCTCATTGGTTCTCGCTATTCCTGTTCATCTTCCGCAGAAATTGCAAACTGGGCCAAACAGGAGGTTAAAGGGACTGACTCTCCAAGTGGGGAGAGTGTTAGTAAAGCGTCTGGAATGTTGTACCCGAGTACCAGGGGAGGAAAACTGAGACATATTTGAACACGTCTCCCGTTCACATGGTTGATCATACTTGGGTTCCACATGCATGTTTTAGCTGAAGGAAGAATACCTTAAACCTGGAGAGTTGAGACCCGTGTAATGGGTACCATGCAATATGACTTCAAAGGGTCTTCATTTGCTCACCGAACCTCTCCAATCCTATCACTGCTGCGTTTATGCCCCTGTACACATGCTTGATTCTCTTTTGGAGACATAGCAATCCATAGGTTTTACGATACTTACTAGTCAGGTACATTCTTAGGCGTTTAATATGCGGTGTTGAGTCCATTTCGTTGAGCAAGGAGTAGCTCTTGTCTATTCCATATTTGGCCTAAGGAACTTTATCTGTGCTCATTTCAATCTCTGGTTTTATGCAGCACCCCAACTCACCTTTCCCCTTAAGCAAGCATAAGTTGGTTTTCTAAATTTGAGACCCTGTTCTGTTCTGTAATTCAGTTCCTGTGTAGCCAAGTTTACATTCCGTGTATTACTGATATCTTATGATGTTTCTTTTTCTGTGTGACTTACTTCAGTTAGAATCATCATACCTGAATCCACTCATTGTGCTGCTAAGGGCCTGATGACACAGATTTCATTGCTGAGTGATATTGCTTTGTAAGTAAATACCACAACTTCTTTATCCATTTTTCACTTTCTGCGATGTTGAACTTGTACTGTAAACGAGGTTCTTGTAAACAGAGCCGTTCCAAACTTTGGGGTGGCTGTGTCTTTTTGATTTTAATTTCCCTAAGCTATAGGACCATAAGTGGAAGTGCCCTAGGTTCTGTTGCTTTGTTTTATAGATGTTTCAGGAAACACCATACACTTCTCCCGAGTGGTTGTTGGCAATTTACATCCCGCCCATCAGCAGAACAAGGCTCCCAGTTCTCCATGGCCTGTCCTGCCTTTCTGGATTTTACTCTTTTTTCAGATGGCCCTTTTGACCGGGGGGAAGTGAGACTTCATTGTAGTGCAGATTTCCTTTGCAAGCTTGCTTGGTTGGCCAAAAAGGGCGTATGCGTTTTTTCCTGAATATATTCAGGAAAAAACGCATACGCCCTTTTTGGCCAAGTGCATCATTGTGGACGTTCTGCCTCTTTTCCTATGCTTTCAATGCAATTCCAGTCTACCTCCTGAAATCGGTTTCCTGCAATTCTGCCCCGCTTTCAAGTCCTCTTGGCAGCCTTACTTCAGTCTATTTTTGGACGATAGCTGTCATTTATAACTCTGCAGGTTTGTGAATTACAGTGCCCCTGAGCTCCTTTCTTCAACTCGCTTTCTTTTGAGCTGGCCGCAACACCGCAGGATGGCTTCAGGCCATAATCTGGTTCCGGTACGGCACGCTGAGCCTTTGGTTATTTCCTCTTCCTGTTGGGAAATGAGAGTTAAATTTGCCCGTCCAGACACCTCCAGCTAGCCTCTCATTGGTTCTCGCTATTCCTGTTCATCTTCCGCAGAAATTGCAAACTGGGCCAAACAGGAGGTTAAAGGGACTGACTCTCCAAGTGGGGAGAGTGTTAGTAAAGCGTCTGGAATGTTGCACCCGAGTACCAGGGGAGGAAAACTGAGACATATTTGAACACGTCTCCCGTTCACATGGTTGATCATACTTGGGTTCCACATGCATGTTTTAGCTGAAGGAAGAATACCTTAAACCTGGAGAGTTGAGACCCGTGTAATGGGTACCATGCAATATGACTTCAAAGGGTCTTCATTTGCTCACCGAACCTCTCCAATCCTATCACTGCTGCGTTTATGCCCCTGTACACATGCTTGATTCTCTTTTGGAGACATAGCAATCCATAGGTTTTACGATACTTACTAGTCAGGTACATTCTTAGGCGTTTAATATGCGGTGTTGAGTCCATTTCGTTGAGCAAGGAGTAGCTCTTGTCTATTCCATATTTGGCCTAAGGAACTTTATCTGTGCTCATTTCAATCTCTGGTTTTATGCAGCACCCCAACTCACCTTTCCCCTTAAGCAAGCATAAGTTGGTTTTCTAAATTTGAGACCCTGTTCTGTTCTGTAATTCAGTTCCTGTGTAGCCAAGTTTACATTCCGTGTATTACTGATATCTTATGATGTTTCTTTTTCTGTGTGACTTACTTCAGTTAGAATCATCATACCTGAATCCACTCATTGTGCTGCTAAGGGCCTGATGACACAGATTTCATTGCTGAGTGATATTGCTTTGTAAGTAAATACCACAACTTCTTTATCCATTTTTCACTTTCTGCGATGTTGAACTTGTACTGTAAACGAGGTTCTTGTAAACAGAGCCGTTCCAAACTTTGGGGTGGCTGTGTCTTTTTGATTTTAATTTCCCTAAGCTATAGGACCATAAGTGGAAGTGCCCTAGGTTCTGTTGCTTTGTTTTTTAGATGTTTCAGGAAACACCATACACTTCTCCCGAGTGGTTGTTGGCAATTTACATCCCGCCCATCAGCATAACAAGGCTCCCAGTTCTCCATGGCCTGTCCTGCCTTTCTGGATTTTACACTTTTTTCAGATGGCCCTTTTGACCGGGGGGAAGTGAGACTTCATTGTAGTGCAGATTTCCTTTGCAAGCTTGCTTGGTTGGCCAAAAAGGGCGTATGCGTTTTTTCCTGAATATATTCAGGAAAAAACGCATACGCCCTTTTTGGCCAAGTGCATCATTGTGGACGTTCTGCCTCTTTTCCTATGCTTTCAATGCAATTCCAGTCTACCTCCTGAAATCGGTTTCCTGCAATTCTGCCCCGCTTTCAAGTCCTCTTGGCAGCCTTACTTCAGTCTATTTTTGGACGATAGCTGTCATTTATAACTCTGCAGGCTTGTGCATTACAGTGCCCCTGAGCTCCTTTGTTCAACTCGCTTTCTTATGAGCTGGCCGCAACACCGCAGGATGGTTTCAGGCCCTAATCTGGTTCCGGCACGGCACGCTGAGCCTTTGGTTAATTCCTCTTCCAGGTGGGAAATGAGAGTTAAATTTGCCCGTCCAGACACCTCCAGCTAGTCTCTCATTGGTTCTCGCTATTCCTGTTCATCTTCCGCAGAAATTGCAAACTGGGCCAAACAGGAGGTTAAAGGGACTGACTCTCCAAGTGGGGAGAGTGTTAGTAAAGCGTCTGGAATGTTGCACCCGAGTACCAGGGGAGGAAAACTGAGACATATTTGAACACGTCTCCCGTTCACATGGTTGATCATACTTGGGTTCCACATGCATGTTTTAGCTGAAGGAAGAATACCTTAAACCTGGAGAGTTAAGACCCGTGTAATGAGTACCATGCAATATGACTTCAAAGGGTCTTCATTTGCTCACCGAACCTCTCCAATCCTATCACTGCTGCGTTTATGCCCCTGTACACATGCTTGATTCTCTTTCGGAGACATAGCAATCCATAGGTTTTTAAGATACTTACTAGTCAGGTACATTCTTAGGCGTTTAATATGCGGTGTTGAGTCCATTTCGTTGAGCAAGCAGTAGCTCTTGTCTGTTCCATATTTGGCTTAAGGAACTTTATCTGTGCTCATTTCAATCTCTGGTTTTATGCAGCACCCCAACTCACCTTTACCCTTAAGCAAGCATAAGTTGGTTTTCTAAATTTGAGACCCTGTTCTGTTCTGTAATTCAGTTCCTGTGTAGCCAAGTTTACATTCCGTGTATTACTGATATCTTATGATGTTTCTTTTTCTGTGTGACTTACTTAACTTAGAATCATCATACCTGAATCCACTCATTGTGCTGCTAAGGGCCTGATGACACAGATTTCATTGCTGAGTGATATTGCTTTGTAAGTAAATACCACAACTTCTTTATCCATTTTTCACTTTCTGCGATGTTGAACTTGTACTGTAAACGAGGTTCTTGTAAACAGAGCCGTTCCAAACTTTGGGGTGGCTGTGTCTTTTTGATTTTAATTTCCCTAAGCTATAGGACCATAAGTGGAAGTGCCCTAGGTTCTGTTGCTTTGTTTTTTAGATGTTTCAGGAAACACCATACACTTCTCCCGAGTGTCTGTTGGCAATTTACATCCCGCCCATCAGCATAACAAGGCTCCCAGTTCTCCATGGCCTGTCCTGCCTTTCTGGATTTTACACTTTTTTCAGATGGCCCTTTTGACCGGGGGGAAGTGAGACTTCATTGTAGTGCAGATTTCCTTTGCAAGCTTGCTTGGTTGGCCAAAAAGGGCGTATGCGTTTTTTCCTGAATATATTCAGGAAAAAACGCATACGCCCTTTTTGGCCAAGTGCATCATTGTGGACGTTCTGCCTCTTTTCCTATGCTTTCAATGCAATTCCAGTCTACCTCCTGAAATCGGTTTCCTGCAATTCTGCCCCGCTTTCAAGTCCTCTTGGCAGCCTTACTTCAGTCTATTTTTGGACGATAGCTGTCATTTATAACTCTGCAGGTTTGTGAATTACAGTGCCCCTGAGCTCCTTTCTTCAACTTGCTTTCTTGTGACCTGGCCGCAACACCGCAGGATGGCTTCAGGCCCTAATCTGGTTCCGGCACGACACGCTGAGCCTTTGGTTATTTCCTCTTCCTGTTGGGAAATGAGAGTTAAATTTGCCCGTCCAGACACCTCCAGCTAGTCTCTCATTGGTTCTCGCTATTCCTGTTCATCTTCCGCAGATTGCAAACTGGGCCAAACAGGAGGTTAAAGGCGCTGACTCTCCAGGTGGGGAGAGTGTTAGTAAAGCGTCTGGAATGTTGCACCCGAGTACCAAGGGAGGAAAACTGAGACATATTTGAACACGTCTCCCGTTCACATGGTTGATCATACTTGGGTTCCACATGCATGTTTTAGCTGAAGGAAGAATACCTTAAACCTGGAGAGTTGAGACCCGTGGAATGGGTACCATGCAATATGACTTCAAAGGGTCTTCATTTGCTCACCGAACCTCTCCAATCCTATCACTGCTGCGTTTATGCCCCTGTACACATGCTTGATTCTCTTTTGGAGACATAGCAATCCATAGGTTTTACGATACTTACTAGTCAGGTACATTCTTAGGCGTTTAATATGCGGTGTTGAGTCCATTTCGTTGAGCAAGGAGTAGCTCTTGTCTATTCCATATTTGACTTAAGGAACTTTATCTGTGCTCATTTCAATCTCTGGTTTTATGCAGCACCCCAACTCACCTTTCCCCTTAAGCAAGCATAAGTTGGTTTTCTAAATTTGAGACCCTGTTCTGTTCTGTAATTCAGTTCCTGTGTAGCCAAGTTTACATTCCGTGTATTACTGATATCTTATGATGTTTCTTTTTCTGTGTGACTTATTTCAGTTAGAATCATCATACCTGAATCCACTCATTGTGATGCTAATGGCCTGATGACATAGATTTCATTGCTGAGTGATATTGCTTTGTAAGTAAATACCACAACTTCTTTACCCATTTTTCACTTTCTGCGATGTTGAACTTGTACTGTAAACGAGGTTCTTGTAAACAGAGGCGTCCCAATCTTTGGGGTGGCTGTGTCTTTTTGATTTTAATTTCCCTAAGCTATAGGACCATAAGTGGCAGTGCCCTAGGCTCTGTTGCTTTGTTTTTTAGATGTTTCAGGAAACACCATACAGTTCTCCCGAGTGTCTGTTGGCAATTTACATCCCGCCCATCAGCATAACAAGGCTCCCAGTTCTCCATGGCCTGTCCTGCCTTTCTGGATTTTACACTTTTTTCAGATGGCCCTTTTGACCAGGGGGAAGTGAGACTTCATTGTAGTGCAGATTTCCTTTCCAAGCTTGCTTGGTTGGCCAAAAAGGGCGTATGCGTTTTTTCCTGAATATATTCAGGAAAAAACGCATACGCCCTTTTTGGCCAAGTGCATCATTGTGGACGTTCTGCCTCTTTTCCTATGCTTTCAATGCAATTCCAGTCTACCTCCTGAAATCGGCTTCCTGCAATTCTGCCCCGCTTTCAAGTCCTCTTGGCAGCCTTACTTCAGTCTATTTTTGGACGATAGCTGTCATTTATAACTCTGCAGGTTTGTGAATTACAGTGCCCCTGAGCTCCTTTCTTCAACTCGCTTTCTTGTGACCTGGCCGCAACACCGCAGGATGGCTTCAGGCCCTAATCTGGTTCCGGCACGGCACGCTGAGCCTTTGGTTATTTCCTCTTCCTGGTGGGAAATGAGAGTTAAATTTGCCCGTCCAGACACCTCCAGCTAGTCTCTCATTGGTTCTCGCTATTCCTGTTCATCTTCCGCAGAAATTGCAAACTGTGCCAAACAGGAGGTTAAAGGCGCTGACTCTCCAAGTGGGGAGAGTGTTAGTAAAGCGTCTGGAATGTTGCACCCGAGTACCAGGGGTGGAAAACTGAGACATATTTGAACACGTCTCCCGTTCACATGGTTGATCATACATGGGTTCCACATGCATGTTTTAGCTGAAGGAAGAATACCTTAAACCTGGAGAGTTAAGACCCGTGTAATGGGTACCATGCAATATGACTTCAAAGGGTCTTCATTTGCTCACCGAACCTCTCCAATCCTATTACTGCTGCGTTTATGCCCCTGTACACATGCTTGATTCTCTTTCGGAGACATAGCAATCCATAGGTTTTAAGATACTTACTAGTCAGGTACATTCTTAGGCGTTTAATATGCGGTGTTGAGTCCATTTCGTTGAGCAAGGAGTAGCTCTTGTCTATTCCATATTTGGCTTAAGGAACTTTATCTGTGCTCATTTCAATCTCTGGTTTTATGCAGCACCCCAACTCACCTTTCCCCTTAAGCAAGCATAAGTTGGTTTTCTAAATTTGAGACCCTGTTCTGTTTTGGAATTCAGTTCCTGTGTAGCCAAGTTTACATTCCGTGTATTAGTGATATCTTATGATGTTTCTTTTTCTGTGTGACTTATTTCAGTTAGAATCATCGTACCTGAATCTACTCATTATGCTGCTACGTGCCTGATGACATAGATTTCATTGCTGAGTGATACTGCATTGTACGTAAGTACCACAAGTTCTTTATCCATTTTTCACTTTCTGCGATGTTGAACTTGTACTGTAAACGAGGTTAATGTAAACAGAGCCGTTCCAAACTTTGGGGTGGCTGTGTCTTTTTGATTTTAATTTCCCTAAGCTATAGGACCATAAGTGGAAGTGCCCTAGGCTCTGTTGCTTTGTTTTTTAGATGTTTCAGGAAACACCATACACTTCTCCCGAGTGGTTGTTGGCAATTTACATCCCGCCCATCAGCATAACAAGGCTCCCAGTTCTCCATGGCCTGTCCTGCCTTTCTGGATTTTACACTTTTTTCAGATGGCCCTTTTGACCGGGGGGAAGTGAGACTTCATTGTAGTGCAGATTTCCTTTGCAAGCTTGCTTGGTTGGCCAAAAAGGGCGTATGCGTTTTTTCCTGAATATATTCAGGAAAAAACGCATACGCCCTTTTTGGCCAAGTGCATCATTGTGGACGTTCTGCCTCTTTTCCTATGCTTTCAATGCAATTCCAGTCTACCTCCTGAAATCGGTTTCCTGCAATTCTGCCCCGCTTTCAAGTCCTCTTGGCAGCCTTACTTCAGTCTATTTTTGGACGATAGCTGTCATTTATAACTCTGCAGGTTTGTGAATTACAGTGTCCCTGAGCTCCTTTCTTCAACTCGCTTTCTTGTGACCTGGCCGCAACACCGCAGGATGGCTTCAGGCCCTAATCTGGTTCCGGCCCGGCATGCTGAGCCTTTGGTTAATTCCTCTTCCTGGTGGGAAATGAGAGTTAAATTTGCCCGTCCAGACACCTCCAGCTAGTCTCTCATTGGTTCTCGCTATTCCTGTTCATCTTCCGCAGAAATTGCAAACTGGGCCAAACAGGAGGTTAAAGGGACTGACTCTCCAAGTCGGGAGAGTGTTAGTAAAGCGTCTGGAATGTTGCACCCGAGTACCAGGGTACGAAATCTGAGACATATTTGAACACGTCTCCCGATCACATGGTTGATCATACTCTAGGTTCCACATGCATGTTTTAGCTGAAGGAAGAATACCTTAAACCTGGGTAGTTGAAACCCGTGGAATGGGTACCATGCAATATGACTTCAAAGGGTCTTCATTTGCTCACCGAACCTCTCCAATCCTATCACTGCTGCGTTTATGCCCCTGTACACATGCTTGATTCTCTTTTGGAGACATAGCAATCCATAGGTTTTAAGATACTTAGTAGTCAGGAACATTCTTAGGTGTTTAATATGGGGTGTTGAGTCCATTTCGTTGAGAAAGGAGTAGCTCTTGTCTATTCCATATTTGGCTTAAGGAACTTTATCTGTGCTCATTTCAATCTCTGGTTTTATGCAGCATCCCAACTCACCTTTACCCTTAAGCAAGCATAAGTTGGTTTTCTAAATTTGAGACCCTGTTCTGTTCTGTAATTCAGTTCCTGTGTAGCCAAGTTTACATTCCGTGTATTAGTGATATCTTATGATGTTTCTTTTTCTGTGTGACTTATTTCAGTTAGAATCATCATACCTGAATCCACTCATTGTGATGCTAAGGGCCTGATGACATAGATTTCATTGCTGAGTGATATTGCTTTGTAAGTGAATACCACAACTTCTTTATCCATTTTTCACTTTCTGCAATGTTGAACTTGTACTGTAAACGAGGTTCTTGTAAACAGAGCCGTTCCAAACTTTGGGGTGGCTGTGTCTTTTTGATTTTAATTTCCCTAAGCTATAGGACCATAAGTGGAAGTGCCCTAGGCTCTGTTGCTTTGTTTTTTAGATGTTTCAGGAAACACCATACACTTCTCCCAAGTGTCTGTTGGCAATTCACATCCCGCCCATCAGCATAACAAGGCTCCCAGTTCTCAATGGCCTGTTGCCTTTCTGGATTTTACACTTTTTTCAGATGGCCCTTTTGACCGGGGGGAAGTGAGACTTCATTGTAGTGCAGATTTCCTTTGCAAGCTTGCTTGGTTGGCCAAAAAGGGCGTATGCGTTTTTTCCTGAATATATTCAGGAAAAAACGCATACGCCCTTTTTGGCCAAGTGCATCATTGTGGACGTTCTGCCTCTTTTCCTATGCTTTCAATGCAATTCCAGTCTACCTCCTGAAATCGGTTTCCTGCAATTCTGCCCCGCTTTCAAGTCCTCTTGGCAGCCTTACTTCAGTCTATTTTTGGACGATAGCTGTCATTTATAACTCTGCAGGTTTGTGAATTACAGTGCCCCTGAGCTCCTTTCTTCAACTCGCTTTCTTGTGACCTGGCCGCAACACCGCAGGATGGCTTCAGGCCCTAATCTGGTTCCGGCACGGCATGCTGAGCCTTTGGTTAATTCCTCTTCCTGGTGGGAAATGAGAGTTAAATTTGCCCGTCCAGACACCTCAAGCTAGCCTCTCATTGGTTCTCGCTATTCCTGTTCATCTTCCGCAGAAATTGCAAATTGGGCCAAACAGGAGGTTAAAGGGACTGACTCTCCAAGTCGGGAGAGTGTTAGTAAAGCATCTGGAATGTTGCACCCGAGTACCAGGGGAGGAAATCTGAGACATATTTGAACACGTCTCCCGTTCACATGGTTGATCATACTCTGGGTTCCACATGCATGTTTTAGCTGAAGGAAGAATACCTTAAACCTGGAGAGTTGAGACCCGTGTAATGGGTACCATGCAATATGACTTCAAAGGGTCTTCATTTGCTCACCGAACCTCTCCAGTCCTATCACTGCTGCGTTTATTCCCCTGTACACACGCTTGATTCTCTTTTGGAGACATAGCAATCCATAGGTTTTAAGATACTTACTAGTCAGGTACATTCTTAGGGGTTTAATATGGGGTTTTGAGTCCATTTCGTTGAGCAAGGAGTAGCTCTTCTCTATTCTATATTTGGCTTAAGGAAATTTATCTGTGCTCATTTCAATCTCTGGTTTTATGCAGCACCCCAACTCACCTTTCCCCTTAAGCAAGCATAAGTTGGTTTTCTAAATTTGAGACCCTGTTCTGTTCTGTAATTCAGTTCCTGTGTAGCCAAGTTTACATTCCGTGTATTACTGATATCTTATGATGTTTCTTTTTCTCTGTGACTTATTTCAGTTAGAATCATCATACCTGAATCCACTCATTGTGATGCTAAGGGCCTGATGACATAGAATTCATTGCTGAGTGATATTGCTTTGTAAGTAAATACCACAACTTCTTTATCCATTTTTCACTTTCTGCGATGTTGAACTTGTACTGTAAACGAGGTTCTTGTAAACAGAGGTGTCCCAAACTTTGGGGTGGCTGTGTCTTTTTGATTTTAATTTCCCTAAGCTATAGGACCATAAGTGGCAGTGCCCTAGGCTCTGTTGCTTTGTTTTTTAGATGTTTCAGGAAACACCATACACTTCTCCCGAGTGTCTGTTGGCAATTTACATCCCGCCCATCAGCATAACACGGCTCCAGTTGTCCATGGCCTGTCCTGCCTTTCTGGATTTTACTCTTTTTTCAGATGGCCCTTTTGACCGGGGGGAAGTGAGACTTCATTGTAGTGCAGATTTCCTTTGCAAGCTTGCTTGGTTGGCCAAAAAGGGCGTATGCGTTTTTTCCTGAATATATTCAGGAAAAAACGCATACGCCCTTTTTGGTCAAGTGCATCATTGTGGACGTTCTGCCTCTTTTCCTATGCTTTCAATGCAATTCCAGTCTACCTCCTGAAATTGGTTTCCTGCAATTCTGCCCCGCTTTCAAGTCCTCTTGGCAGCCTTACTACAGTCTATTTTTGGTCGATAGCTGTCATTTATAACTCTGCAGGTTTGTGAATTACAGTGCCCCTGAGCTCCTTTCTTCAACTCGCTTTCTTGTGACCTGGCCGCAACACCGCAGGATGGCTTCAGGCCCTAATCTGGTTCCGGCACGGCACGCTGAGCCTTTGGTTAATTCCTCTTCCTGGTGGGAAATGAGAGTTAAATTTGCCCGTCCAGACACCTCCAGCTAGTCTCTCATTGGTTCTCGCTATTCCTGTTCATCTTCCGCAGAAATTGCAAACTGTGCCAAACAGGAGGTTAAAGGCGCTGACTCTCCAAGTGGGGAGAGTGTTAGTAAAGCGTCTGGAATGTTGCACGCGAGTACCAGTAGAGGAAAACTGAGACATATTTGAACACGTCTCCCATTCACATGGTTGATCATACTCTGGGTTCCACATGCATGTTTTAGCTGAAGGAAGAATACCTTAAACCTGGAGAGTTGAGACCCGTGTAATGGGTACCATGCAATATGACTTCAAAGGGTCTTCATTTGCTCACCGAACCTCTCCAATCCTATCACTGCTGCGTTTATGCCCCTGTACACATGCTTGATTCTCTTTCGGAGACATAGCAATCCATAGGTTTTAAGATACATACTAGTCAGGTACATTCTTAGGCGTTTAATATGGGGTGTTGAGTCCATTTCGTTGAGCAAGGAGTAGCTCTTGTCTATTCCATATTTGGCTTAAGGAACTTTATCTGTGCTCATTTCAATCTCTGGTTTTATGCAGCACCCCAACTCACCTTTCCCCTTAAGCAAGCATAAGTTGGTTTTCTAAATTTGAGACCCTGTTCTGTTTTGGAATGCAGTTCCTGTGTAGCCAAGTTTACATTCCGTGTATTAGTGATATCTTATGATGTTTCTTTTTCTGTGTGACTTATTTCAGTTAGAATCATCGTACCTGAATCCACTCATTATGCTGCTACGGGCCTGATGACATAGATTTCATTGCTGAGTGATACTGCATTGTACGTAAGTACCACAAGTTCTTTATCCATTTTTCACTTTCTGTGATATTGAACTTGTATGGTAAACGAGGTTCTTGTAAACGGAGGCGTCCCAAACTTTGGGGTGGCTGTGTCTTTTTGATTTTAATTTCCCTAAGCTATAGGACCATAAGTGGAAGTGCCCTAGGCTCTGTTGCTTTGTTTTTTAGATGTTTCAGGAAACACCATACACTTCTCCCGAGTGGTTGTTGGCAATTTACATCCCGCCCATCAGCATAACAAGGCTCCCAGTTCTCCATGGCCTGTCCTGCCTTTCTGGATTTTACACTTTTTTCAGATGGCCCTTTTGCCCGGGGGGAAGTGAGACTTCATTGTAGTGCAGATTTCCTTTGCAAGCTTGCTTGGTTGGCCAAAAAGGGCGTATGCGTTTTTTCCTGAATATATTCAGGAAAAAACGCATACGCCCTTTTTGGCCAAGTGCATCATTGTGGACATTCTGCCTCTTTTCCTATGCTTTCAATGCAATTCCAGTCTACCTCCTGAAATCGGTTTCCTGCAATTCTGCCCTGCTTTCAAGTCCTCTTGGCAGCCTTACTTCAGTCTATTTTTGGACGATAGCTGTCATTTATAACTCTGCAGGTTTGTGAATTACAGTGCCCCTGAGCTCCTTTCTTCAACTCGCTTTCTTTTGAGCTGGCCGCAACACCGCAGGATGGCTTCAGGCCCTAATCTGGTTCCGGCCCGGCATGCTGAGCCTTTGGTTAATTCCTCTTCCTGGTGGGAAATGAGAGTTAAATTTGCCCGTCCAGACACCTCCAGCTAGCCTCTCATTGGTTCTCGCTATTCCTGTTCATCTTCCGCAGAAATTGCAAACTGGGTCAAACAGGAGGTTAAAGGGACTGACTCTCCAAGTCGGGAGAGTGTTAGTAAAGCGTCTGGAATGTTGCACCCGAGTACCAGGGTACGAAAACTGAGACATATTTGAACACGTCTCCCGATCACATTGTTGATCATACTCTAGGTTCCACATGCATGTTTTAGCTGAAGGAAGAATACCTTAAACCTGGGTAGTTGAAACCCGTGGAATGGGTACCATGCAATATGACTTCAAAGGGTCTTCATTTGCTCACCGAACCTCTCCAATCCTATCACTGCTGCGTTTATGCCCCTGTACACATGCTTGATTCTCTTTCGGAGACATAGCAATCCATAGGTTTTAAGATACTTAATAGTCAGGAACATTCTTAGGCATTTAATATGCGGTGTTGAGTCCATTTCGTTGAGCAAGGAGTAGCTCTAGTCTATTCCATATTTGGCTTAAGGAACTTTATCTGTGCTCATTTCAATCTCTGGTTTTATGCAGCACCCCAACTCACCTTTACCCTTAAGCAAGCATAAGTTGGTTTTCTAAATTTGAGACCCTGTTCTGTTCTGTAATTCAGTTCCTGTGTAGCCAAGTTTACATTCCGTGTATTACTGATATCTTATGATGTTTCTTTTTCTGTGTGACTTATTTCAGTTAGAATCATCATACCTGAATCCACTCATTGTGATGCTAAGGGCCTGATGACATAGATTTCATTGCTGAGTGATATTGCTTTGTAAGTAAATACCACAACTTCTTTATCCATTTTTCACTTTCTGCGATGTTGAACTTGTACTGTAAACGAGGTTCTTGTAAACAGAGCCGTTCCAAACATTGGGGTGGCTGTGTCTTTTTGATTTTAATTTCCCTAAGCTATAGAACCATAAGTGGCAGTGCCCTAGGCTCTGTTGCTTTGTTTTTTAGATGTTTCAGGAAACACCATACACTTCTCCCGAGTGTCTGTTGGCAATTTACATCCCGCCCATCAGCATAACAAGGCTCCCAGTTCTCCATGGCCTGTCCTGCCTTTCTGGATTTTACACTTTTTTCAGATGGCCCTTTTGACCGGGAGGAAGTGAGACTTCATTGTAGTGCAGATTTCCTTTGCAAGCTTGCTTGGTTGGTCAAAAAGGGCGTATGCGTTTTTTCCTGAATATATTCAGGAAAAAACGCATACGCCCTTTTTGGCCAAGTGCATCATTGTGGACGTTCTGCCTCTTTTCCTATGCTTTCAATGCAATTCCAGTCTACCTCCTGAAATCAGTTTCCTGCAATTCTGCCCCGCTTTCAAGTCCTCTTGGCAGCCTTACTTCAGTCTATTTTTGGACGATAGCTGTCATTTATAACTCTGCAGGTTTGTGAATTACAGTGCCCCTGAGCTCCTTTCTTCAACTTGCTTTCTTGTGACCTGGCCGCAACACCGCAGGATGTCTTCAGGCCCTAATCTGGTTCTGGCACGGCACGCTGAGCCTTTGGTTAATTCCTCTTCCTGGTGGGAAATGAGAGTTAAATTTGCCCATCCAGACACCTCCAGCTAGTCTCTCATTGATTCTCGCTATTCCTGTTCATCTTCCGCAGAAATTGCAAACTGGGCCAAACAGGAGGTTAAAGGGACTGACTCTCCAAGTGGGGAGAGTGTTAGTAAGCGTCTGGAATGTTGCACCCGAGTTCCAGGGTACGAAAACTGAGACATATTTGAACACCTCTCCCGATCACATGGTTGATCATACTCTAGGTTCCACATGCATGTTTTAGCTGAAGGAAGAATACCTTAAAACTGGGTAGTTGAAACCCGTGGAATGGGTACCATGCAATATGACTTCAAAGGGTCTTCATTTGCTCACCGAACCTCTCCAATCCTATCACTGCTGCGTTTATGCCCCTGTACACATGCTTGATTCTCTTTCGGAGACATAGCAATCCATAGGTTTTAAGATACTTACTAGTCAGGTACATTCTTAGGCGTTTAATATGCGGTGTTGAGTCCATTTCGTTGAGCAAGGAGTAGCTCTTGTCTATTCCATATTTGGCTTAAGGAACTTTATCTGTGCTCATTTCAATCTCTGGTTTTATGCAGCACCCCAACTCACCTTTCCCCTTAAGCAAGCATAAGTTGGTTTTCTAAATTTGAGACCCTGTTCTGTTCTGTAATTCAGTTCCTGTGTAGCCAAGTTTACATTCCGTGTATTACTGATATCTTATGATGTTTCTTTTTCTGTGTGACTTATTTCAGTTAGAATCATCATACCTGAATCCACTCATTGTGCTGCTAAGGGCCTGATGACATAGATTTCATTGCTGAGTGATATTGCTTTATAAGTAAATACCACAACTTCTTTATCCATTTTTCACTTTCTGCGATGTTGAACTTGTACTGTCAACGAGGTTCTTGTAAACAGAGGCGTCCCAAACTTTGGGGTGGCTGTGTCTTTTTGATTTTAATTTCCCTAAGCTATAGGACCATAAGTGGCAGTGCCCTAGGCTCTGTTGCTTTGTTTTTTAGATGTTTCAGGAAACACCATACACTTCTCCCAAGTGGTTGTTGGCAATTTACATCCCGCCCATCAGCATAACAAGGCTCCCAGTTCTCCATGGCCTGTCCTGCCTTTCTGGATTTTACACTTTTTTCAGATGGCCCTTTTGACCGGGGGGAAGTGAGACTTCATTGTAGTGCAGATTTCCTTTGCAAGCTTGCTTGGTTGGCCAAAAAGGGCGTATGCGTTTTTTCCTGAATATATTCAGGAAAAAACGCATACGCCCTTTTTGGCCAAGTGCATCATTGTGGACGTTCTGCCTCTTTTCCTATGCTTTCAATGCAATTCCAGTCTACCTCCTGAAATCGGTTTCCTGCAATTCTGCCCCACTTTCAATTCCTCTTGGCAGCCTTACTTCAGTCTATTTTTGGACGATAGCTGTCATTTATAACTCTGCAGGTTTGTGAATTACAGTGCCCCTGAGCTCCTTTCTTCAACTCGCTTTCTTTTGAGCTGGCCGCAACACCGCAGGATGGCTTCAGGCCCTAATCTGCTTCCGGCACGGCACGCTGAGCCTTTGGTTAATTCCTCTTCCTGGTGGGAAATGAGAGTTAAATTTGCCCGTCCAGACACCTCCAGCTAGCCTCTCATTGGTTCTCGCTATTCCTGTTCATCTTCCACAGAAATTGCAAACTGGGCCAAACAGGAGGTTAAAGGGACTGACTCTCCAAGTCGGGAGCGTGTTAGTAATGCGTCTGGAATGTTGCACCCGAGTACCAGGGTACGAAAACTGGGACATATTTGAACACGTCTCCCGATCACATGGTTGATCATACTCTAGGTTCCACATGCATGTTTTAGCTGAAGGAAGAATACCTTAAACCTGGGTAGTTGAAACCCGTGGAATGGGTACCATGCAATATGACTTCAAAGGGTCTTCATTTGCTCACCGAACCTCTCCAATCCTATCACTGCTGCGTTTATGCCCCTGTACACATGCTTGATTCTCTTTCGGAGACATAGCAATCCATAGGTTTTAAGATACTTACTAGTCAGGTACATTCTTAGGCGTTTAATATGGGGTGTTGAGTCCATTTCGTTGAGCAAGGAGTAGCTCTTGTCTATTCCATATTTGGCTTAAGGAACTTTATCTGTGCTCATTTCAATCTCTGGTTTTATGCAGCACCCCAACTCACCTTTACCCTTAAGCAAGCATAAGTTGGTTTTCTAAATTTGAGAACCTGTTCTGTTCTGTCATTCAGTTCCTGTGTAGCCAACTTTACATTCCGTGTATTACTGATATCTTATGATGTTTCTTTTTCTGTGTGACTTATTTCAGTTAGAATCATCATACCTGAATCCACTCATTGTGCTGCTAAGGGCCTGATGACACAGATTTCATTGCTGAGTGATATTGCTTTGTAAGTAAATACCACAAGTTCTTTATCCATTTTTCACTTTCTGCGATGTTGAACTTGTACTGTAAACGAGATTCTTCTAAACAGAGCCGATCCAAACTTTGGGGTGGCTGTGTCTTTTTGATTTTAATTTCCCTAAGCTATAGGACCATAAGTGGAAGTGCCCTAGGTTCTGTTGCTTTGTTTTTTAGATGTTTCAGGAAACACCATACACTTCTCCCGAGTGGTTGTTGGCAATTTACATCCCGCCCATCAGCATAACATGGCTCCCAGTTCTCCATGGCCTGTCCTGCCTTTCTGGATTTTACACTTTTTTCAGATGGCCCTTTTGACCGGGGGGAAGTGAGACTTCATTGTAGTGCAGATTTCCTTTGCAAGCTTGCTTGGTTGGCCAAAAAGGGCGTATGCGTTTTTTCCTGAATATATTCAGGAAAAAACGCATACGCCCTTTTTGGCCAAGTGCATCATTGTGGACGTTCTGCCTCTTTTCCTATGCTTTCAATGCAATTCCAGTCTACCTCCTGAAATCGGTTTCCTGCAATTCTGCCCTGCTTTCAAGTCCTCTTGGCAGCCTTACTTCAGTATATTTTTGGACGATAGCTGTCATTTATAACTCTGCAGGTTTGTGAATTACAGTGCCCCTGAGCTCCTTTCTTCAACTCGCTTTCTTTTGAGCTGGCCGAAACACCGCAGGATGGCTTCAGGCCCTAATCTGATTCTGGTACGGAACGCTGAGCCTTTGGTTATTTCCTCTTCCTGCTGGGAAATGAGAGTTAAATTTGCCCGTCCAGACACCTCCAGGTGGTCTCTCATTGGTTCTCGCTATTCCTGTTCATCTTCCGCAGAAATTGCAAACTGGGCCATACAGGAGGTTAAAGGGACTGACTCTCCAAGTCGGGAGAGTGTTAGTAAAGCGTCTGGAATGTTGCACCCAAGTACCAGGGTACGAAAACTGAGACATATTTGAACACGTCTCCCGATCACATGGTTGATCATACTCTAGATTCCACATACATGTTTTAGCTGAAGGAAGAATACCTTAAACCTGGGTAGTTGAAACCCGTGGAATGGGTACCATGCAATATGACTTCAAAGGGTCTTCATTTGCTCACCGAAACTCTCCAATCCTATCACTGCTGCGTTTATGCCCCTGTACACATGCTTGATTCTCTTTCGGAGACATAGCAATCCATAGGTTTTAAGATACTTACTAGTCAGGTACATTCTTAGGCGTTTAATATGCGGTTTTGAGTCCATTTCGTTGAGCAAGGAGTAGCTCTTGTCTATTCCATATTTGGCTTAAGGAACTTTATCTGTGCTCATTTCAATCTCTGGTTTTATGCAGCACCCCAACTCACCTTTACCCTTAAGCAAGCATAAGTTGGTTTTCTAAATTTGAGAACCTGTTCTGTTCTGTCATTCAGTTCCTGTGTAGCCAAGTTTACAATCCGTGTATTAGTGATATCTTATGATGTTTCTTTTTCTGTGTGACTTACTTCAGTTAGAATCATCATACCTGAATCCACTCATTGTGCTGCTAAGGGCCTGATGACACAGATTTCATTGCTGAGTGATATTGCTTTGTAAGTAAATACCACAACTTTTTTATCCATTTTTCACTTTCTGCGATGTTGAACTTGTACTGTAAACGAGGTTCTTGTAAACAGAGCCGTTCCAAACTTTGGGGTGGCTGTGTCTTTTTGATTTTAATTTCCCTAAGCTATAGGACCATAAGTGGCAGTGCCCTAGGCTCTGTTGCTTTGTTTTTTAGATGTTTAAGGAAACACCATACACTTCTCCCGAGTGTCTGTTGGCAATTTACATCCCGCCCATCAGCATAACAAGGCTCCCAGTTGTCCATGGCCTGTCCTGCCTTTCTGGATTTTACACTTTTTTCAGATGGCCCTTTTGACCGGGGGGAAGTGAGACTTCATTGTAGTGCAGATTTCCTTTGCAAGCTTGCTTGGTTGGCCAAAAAGGGCGTATGCGTTTTTTCCTGAATATATTCAGGAAAAAACGCATACGCCCTTTTTGGCCAAGTGCATCATTGTGGACGTTCTGCCTCTTTTCCTATGCTTTCAATGCAATTCCAGTCTACCTCCTGAAATCGGTTTCCTGCAATTCTGCCCCGCTTTCAAGTCCTCTTGGCAGCCTTACTTCAGTCTATTTTTGGACGATAGCTGTCATTTATAACTCTGCAGGTTTGTGAATTACAGTGACCCTGAGCTCCTTTCTTCAACTCGCTTTCTTTTGAGCTGGCCGCAACACCGCAGGATGGCTTCAGGCCCTAATCTGGTTCCGGTATGGCACGCTGAGCCTTTGGTTAATTCCTCTTCCTGGTGGGAAATGAGAGTTAAATTTGCCCATCCAGACACCTCCAGCTAGTCTCTCATTGGTTCTCGCTATTCCTGTTCATCTTCCACAGAAATTGCAAACTGGGCCAAACAGGAAGTTAAAGGGACTGACTCTCCAAGTGGGGAGAGTGTTAGTAAAGCGTCTGGAATGTTGCACCCGAGTACCAGGGGAGGAAAACTGAGACATATTTGAACATGTCTCCCGTTCACATGGTTGATCATACTTGGGTTCCACATGCATGTTTTAGCTGAAGGAAGAATACCTTAAACCTGTGTATTTGAAACCCGTGGAATGGGTACCATGCAATATGACTTCAAAGGGTCTTCATTTGCTCACCGAACCTCTCCAATCCTATCACTGCTGCGTTTATGCCCCTGTACACATGCTTGATTCTCTTTCGGAGACATAGCAATCCATAGGTTTTAAGATACTTACTAGTCAGGTACATTCTTAGGCGTTTAATATGGGGTGTTGAGTCCATTTTGTTGAGCAAGGAGTAGCTCTTGTCTATTCCATATTTGGCTTAAGGAACTTTATCTGTGCTCATTTCAATCTCTGGGTTTATGCAGCACCCCAACTCACCTTTACCCTTAAGCAAGCATAAGTTGGTTTTCTAAATTTGAGACCCTGTTCTGTTCTGTAATTCAGTTCCTGTGTAGCCAAGTTTACATTCCGTGTATTACTGATATCTTATGATGTTTCTTTTTCTGTGTGACTTATTTCAGTTAGAATCATCATACCTGAATCCACTCATTGTGCTGCTAAGGGCCTGATGACATAGATTTCATTGCTGAGTGATATTGCTTTATAAGTAAATACCACAACTTCTTTATCCATTTTTCACTTTCTGCGATGTTGAACTTGTACTGTAAACGAGGTTCTTGTAAACAGAGGCGTCCCAAACTTTGGGGTGGCTGTGTCTTTTTGATTTTAATTTCCCTAAGCTATAGGACCATAAGTGGCAGTGCCCTAGGCTCTGTTGCTTTGTTTTTTAGATGTTTCAGGAAACACCATACACTTCTCCCGAGTGGCTGTTGGCAATTTACATCCCGCCCATCAGCATAACAAGGCTCCCAGTTCTCCATGGCCTGTCCTGCCTTTCTGGATTTTACACTTTTTTCAGATGGTCCTTTTGACCGGGGGGAAGTGAGACTTCATTGTAGTGCAGATTTCCTTTGCAAGCTTGCTTGGTTGGCCAAAAAGGGCGTATGCGTTTTTTCCTGAATATATTCAGGAAAAAACGCATACGCCCTTTTTGGCCAAGTGCATCATTGTGGACGTTCTGCCTCTTTTCCTATGCTTTCAATGCAATTCCAGTCTACCTCCTGAAATCGGTTTCCTGCAATTCTGCCCCGCTTTCAAGTCCTCTTGGCAGCCTTACTTCAGTCTATTTTTGGACGATAGCTGTCATTTATAACTCTGCAGGTTTGTGAATTACAGTGCCCCTGAGCTCCTTTCTTCAACTCGCTTTCTTTTGAGCTGGCCGCAACACCGCAGGATGGCTTCAGGCCCTAATCTGGTTCCGGCACGGCACGCTGAGTCTTTGGTTAATTCCTCTTCCTGGTGGGAAATGAGAGTTAAATTTGCCCGTCCAGACACCTTCAGCTAGCCTCTCATTGGTTCTCGCTATTCCTGTTCATCTTCCACAGAAATTGCAAACTGGGCCAAACAGGAGGTTAAAGGGACTGACTCTCCAAGTCGGGAGAGTGTTAGTAATGCGTCTGGAATGTTGCACCCGAGTACCAGGGTACGAAAACTGGGACATATTTGAACACGTCTCCCGATCACATGGTTGATCATACTCTAGGTTCCACATGCATGTTTTAGCTGAAGGAAGAATACCTTAAACCTGTGTATTTGAAACCCGTGGAATGGGTACCATGCAATATGACTTCAAAGGGTCTTCATTTGCTCACCGAACCTCTCCAATCCTATCACTGCTGCGTTTATGCCCCTGTACACATGCTTGATTCTCTTTCGGAGACATAGCAATCCATAGGTTTTAAGATACTTACTAGTCAGGTACATTCTTAGGCGTTTAATATGCGGTGTTGAGTCCATTTCGTTGAGCAAGGAGTAGCTCTTGTCTATTCCATATTTGGCTTAAGGAACTTTATCTGTGCTCATTTCAATCTCTGGTTTTATGCAGCACCCCAACTCACCTTTCCCCTTAAGCAAGCATAAGTTGGTTTTCTAAATTTGAGACCCTGTTCTGTTCTGTAATTCAGTTCCTGTGTAGCCAAGTTTCCATTCCGTGTATTACTGATATCTTATGATGTTTCTTTTTCTGTGTGACTTATTTCAGTTAGAAACATCATACCTGAATCCACTCATTGTGCTCCTAAGGGCCTGATGACATAGATTTCATTGCTGAGTGATATTGTTTTGTAAGTAAATACCACAACTTCTTTATCCATTTTTCACTTTCTGCCATGTTGAACTTGTACTGTAAACGAGGTTCTTGTAAACAGAGGCGTCCCAAACTTTGGGGTGGCTGTGTCTTTTTGATTTTAATTTCCCTAAGCTATAGGACCATAAGTGGAAGTGCCCTAGGCTCTGTTGCTTTGTTTTTTAGATGTTTCAGGAAACACCATACACTTCTCCCGAGTTTCTGTTGGCAATTTACATCCCGCCCATCAGCATAACAAGGCTCCCAGTTCTCCATGGCCTGTTCTGCCTTTCTGGATTTTACACTTTTTTCAGATGGCCCTTTTGACCGGGGGGAAGTGAGACTTCATTGTAGTGCAGATTTCCTTTGCAAGCTTGCTTGGTTGGCCAAAAAGGGCGTATGCGTTTTTTCCTGAATATATTCAGGAAAAAACGCATACGCCCTTTTTGGCCAAGTGCATCATTGTGGACGTTCTGAATCTTTTCCTATGCTTTCAATGCAATTCCAGTCTACCTCCTGAAATCGGTTTCCTGCAATTCTGCCCCGCTTTCAAGTCCTCTTGGCAGCCTTACTTCAGTGTATTTTTGGACGATAGCTGTCATTTATAACTCTGCAGGTTTGTGAATTACAGTGCCCCTGAGCTCCTTTCTTCAACTTGCTTTCTTGTGACCTGGCCGCAACACCGCAGGATGGCTTCAGGCCCTAATCTGGTTCCGGCACAGCACGCTGAGCCTCTGGTTATTTCCTCTTCCTGGTGGGAAATGAGAGTTAAATTTGCCCGTCCAGACACCTCCAGCTAGTCTCTCATTGGTTCTCGCTATTCCTGTTCATCTTCCGCAGAAATTGCAAACTGGGCCAAACAGGAGGTTAAAGGCGCTGACTCTCCAAGTCGGGAGAGTGTTAGTAAAGCGTCTGGAATGTTGCACCCGAGTACCAGGGGAGGAAAACTGAGACATATTTGAACACGTCTCCCGATCACATGGTTGATCATACTTGGGTTCCACATGCATGTTTTAGCTGAAGGAAGAATACCTTAAACCTGTGTATTTGAGACCCGTGTAATGGGTACCATGCAATATGACTTCAAAGGGTCTTCATTTGCTCACCGAACCTCTCCAATCCTATCACTGCTGCGTTTATGCCCCTGTACACATGCTTGATTCTCTTTCGGAGACATAGCAATCCATAGGTTTTAAGATACTTACTAGTCAGGTACATTCTTAGGCGTTTAATATGGGGTGTTGAGTCCATTTTGTTGAGCAAGGAGTAGCTCTTGTCTATTCCATATTTGGCTTAAGGAACTTTATCTGTGCTCATTTCAATCTCTGGGTTTATGCAGCACCCCAACTCACCTTTACCCTTAAGCAAGCATAAGTTGGTTTTCTAAATTTGAGACCCTGTTCTGTTCTGTAATTCAGTTCCTGTGTAGCCAAGTTTACATTCCGTGTATTACTGATATCTTATGATGTTTCTTTTTCTGTGTGACTTATTTCAGTTAGAATCATCATACCTGAATCCACTCATTGTGCTGCTAAGGGCCTGATGACATAGATTTCATTGCTGAGTGATATTGCTTTATAAGTAAATACCACAACTTCTTTATCCATTTTTCACTTTCTGCGATGTTGAACTTGTACTGTAAACGAGGTTCTTGTAAACAGAGGCGTCCCAAACTTTGGGGTGGCTGTGTCTTTTTGATTTTAATTTCCCTAAGCTATAGGACCATAAGTGGCAGTGCCCTAGGCTCTGTTGCTTTGTTTTTTAGATGTTTCAGGAAACACCATACACTTCTCCCGAGTGGCTGTTGGCAATTTACATCCCGCCCATCAGCATAACAAGGCTCCCAGTTCTCCATGGCCTGTCCTGCCTTTCTGGATTTTACACTTTTTTCAGATGGTCCTTTTGACCGGGGGGAAGTGAGACTTCATTGTAGTTCAGATTTCCTTTGCAAGCTTGCTTGGTTGGCCAAAAAGGGCGTATGCGTTTTTTCCTGAATATATTCAGGAAAAAACGCATACGCCCTTTTTGGCCAAGTGCATCATTGTGGACGTTCTGCCTCTTTTCCTATGCTTTCAATGCAATTCCAGTCTACCTCCTGAAATCGGTTTCCTGCAATTCTGCCCCGCTTTCAAGTCCTCTTGGCAGCCTTACTTCAGTCTATTTTTGGACGATAGCTGTCATTTATAACTCTGCAGGTTTGTGAATTACAGTGCCTCTGAGCTCCTTTCTTCATCTCGCTTTCTTTTGAGCTGGCCGCAACACCGCAGGATGGCTTCAGGCCCTAATCTGGTTCCGGCACGGCACGCTGAGTCTTTGGTTAATTCCTCTTCCTGGTGGGAAATGAGAGTTAAATTTGCCCGTCCAGACACCTTCAGCTAGCCTCTCATTGGTTCTCGCTATTCCTGTTCATCTTCCACAGAAATTGCAAACTGGGCCAAACAGGAGGTTAAAGGGACTGACTCTCCAAGTCGGGAGAGTGTTAGTAATGCGTCTGGAATGTTGCACCCGAGTACCAGGGTACGAAAACTGGGACATATTTGAACACGTCTCCCGATCACATGGTTGATCATACTCTAGGTTCCACATGCATGTTTTAGCTGAAGGAAGAATACCTTAAACCTGTGTATTTGAAACCCGTGGAATGGGTACCATGCAATATGACTTCAAAGGGTCTTCATTTGCTCACTGAACCTCTCCAATCCTATCACTGTTGCGTTTATGCCCCTGTACACATGCTTGATTCTCTTTCGGAGACATAGCAATCCATAGGTTTTAAGATACTTACTAGTCAGGTACATTCTTAGGCGTTTAATATGCGGTGTTGAGTCCATTTCGTTGAGCAAGGAGTAGCTCTTGTCTATTCCATATTTGGCTTAAGGAACTTTATCTGTGCTCATTTCAATCTCTGGTTTTATGCAGCACCCCAACTCACCTTTCCCCTTAAGCAAGCATAAGTTGGTTTTCTAAATTTGAGACCCTGTTCTGTTCTGTAATTCAGTTCCTGTGTAGCCAAGTTTCCATTCCGTGTATTACTGATATCTTATGATGTTTCTTTTTCTGTGTGACTTATTTCAGTTAGAAACATCATACCTGAATCCACTCATTGTGCTCCTAAGGGCCTGATGACATAGATTTCATTGCTGAGTGATATTGTTTTGTAAGTAAATACCACAACTTCTTTATCCATTTTTCACTTTCTGCCATGTTGAACTTGTACTGTAAACGAGGTTCTTGTAAACAGAGGCGTCCCAAACTTTGGGGTGGCTGTGTCTTTTTGATTTTAATTTCCCTAAGCTATAGGACCATAAGTGGAAGTGCCCTAGGCTCTGTTGCTTTGTTTTTTAGATGTTTCAGGAAACACCATACACTTCTCCCGAGTTTCTGTTGGCAATTTACATCCCGCCCATCAGCATAACAAGGCTCCCAGTTCTCCATGGCCTGTTCTGCCTTTCTGGATTTTACACTTTTTTCAGATGGCCCTTTTGACCGGGGGGAAGTGAGACTTCATTGTAGTGCAGATTTCCTTTGCAAGCTTGCTTGGTTGGCCAAAAAGGGCGTATGCGTTTTTTCCTGAATATATTCAGGAAAAAACGCATACGCCCTTTTTGGCCAAGTGCATCATTGTGGACGTTCTGAATCTTTTCCTATGCTTTCAATGCAATTCCAGTCTACCTCCTGAAATCGGTTTCCTGCAATTCTGCCCCGCTTTCAAGTCCTCTTGGCAGCCTTACTTCAGTGTATTTTTGGACGATAGCTGTCATTTATAACTCTGCAGGTTTGTGAATTACAGTGCCCCTGAGCTCCTTTCTTCAACTTGCTTTCTTGTGACCTGGCCGCAACACCGCAGGATGGCTTCAGGCCCTAATCTGGTTCCGGCACAGCACGCTGAGCCTCTGGTTATTTCCTCTTCCTGGTGGGAAATGAGAGTTAAATTTGCCCGTCCAGACACCTCCAGCTAGTCTCTCATTGGTTCTCGCTATTCCTGTTCATCTTCCGCAGAAATTGCAAACTGGGCCAAACAGGAGGTTAAAGGCGCTGACTCTCCAAGTCGGGAGAGTGTTAGTAAAGCGTCTGGAATGTTGCACCCGAGTACCAGGGGAGGAAAACTGAGACATATTTGAACACGTCTCCCGATCACATGGTTGATCATACTCTGGGTTCCACATGCATGTTTTAGCTGAAGGAAGAATACCTAAAACCTGGGTAGTTGAAACCCTTGGAATGGGTACCATGCAATATGACTTCAAAGGGTCTTCATTTGCTCACCGAACCTCTCCAATCCTATCACTGCTGCGTTTATGCCCCTGTACACATGCTTGATTCTCTTTCGGAGACATAGCCATCCCTAGATTTTAAGATACTTACTAGTCAGGTACATTCTTAGGCGTTTAATATGCGGTGTTGAGTCCATTTCTTTGAGCAAGGAGTAGCTCTTGTCTATTCCATATTTGGCTTAAGGAACTTTATCTGTGCTCATTTCAATCTCTGGTTTTATGCAGCACCCCAACTCACCTTTACCCTTAAGCAAACATAAGTTGGTTTTCTAAATTTGAGACTCTGTTCTGTTCTGTAATTCAGTTCCTGTGTAGCCAAGTTTACATTCCGTGTATTACTGATATCTTATGATGTTTCTTTTTCTGTGTGACTTATTTCAGTTGGAATCATCATACCTGCATCCACTCATTGTGCTACTAAGGGCCTGATGACACAGATTTCATTTCTGAGTGATATTGCTTTGTTAGTAAAAACTACAACTTCTTTATCCATTTTTCACTTTCTGCGATGTTGAACTTGTACTGTCAACGAGGTTCTTGTAAACAGAGCTGTTCCAAACTTTGGGGTGGCTGTGTCTTTTTGATTTTAAATTCCCTAAGCTATAGGACCATAAGTGGAAGTGCCCTAGGCTCTGTTGCTTTGTTTTTTAGATGTTTCAGGAAACACCATACACTTCTCCCGAGTGGTTGTTGGCAATTTACATCCCGCCCTTCAGCATAACAAGGCTCCCAGTTCTCCATGGCCTGTCCTGCCTTTCTGGATTTTACACTTTTTTCAGATGGCCCTTTTGACCGGGGGGAAGTGAGACTTCATTGTAGTGCAGATTTCCTTTGCAAGCTTGCTTGGTTGGCCAAAAAGGGCGTATGCGTTTTTTCCTGAATATATTCAGGAAAAAACGCATACGCCCTTTTTGGCCAAGTGCATCATTGTGGACGTTCTGCCTCTTTTCCTATGCTTTCAATGCAATTCCAGTCTACCTCCTGAAATCGGTTTCCTGCAATTCTGCCCCGCTTTCAAGTCCTCTTGGCAGCCTTACTTCAGTCTATTTTTGGACGATAGCTGTCATTTATAACTCTGCAGGTTTGTGAATTACAGTGCCCCTGAGCTCCTTTCTTCAACTCGCTTTCTTTTGAGCTGGCCGCAACACCGCAGGATGGCTTCAGGCCCTAATCTGGTTCCGGCACGGCACGCTGAGACTTTGGTTATTTCCTCTTCCTGGTGGGAAATGAGAGTTAAATTTGCCCGTCCAGACACCTCCAGCTAGCCTCTCATTGGTTCTCGCTATTCCTGTTCATCTTCCGCAGAAATTGCAAACTGGGCCAAACAGGAGGTTAAAGGTGCTGACTCTCCAAGTGGGGAGAGTGTTAGTAAAGCATCTGGAATGTTGCACCCGAGTACCAGGGGAGGAAAACTGAGACATATTTGAACACGTCTCTCGTTCACATGGTTGATCATACTTGGGTTCCACATGCATGTTTTAGCTGAAGGAAGAATACCTTAAACCTGGAGAGTTGAGACCCGTGTAATGGGTACCATGCAATATGACTTCAAAGGGTCTTCATTTGCTCACCGAACCTCTCCAATCCTATCACTGCTGCGTTTATGCCCCTGTACACATGCTTGATTCTCTTTCGGAGACATAGCAATCCATAGGTTTTAAGATACTTACTAGTCAGGTACATTCTTAGGCGTTTAATATGCGGTGTTGAGTCCATTTCGTTGAGCAAGGAGTAGCTCTTGTCTATTCCATATTTGGCTTAAGGAACTTTATCTGTGCTCATTTCAATCTCTGGGTTTATGCAGCACCCCAACTCACCTTTACCCTTAAGCAAGCATAAGTTGGTTTTCTAAATTTGAGAACCTGTTCTGTTCTGTCATTCAGTTCCTGTGTAGCCAAGTTTACAATCCGTGTATTAGTGATATCTTATGATGTTTCTTTTTCTGTGTGACTTACTTCAGTTAGAATCATCATACCTGAATCCACTCATTGTGCTGCTAAGGGCCTGATGACACACATTTCATTGCTGAGTGATATTGCTTTGTAAGTAAATACCACAACTTCTTTATCCATTTTTCACTTTCTGCGATGTTGAACTTGTACTGTAAACGAGCTTCTTGTAAACAGAGCCGTTCCAAACTTTGGGGTGGCTGTGTCTTTTTGATTTTAATTTCCCTAAGCTATAGGACCATAAGTGGCAGTGCCCTAGGCTCTGTTGCTTTGTTTTTTAGATGTTTAAGGAAACACCATACACTTCTCCCGAGTGTCTGTTGGCAATTTACATCCCGCCCAGCAGCATAACAAGGCTCCCAGTTCTCCATGGCCTGTCCTGCCTTTCTGGATTTTACACTTTTTTCAGATGGCCCTTTTGACCGGGGGGAAGTGAGACTTCATTGTAGTGCAGATTTCCTTTGCAAGCTTGCTTGGTTGGCCAAAAAGGGCGTATGCGTTTTTTCCTGAATATATTCAGGAAAAAACGCATACGCCCTTTTTGGCCAAGTGCATCATTGTGGACGTTCTGCCTCTTTTCCTATGCTTTCAATGCAATTCCAGTCTACCTCCTGAAATCGGTTTCCTGCAATTCTGCCCCGCTTTCAAGTCCTCTTGGCAGCCTTACTTCAGTCTATTTTTGGACGATAGCTGTCATTTATAACTCTGCAGGTTTGTGAATTACAGTGACCCTGAGCTCCTTTCTTCAACTCGCTTTCTTTTGAGCTGGCCGCAACACCGCAGGATGGCTTCAGGCCCTAATCTGGTTCCGGTACGGCACGCTGAGCCTTTGGTTAATTCCTCTTCCTGGTGGGAAATGAGAGTTAAATTTGCCCGTCCAGACACCTTCAGCTAGCCTCTCATTGGTTCTCGCTATTCCTGTTCATCTTCCACAGAAATTGCAAACTGGGCCAAACAGGAGGTTAAAGGGACTGACTCTCCAAGTCGGGAGAGTGTTAGTAATGCGTATGGAATGTTGCACCCGAGTACCAGGGTACGAAAACTGGGACATATTTGAACACGTCTCCCGATCACATGGTTGATCATACTCTAGGTTCCACATGCATGTTTTAGCTGAAGGAAGAATACCTTAAACCTGGGTAGTTGAAACCCGTGGAATGGGTACCATGCAATATGACTTCAAAGGGTCTTCATTTGCTCACCGAACCTCTCCAATCCTATCACTGCTGCGTTTATGCCCCTGTACACATGCTTGATTCTCTTTCGGAGACATAGCAATCCATAGGTTTTAAGATACTTACTAGTCAGGTACATTCTTAGGCGTTTAATATGCGGTGTTGAGTCCATTTCGTTGAGCAAGGAGTAGCTCTTGTCTATTCCATATTTGGCTTAAGGAACTTTATCTGTGCTCATTTCAATCTCTGGTTTTATGCAGCACCCCAAGTCACCTTTCCCCTTAAGCAAGCATAAGTTGGTTTTCTAAATTTGAGACCCTGTTCTGTTCTGTAATTCAGTTCCTGTGTAGCCAAGTTTCCATTCCGTGTATTACTGATATCTTATGATGTTTCTTTTTCTGTGTGACTTATTTCAGTTAGAATCATCATACCTGAATCCACTCATTGTGCTCCTAAGGGCCTGATGACATAGATTTCATTGCTGAGTGATATTGTTTTGTAAGTAAATACCACAACTTCTTTATCCATTTTTCACTTTCTGCGATGTTGAACTTGTACTGTAAACGAGGTTCTTGTAAACAGAGGCGTCCCAAACTTTGGGGTGCCTATGTCTTTTTGATTTTAATTTCCCTAAGCTATAGGACCATAAGTGGAAGTGCCCTAGGCTCTGTTGCTTTGTTTTTTAGATGTTTCAGGAAACACCATACACTTCTCCCGAGTGTCTGTTGGCAATTTACATCCCGCCCATCAGCATAACAAGGCTCCCAGTTCTCCATGGCCTGTTCTGACTTTCTGGATTTTACACTTTTTTCAGATGGCCCTTTTGACCGGGGGGAAGTGAGACTTCATTGTAGTGCAGATTTCCTTTGCAAGCTTGCTTGGTTGGCCAAAAAGGGCGTATGCGTTTTTTCCTGAATATATTCAGGAAAAAACGCATACGCCCTTTTTGGCCAAGTGCATCATTGTGGACGTTCTGAATCTTTTCCTATGCTTTCAATGCAATTCCAGTCTACCTCCTGAAATCGGTTTCCTGCAATTCTGCCCCGCTTTCAAGTCCTCTTGGCAGCCTTATTTCAGTCTATTATTGGACGATAGCTGTCATTTATAACTCTGCAGGTTTGTGAATTACAGTGCCCCTGAGCTCGTTTCTTCAACTTGCTTTCTTGTGACCTGGCCGCAACACCGCAGGATGGCTTCAGGCCCTAATCTGGTTCCGGCACAGCACGCTGAGCCTCTGGTTATTTCCTCTTCCTGGTGGGAAATGAGAGTTAAATTTGCCCGTCCAGACACCTCCAGCTAGTCTCTCATTGGTTCTCGCTATTCCTGTTCATCTTCCGCAGAAATTGCAAACTGGGCCAAACAGGAGGTTAAAGGCGCTGACTCTCCAAGTGGGGAGAGTGTTAGTAAAGCGTCTGGAATGTTGCACCCGAGTACCAGGGGAGGAAAACTGAGACATATATGAACACGTCTCCCGATCACATGGTTGATCATACTCTGGGTTCCACATGCATGTTTTAGCTGAAGGAAGAATACCTAAAACCTGGGTAGTTGAAACCCTTGGAATGGGTACCATGCAATATGACTTCAAAGGGTCTTCATTTGCTCACCGAACCTCTCCAATCCTATCACTGCTGCGTTTATGCCCCTGTACACATGCTTGATTCTCTTTCGGAGACATAGCAATCCCTAGATTTTAAGATACTTACTAGTCAGGTACATTCTTAGGCGTTTAATATGCGGTGTTGAGTCCATTTCTTTGAGCAAGGAGTAGCTCTTGTCTATTCCATATTTGGCTAAAGGAACTTTATCTGTGCTCATTTCAATCTCTGGTTTTATGCAGCACCCCAACTCACCTTTACCCTTAAGCAAGCATAAGTTGGTTTTCTAAATTTGAGACCCTGTTCTGTTCTGTAATTCAGTTCCTGTGTAGCCAAGTTTACATTCCGTGTATTACTGATATCTTATGATGTTTCTTTTTCTGTGTGACTTATTTCAGTTGGAATCATCATACCTGAATCCACTCATTGTGCTACTAAGGGCCTGATGACACAGATTTCATTTCTGAGTGATATTGCTTTGTTAGTAAATACCACAACTTCTTTATCCATTTTTCACTTTCTGCGATGTTGAACTTGTACTGTCAACGAGGTTCTTGTAAACAGAGCCGTTCCAAACTTTGGGGTGGCTGTGTCTTTTTGATTTTAAATTCCCTAAGCTATAGGACCATAAGTGGAAGTGCCCTAGGCTCTGTTGCTTTGTTTTTTAGATGTTTCAGGAAACACCATACACTTCTCCCGAGTGGTTGTTGGCAATTTACATCCCGCCCTTCAGCATAACAAGGCTCCCAGTTCTCCATGGCCTGTCCTGCCTTTCTGGATTTTACACTTTTTTCAGATGGCCCTTTTGACCGGGGGGAAGTGAGACTTCATTGTAGTGCAGATTTCCTTTGCAAGCTTGCTTGGTTGGCCAAAAAGGGCGTATGCGTTTTTTCCTGAATATATTCAGGAAAAAACGCATACGCCCTTTTTGGCCAAGTGCATCATTGTGGACGTTCTGCCTCTTTTCCTATGCTTTCAATGCAATTCCAGTCTACCTCCTGAAATCGGTTTCCTGCAATTCTGCCCCGCTTTCAAGTCCTCTTGGCAGCCTTACTTCAGTCTATTTTTGGACGATAGCTGTCATTTATAACTCTGCAGGTTTGTGAATTACAGTGCCCCTGAGCTCCTTTCTTCAACTCGCTTTCTTTTGAGCTGGCCGCAACACCGCAGGATGGCTTCAGGCCCTAATCTGGTTCCGGCACGGCACGCTGAGCCTTTGGTTAATTCCTCTTCCTGGTGGGAAATGAGAGTTAAATTTGCCCGTCCAGACACCTGCAGCTAGCCTCTCATTGGTTCTCGCTATTCCTGTTCATCTTCCGCAGAAATTGCAAACTGGGCCAAACAGGAGGTTAAAGGTGCTGACTCTCCAAGTGGGGAGAGTGTTAGTAAAGCATCTGGAATGTTGCACCCGAGTACCAGGGGAGGAAAACTGAGACATATTTGAACACGTCTCTCGTTCACATGGTTGATCATACTTGGGTTCCACATGCATGTTTTAGCTGAAGGAAGAATACCTTAAACCTGGAGAGTTGAGACCCGTGTAATGGGTACCATGCAATATGACTTCAAAGGGTCTTCATTTGCTCACCGAACCTCTCCAATCCTATCACTGCTGCGTTTATGCCCCTGTACACATGCTTGATTCTCTTTCGGAGACATAGCAATCCATAGGTTTTAAGATACTTACTAGTCAGGTACATTCTTAGGCGTTTAATATGCGGTGTTGAGTCCATTTCGTTGAGCAAGGAGTAGCTCTAGTCTATTCCATATTTGGCTTAAGGAACTTTATCTGTGCTCATTTCAATCTCTGGTTTTATGCAGCACCCCAACTGACCTTTACCCTTAAGCAAGCATAAGTTGGTTTTCTAAATTTGAGAACCTGTTCTGTTCTGTAATTCAGTTCCTGTGTAGCCAAGTTTACATTCCGTGTATTACTGATATCTTATGATGTTTCTTTTTCTGTGTGACTTATTTCAGTTAGAATCATCATACCTGAATCCACTCATTGTGCTGCTAAGGGCCTGATGACATAGATTTCATTGCTGAGTGATATTGCTTTGTAAGTAAATACCACAACTTCTTTATCCATTTTTCACTTTCTGCGATGTTGAACTTGTACTGTAAACGAGCTTCTTGTAAACAGAGCCATTCCAAACTTTGGGGTGGCTGTGTCTTTTTGATTTTAATTTCCCTAAGCTATAGGACCATAAGTGGCAGTGCCCTAGGCTCTGTTGCTTTGTTTTTTAGATGTTTCAGGAAACACCATCCACTTCTCCCGAGTGTCTGTTGGCAATTTACATCCCGCCCATCAGCATAACAAGGCTCCCAGTTCTCCATGGCCTGTCCTGCCTTTCTGGATTTTACACATTTTTCAGATGGCCCTTTTGACAAGGGGGAAGTGAGACTTCATTGTAGTGCAGATTTCCTTTGCAAGCTTGCTTGGTTGGCCAAAAAGGGCGTATGCGTTTTTTCCTGAATATATTCAGGAAAAAACGCATACGCCCTTTTTGGCCAAGTGCATCATTGTGGACGTTCTGCCTCTTTTCCTATGCTTTCAATGCAATTCCAGTCTACCTCCTGAAATCGGTTTCCTGCAATTCTGCCCCGCTTTCAAGTCCTCTTGGCAGCCTTACTTCAGTCTATTTTTGGACGATAGCTGTCATTTATAACTCTGCAGGTTTGTGAATTACAGTGCCCCTGAGCTCCTTTCTTCAACTCGCTTTCTTGTGACCTGGCCGCAACACCGCAGGATGGCTTCAGGCCCTAATCTGGTTCCGGCCCGGCATGCTGAGCCTTTGGTTAATTCCTCTTCCTGGTGGGAAATGAGAGTTAAATTTGCCCGTCCAGACACCTCCAGCTAGCCTCCCATTGGTTCTCGCTATTCCTGTTCATCTTCCGCAGAAATTGCAAACTGGGCCAAACAGGAGGTTAAAGGGACTGACTCTCCAAGTCAGGAGAGTGTTAGTAAAGCGTCTGGAGAGTTGCACCCGAGTACCAGGGTAGGAAAACTGAGACATATTTGAACACATCTCCCATTCACATGGTTGATCATACTCTGGGTTCCACATGCATGATTTAGCTGAAGGAAGAATACCTTAAACCTGGAGAGTTGAGACCCGTGGAATGGGTACCGTGCAATATGACTTCAAAGGGTCTTCATTTGCTCACCGAACATGTCCAATCCTATCACTGCTGCGTTTATGCCCCTGTACACATGCTTGATTCTCTTTCGGAGACATAGCAATCCATAGGTTTTAAGATACTTACTAGTCAGGTACATTCTTAGGCGTTTAATATGCGGTGTTGAGTCCATTTCTTTGAGCAAGGAGTAGCTCTTGTCTATTCCATATTTGGCTTAAGGAACTTTATCTGTGCTCATTTCAATCTCTGGTTTTATGCAGCACCCCAACTCACCTTTCCCCTTAAGCTAGCATAAGTTGGTTTTCTAAATTTGAGACCCTGTTCTGTTCTGTAATTCAGTTCCTGTGTAGCCAAGTTTACATTCCGTGTATTAGTGATATCTTATGATGTTTCTTTTTCTGTGTGACTTATTTCAGTTAGAATCATCGTACCTGAATCCACTCATGATGCTGCTACGGGCCTGATGACATAGATTTCATTGCTGAGTGATACTGCATTGTACGTAAGTACCACAAGTTCTTTATCCATTTTTCACTTTCTGTGATATTGAACTTGTATGGTAAACGAGGTTCTTGTACACAGAGGCGTCCCAAACTTTGGGGTGGCTGTGTCTTTTTGATTTTAATTTCCCTAAGCTATAGGACCATAAGTGGCAGTGCCCTAGGCTCTGTTGCTTTGTTTTTTAGATGTTTCAGGAAACACCATACACTTCTCCCGAGTGTCTGTTGGCAATTTACATCCCGCCCATCAGCATAACAAGGCTCCCAGTTCTCCATGGCCTGTCCTGCCTTTCTGGATTTTACACTTTTTTCAGATGGCCCTTTTGACCGGGGGGAAGTGAGACTTCATTGTAGTGCAGATTTCCTTTGCAAGTTTGCTTGGTTGGCCAAAAAGCGCGTATGCGTTTTTTCCTGAATATATTCAGGAAAAAACGCATACGCCCTTTTTGGCCAAGTGCATCATTGTGGACGTTCTGCCTCTTTTCCTATGCTTTCAATGCAATTCCAGTCTACCTCCTGAAATCGGTTTCCTGCAATTCTGCCCCGCTTTCAAGTCCTCTTGGCAGCCTTACTTCAGTCTATTTTTGGACGATAGCTGTCATTTATAACTCTGCAGGTTTGTGAATTACAGTGCCCCTGAGCTCCTTTCTTCAACTCGCTTTCTTGTGACCTGGCCGCAACACCGCAGGATGGCTTCAGGCCCTAATCTGGTTCCGGCCCGGCATGCTGAGCCTTTGGTTAATTCCTCTTCCTGGTGGGAAATGAGAGTTAAATTTGCCCGTCCAGACACCTGCAGCTAGCCTCTCATTGGTTCTCGCTATTCCTGTTCATCTTCCGCAGAAATTGCAAACTGGGCCAAACAGGAGGTTAAAGGCGCTGACTCTCCAAGTGGGGAGAGTGTTAGTAAAGCATCTGGAATGTTGCACCCGAGTACCAGGGGAGGAAAACTGAGACATATTTGAACACGTCTCTCGTTCACATGGTTGATCATACTTGGGTTCCACATGCATGTTTTAGCTGAAGGAAGAATACCTTAAACCTGGAGAGTTGAGACCCGTGTAATGGGTACCATGCAATATGACTTCAAAGGGTCTTCATTTGCTCACCGAACCTCTCCAATCCTATCACTGCTGCGTTTATGCCCCTGTACACACGCTTGATTCTCTTTCGGAGACATAGCAATCCATAGGTTTTAAGATACTTACTAGTCAGGTACATTCTTAGGCGTTTAATATGCGGTGTTGAGTCCATTACGTTGAGCAAGGAGTAGCTCTTGTCTATTCCATATTTGACTTAAGGAACTTTATCTGTGCTCATTTCAATCTCTGGTTTTATGCAGCACCCCAACTCACCTTTACCCTTAAGCAAGCATAAGTTGGTTTTCTAAATTTGAGACCCTGTTCTGTTCTGTAATTCAGTTCCTGTGTAGCCAAGTTTACATTCCGTGTATTAGTGATATCTTATGATGTTTCTTTTTCTGTGTGACTTATTTCAGTTAGAATCATCATACCTGAATCCACTCATTGTGCTGCTAAGGGCCTGATGACATAGATTTCATTGCTGAGTGATATTGCTTTGTAAGTAAATACCACAACTTCTTTATCCATTTTTCACTTTCTGCGATGTTGAACTTGTACTGTAAACGAGGTTCTTGTAAACAGAGGCGTCCCAAACTTTGGGGTGGCTGTGTCTTTTTGATTTTAATTTCCCTAAGCTATAGGACCATAAGTGGAAGTGCCCTAGGTTCTGTTGCTTTGTTTTTTAGATGTTTCAGGAAACACCATTCACTTCTCCCGAGTGTCTGTTGGCAATTTACATCCTGCCCATCAGCATAACAAGGCTCCCAGTTCTCCATGGCCTCTCCTGCCTTTCTGGATTTTACACTTTTTTCAGATGGCCCTTTTGACCGGGGGGAAGTGAGACTTCATTGTAGTGCAGATTTCCTTTGCAAGCTTGCTTGGTTGGCCAAAAAGGGCGTATGCGTTTTTTCCTGAATATATTCAGGAAAAAACGCATACGCCCTTTTTGGCCAAGTGCATCATTGTGGACGTTCTGCCTCTTTTCCTATGCTTTCAATGCAATTCCAGTCTACCTCCTGAAATTGGTTTCCTGCAATTCTGCCCCGCTTTCAAGTCCTCTTGGCAGCCTTACTTCAGTCAATTTTTGGACGATAGCTGTCATTTATAACTCTGCAGGTTTGTGAATTACAGTGCCCCTGAGCTCCTTTCTTCAACTCGCTTTCTTGTGACCTGGCCGCAACACCGCAGGATGGCTTCAGCCCTAATCTGGTTCCGGCCCGGCATGCTGAGCCTTTGGTTAATTCCTCTTCCTGGTGGGAAATGAGAGTTAAATTTGCCCGTCCAGACACCTGCAGCTAGCCTCTCATTGGTTCTCGCTATTCCTGTTCATCTTCCGCAGAAATTGCAAACTGGGCCAAACAGGAGGTTAAAGGCGCTGACTCTCCAAGTCGGGAGAGTGTTAGTAAAGCGTCTGGAATGTTGCACCCGAGTACCAGGGGAGGAAAACTGAGACATATTTGAACACGTCTCCCGATCACATGGTTGATCATACTCTAGGTTCCACATGCATGTTTTAGCTGAAGGAAGAATACCTTAAACCTGGGTAGTTGAAACCCGTGGAATGGGTACCATGCAATATGACTTCAAAGGGTCTTCATTTGCTCACCGAACCTCTCCAATCCTATCACTGCTGCGTTTATGCCCCTGTACACATGCTTGATTCTCTTTCGGAGACATAGCAATCCATAGGTTTTAAGATACTTACTAGTCAGGTACATTCTTAGGCGTTTAATATGGGGTGTTGAGTCCATTTCGTTGAGCAAGGAGTAGCTCTTGTCTATTCCATATTTGGCTTAAGGAACTTTATCTGTGCTCATTTCAATCTCTGGTTTTATGCAGCACCCCAACTCACCTTTCCCCTTAAGCAAGCATAAGTTGGTTTTCTAAATTTGAGACCCTGTTCTGTTCTGTCATTCAGTTCCTGTGTAGCCAAGTTTACATTCCGTGTATTAGTGATATCTTATGATGTTTCTTTTTCTGTGTGACTTATTTCAGTTAGAATCATCATACCTGAATCCACTCATTGTGCTGCTAAGGGCCTGATGACACAGATTTCATTGCTTGGTGATATTGCTTTGTAAGTAAATACCACAACTTCTTTATCCATTTTTCACTTTCTGCGATGTTGAACTTGTACTGTAAACGAGGTTCTTGTAAACAGAGGCGTCCCAAACTTTGGGGTGGCTGTGTCTTTTTGATTTTAATTTCCCTAAGCTATAGGACCATAAGTGGAAGTGCCCTAGGTTCTGTTGCTTTGTTTTTTAGATGTTTCAGGAAACACCATACACTTCTCCCGAGTGGTTGTTGGCAATTTACATCCCGCCCATCAGCATAACAAGGCTCCCAGTTCTCCATGGCCTGTCCTGCCTTTCTGGATTTTACACTTTTTTCAGATGGCCCTTTTGACCGGGGGGAAGTGAGACTTCATTGTAGTGCAGATTTCCTTTGCAAGCTTGCTTGGTTGGCCAAAAAGGGCGTATGCGTTTTTTCCTGAATATATTCAGGAAAAAACGCATACGCCCTTTTTGGCCAAGTGCATCATTGTGGACGTTCTGCCTCTTTTCCTATGCTTTCAATGCAATTCCAGTCTACCTCCTGAAATCGGTTTCCTGCAATTCTGCCCCGCTTTCAAGTCCTCTTGGCAGCCTTACTTCAGTCTATTTTTGGACGATAGCTGTCATTTATAACTCTGCAGGTTTGTGAATTACAGTGCCCCTGAGCTCCTTTCTTCAACTCGCTTTCTTGTGACCTGGCCGCAACACCGCAGGATGGCTTCAGGCCCTAATCTGGTTCCGGCACGGCACGCTGAGCCTTTGGTTAATTCCTCTTCCTGGTGGGAAATGAGAGTTAAATTTGCCCGTCCAGACACCTCCAGCTAGTCTCTCATTGGTTCTCGCTATTCCTGTTCATCTTCCGCAGAAATTGCAAACTGGGCCAAACAGGAGGTTAAAGGGACTGACTCTCCAAGTCGGGAGAGTGTTAGTAAAGCGTCTGGAATGTTGCACCCGAGTACCAGGGTACGAAAACTGAGACATATTTGAACACTTCTCCCGATCACATGGTTGATCATACTCTAGGTTCCACATGCATGTTTTAGCTGAAGGAAGAATACCTTAAACCTGGGTAGTTGAAACCCGTGGAATGGGTACCATGCAATATGAATTCAAAGGGTCTTCATTTGCTCACCGAACATCTCCAATCCTATCACTGCTGCGTTTATGCCCCTGTACACATGCTTGATTCTCTTTCGGAGCCATAGCAATCCATAGGTTTTAAGATACTTACTAGTCAGGTACATTCTTAGGCGTTTAATATGCGGTGTTGAGTCCATTTCGTTGAGCAAGGAGTAGCTCTTGTCTATTCCATATTTGACTTAAGGAACTTTATCTGTGCTCATTTCAATCTCTGGTTTTATGCAGCACCCCAACTCACCTTTACCCTTAAGCAAGCATAAGTTGGTTTTCTAAATTTGAGACCCTGTTCTGTTCTGTAATTCAGTTCCTGTGTAGCCAAGTTTACATTCCGTGTATTACTGATATCTTATGATGTTTCTTTTTCTGTGTGACTTATTTCAGTTAGAATCATCATACCTGAATCCACTCATTGTGCTGCTAAGGGCCTGATGACACAGATTTCATTGCTGAGTGATATTGCTTTGTAAGTAAATACCACAACTTCTTTATCCATTTTTCACTTTCTGCGATGTTGAACTTGTACTGTAAACGAGGTTCTTGTAAACAGAGGCGTCCCAAACTTTGGGGTGGCTGTGTCTTTTTGATTTTAATTTCCCTAAGCTATAGGACCATAAGTGGCAGTGCCCTAGTCTCTGTTGCTTTGTTTTTTAGATGTTTCAGGAAACACCATACACTTCTCCCGAGTTTCTGTTGTCAATTTACATCCCGCCCATCAGCATAACAAGGCTCCCAGTTCTCCATGGCCTGTCCTGCCTTTCTGGATTTTACACTTTTTTCAGATGGCCCTTTTGACCGGGGGGAAGTGAGACTTCATTGTAGTGCAGATTTCCTTTGCAAGCTTGCTTGGTTGGCCAAAAAGTGCGTATGCGTTTTTTCCTGAATATATTCAGGAAAAAACGCATACGCCCTTTTTAGCCAAGTGCATCATTGTGGATGTTCTGCCTCTTTTCCTATGCTTTCAATGCAATTCCAGTCTACCTCCTGAAATTGGTTTCCTGCAATTCTGCCCCGCTTTCAAGTCCTCTTGGCAGCCTTACTTCAGTCTATTTTTGGACGATAGCTGTCATTTATAACTCTGCAGGTTTGTGAATTAAAGTGCCCCTGAGCTCCTTTCTTCAACTCGCTTTCTTTTGAGCTGGCCGCAACACCGCAGGATGGCTTCAGGCCCTAATCTGGTTCCGGTACGGCACACTGATCCTTTGGTTATTTCCTCTTCCTGGTGGGAAATGAGAGTTAAATTTGCCCGTCCAGACACCTCCAGCTAGCCTCTCATTGGTTCTCGCTATTCCTGTTCATCTTCCGCAGAAATTGCAAACTGGGCCAAACAGGAGGTTAAAGGCGCTGACTCTCCAAGTAGGGAGAGTGTTAGTAAAGCGTCTGGAATGTTGCACCCGAGTACCAGGGGAGGAAAACTGAGACATATTTGAACACGTCTCCCGTTCACATGGTTGATCATACTCTGGGTTCCACATGCATGTTTTAGCTGAAGGAAGAATACCTAAAACCTGGGTAGTTGAAACCCGTGGAATGGGTACCATGCAATATGACTTCAAAGGGTCTTCATTTGCTCACCGAACCTCTCCAATCCTATCACTGCTGCGTTTATGCCCCTGTACACATGCTTGATTCTCTTTCGGAGACATAGCAATCTATAGGTTTTAAGATACTTACTAGTCAGGTACATACTTAGGCGTTTAATATGCGGTGTTGAGTCCATTTCGTTGAGCAAGGAGTAGCTCTTGTCTATTCCATATTTGGCTTAAGGAACTTTATCTGTGCTCATTTCAATCTCTGGTTTTATGCAGCACCCCAACTCACCTTTCCCCTTAAGCAAGCATAAGTTGGTTTTCTAAATTTGAGACCCTGTTCTGTTCTGTAATTCAGTTCCTGTGTAGCCAAGTTTCCATTCCGTGTATTACTGATATCTTATGATGTTTCTTTTTCTGTGTGACTTATTTCAGTTAGAATCATCGTACCTGAATCCACTCATTATGCTGCTAAGGGCCTGATGACATAGATTTCATTGCTGAGTGATACTGCATTGTACGTAAGTACCACAAGTTCTTTATCCATTTTTCACTTTCTGTGATATTGAACTTGTACGGTAAACGAGGTTCTGGTAAACAGAGGCGTCCCAAACTTTGGGGTGGCTGTGTCTTTTTGATTTTAATTTCCCTAAGCTATAGGACCATAAGTGGAAGTGCCCTAGGCTCTGTTGCTTTGTTTTTTCGATGTTTCAGGAAACACCATACACTTCTCCCGAGTGTCTGTTGGCAATTTACATCCCGCCCATCAGCATAACAAGGCTCCCAGTTCTCCATGGCCTGTCCTGCCTTTCTGGATTTTACACTTTTTTCAGATGGCCCTTTTGACCGGGGGGAAGTGAGACTTCATTGTAGTGCAGATTTCCTTTGCAAGCTTGCTTGGTTGACCAAAAAGGGCGTATGCGTTTTTTCCTGAATATATTCAGGAAAAAACGCATACGCCCTTTTTGGCCAAGTGCATCATTGTGGATGTTCTGCCTCTTTTCCTATGCTTTCAATGCAATTCCAGTCTACCTCCTGAAATCGGTTTCCTGCAATTCTGCCCCGCTTTCAAGTCCTCTTGGCAGCCTTACTTCAGTGTATTTTTGGACGATAGCTGTCATTTATAACTCTGCAGGTTTGTGAATTACAGTGCCCCTGAGCTCCTTTCTTCAACTCGCTTTCTTTTGAGCTGGCCGCAACACCGCAGGATGGCTTCAGGCCCTAATCTGGTTCCGGTACGGCACGCTGAGCCTTTGGTTATTTCCTCTTCCTGGTGGGAAATGAGAGTTAAATTTGCCCGTCCAGACACCTCCAGCTAGCCTCTCATTGGTTCTCGCTATTCCTGTTCATCTTCCGCAGAAATTGCAAACTGGGCCAAACAGGAGGTTAAAGGCGCTGACTCTCCAAGTGGGGAGAGTGTTAGTAAAGCGTCTGGAATGTTGCACCCGAGTACCAGGGGAGGAAAACTGAGACATATTTGAACACGTCTCCCAATCACATGGGTGATCATACTCTGGGTTCAACATGCATGTTTTAGCTGAAGGAAGAATACCTAAAACCTGGGTAGTTGAAACCCGTGGAATGGGTACCATGCAATATGACTTCAAAGGGTCTTCATTTGCTCACCGAACCTCTCCAATCCTATCACTGCTGCGTTTATGCCCCTGTACACATGCTTGATTCTCTTTCGGAGACATAGCAATCTATAGGTTTTAAGATACTTACTAGTCAGGTACATTCTTAGGCGTTTAATATGCGGTGTTGAGTCCATTTCGTTGAGCAAGGAGTAGCTCTTGTCTATTCCATATTTGGCTTAAGGAACTATATCTGTGCTCATTTCAATCTCTGGTTTTATGCAGCACCCCAACTCACCTTTCCCCTTAAGCAAGCATAAGTTGGTTTTCTAAATTTGAGACCCTGTTCTGTTCTGTAATTCAGTTCCTGTGTAGCCAAGTTTCCATTCCGTGTATTACTGATATCTTATGATGTTTCTTTTTCTGTGTGACTTATTTCAGTTAGAATCATCATACCTGAATCCACTCATTGTGCTGCTAAGGGCCTGATGACATAGATTTCATTGCTGAGTGATATTGCTTTGTAAGTGAATACCACAACTTCTTTATCCATTTTTCACTTTCTGCGATGTTGAACTTGTACTGTAAACGAGCTTCTTGTAAACAGAGCCGTTCCAAACTTTGGGGTGGCTGTGTCTTTTTGATTTTAATTTCCCTAAGCTATAGGACCATAAGTGGCAGTGCCCTAGGTTCTGTTGCTTTGTTTTTTAGATGTTTCAGGAAACACCATACACTTCTCCCGAGTGGTTGTTGACAATTTACATCCCGCCCATCAGCATAACAAGGCTCCCAGTTCTCCATGGCCTGTCCTGCCTTTCTGGATTTTACACTTTTTTCAGATGGCCCTTTTGACCGGGGGGAAGTGAGACTTCATTGTAGTGCAGATTTCCTTTGCAAGCTTGCTTGGTTGGCCAAAAAGGGCGTATGCATTTTTTCCTGAATATATTCAGGAAAAAACGCATACGCCCTTTTTGGCCAAGTGCATCATTGTGGACGTTCTGCCTCTTTTCCTATGCTTTCAATGCAATTCCAGTCTACCTTCTGAAATCGGTTTCCTGCAATTCTGCCCCGCTTTCAAGTCCTCTTGGCAGCCTTACTTCAGTATATTTTTGGACGATAGCTGTCATTTATAACTCTGCAGGTTTGTGAATTACAGTGCCCCTGAGCTCCTTTCTTCAATTCGCTTTCTTGTGACCTGGCCGCAACACCGCAGGATGGCTTCAGGCCCTAATCTGGTTCCGGCCCGGCATGCTGAGCCTTTGGTTAATTCCTCTTCCTGGTGGGAAATGAGAGTTAAATTTGCCCGTCCAGACACCTCCAGCTAGTCTCTCATTGGTTCTCGCTATTCCTGTTCATCTTCCGCAGAAATTGCAAACTGGGCCAAACAGGAGGTTAAAGGCGCTGACTCTCCAAGTCGGGAGAGTGTTAGTAAAGCGTCTGGAATGTTGCACCCGAGTACCAGGGGAAGAAAACTGAGACATATTTGAACATGTCTCCCGTTCACACGGATGATCATACTCTGCGTTCCACATGCATGTTTTAGCTGAAGGAAGAATACCTTAAACCTGGGTAGTTGAAACCCGTGGAATGGGTACCATGCAATATGACTTCAAAGGGTCTTCATTTGCTCACCGAACCTCTCCAATCCTATCACTGCTGCGTTTATGCCCCTGTACACACGCTTGATTCTCTTTCGGAGACATAGCAATCCATAGGTTTTAAGATACTTACTAGTCAGGTACATTCTTAGGCGTTTAATATGCGGTGTTGAGTCCATTTCGTTGAGCAAGGAGTAGCTCTTGTCTATTCCATATTTGGCTTAAGAAACTTTATCTGTGCTCATTTCAATCTCTGGTTTTATGCAGCACCCCAACTCAACTTTACCCTTAAGCAAGCATAAGTTGGTTTTCTAAATTTGAGACCCTGTTCTGTTCTGTAATTCAGTTCCTGTGTAGCCAAGTTTCCATTCCGTGTATTAGTGATATCTTATGATGTTTCTTTTTCTGTGTGACTTATTTCAGTTAGAATCATCGTACCTGAATCCACTCATTATGCTGCTAAGGGCCTGATGACATAGATTTCATTGCTGAGTGATACTGCATTGTACGTAAGTACCACAAGTTCTTTATCCATTTTTCACTTTCTGTGATATTGCACTTGTACAGTAAACGAGGTTCTTGTAAACGGAGGCGTCCCAAACTTTGGGGTGGCTGTGTCTTTTTGATTTTAATTTCCCTAAGCTATAGGACCATAAGTGGAAGTGCCCTAGGCTCTGTTGCTTTGTTTTTTAGATGTTTCAGGAAACACCATACACTTCTCCCGAGTGTCTGTTGGCAATTTACATCCCGCCCATCAGCATAACAAGGCTCCCAGTTCTCCATGGCCTGTCCTGCCTTTCTGGATTTTACACATTTTTCAGATGGCCCTTTTGACCGGGGGGAAGTGAGACTTCCTTGTAGTGCAGATTTCCTTTGCAAGCTTGCTTGGTTGGCCAAAAAGGGCGTATGCGTTTTTTCCTGAATATATTCAGGAAAAAACGCATACGCCCTTTTTGGCCAAGTGCATCATTGTGGACGTTCTGCCTCTTTTCCTATGCTTTCAATGCAATTCCAGTCTACCTCCTGAAATCGGTTTCCTGCAATTCTGCCCCGCTTTCAAGTCCTCTTGGCAGCCTTACTTCAGTCTATTTTTGGACGATAGCTGTCATTTATAACTCTGCAGGTTTGTGAATTACAGTGCCCCTGAGCTCCTTTCTTCAACTCGCTTTCTTGTGACCTGGCCGCAACACCGCAGGATGTCTTCAGGCCCTAATCTGGTTCTGGCACGGCACGCTGAGCCTTTGGTTAATTCCTCTTCCTGGTGGGAAATGAGAGTTAAATTTGCCCATCCAGACACCTCCAGCTAGTCTCTCATTGATTCTCGCTATTCCTGTTCATCTTCCACAGAAATTGCAAACTGGGCCAAACAGGAGGTTAAAGGGACTGACTCTCCAAGTGGGGAGAGTGTTAGTAAAGCGTCTGGAATGTTGCACCCGAGTACCAGGGTACGAAAACTGAGACATATTTGAACACGTCTCCCGATAACATGGTTGATCATACTCTAGGTTCCACATGCATGTTTTAGCTGAAGGAAGAATACCTTAAACCTGGGTAGTTGAAACCCGTGGAATGGGTACCATGCAATATGACTTCAAAGGGTCTTCATTTGCTCACGAACCTCTCCAATCCTATCACTGCTGCGTTTATGCCCCTGTACACATGCTTGATTCTCTTTCGGAGACATAGCAATCCATAGGTTTTAAGATACTTACTAGTCAGGTACATTCTTAGGCGTTTAATATGCGGTGTTGAGTCCATTTCGTTGAGCAAGGAGTAGCTCTTGTCTATTCTATTTTTGGCTTAAGGAACTTTATCTGTGCTCATTTCAATCTCTGGTTTTATGCAGCACCCCAACTCACCTTTCCCCTTAAGCAAGCATAAGTTGGTTTTCTAAATTTGAGACCCTGTTCTGTTCTGTAATTCAGTTCCTGTGTAGCCAAGTTTACATTCCGTGTATTACTGATATCTTATGATGTTTCTTTTTCTGTGTGACTTATTTCAGTTAGAATCATCATACCTGAATCCACTCATTGTGCTGCTAAGGGCCTGATGATATAGATTTCATTGCTGAGTGATATTGCTTTGTAAGTAAATACCACAACTTCTTTATCCATTTTTCACTTTCTACGATGTTGAACTTGTACTGTAAACGAGGTTCTTGTAAACAGAGGCGTCCCAAACTTTGGGGTGGCTGTGTCTTTTTGATTTTAATTTCCCTAAGCTATAGGACCATAAGTGGCAGTGCCCTAGGCTCTGTTGCTTTGTTTTTTAGATGTTTCAGGAAACACCATACACTTCTCCCGAGTGTCTGTTGGCAATTTACATCCCGCCCATCAGCATAACAAGGCTCCCAGTTCTCCATGGCCTGTCCTGCCTTTCTGGATTTTACACTTTTTTCAGATGGCCCTTTTGACCGGGGGGAAGTGAGACTTCATTGTAGTGCAGATTTCCTTTGCAAGCTTGCTTGGTTGGCCAAAAAGGGCGTATGCGTTTTTTCCTGAATATATTCAGGAAAAAACGCATACGCCCTTTTTGGCCAAGTGCATCATTGTGGACGTTCTGCCTCTTTTCCTATGCTTTCAATGCAATTCCAGTCTACCTCCTGAAATCGGTTTCCTGCAATTCTGCCCCGCTTTCAAGTCCTCTTGGCAGCCTTACTTCAGTCTATTTTTGGACGATAGCTGTCATTTATAACTCTGCAGGTTTGTGAATTACAGTGCCCCTGAGCTCCTTTCTTCAACTCGCTTTCTTGTGACCTGGCCGCAACACCGCAGGATGGCTTCAGGCCCTAATCTGGTTCCGGCACGGCACACTGAGCCTTTGGTTAATTCCTCTTCCTAGTGGGAAATGAGAGTTAAATTTGCCCGTCCAGACACCTCCAGCTAGTCTCTCATTGGTTCTCGCTATTCCTGTTCATCTTCCGCAGAAATTGCAAACTGAGCCAAACAGGAGGTTAAAGGCACTGACTCTCCAAGTAGGGAGAGTGTTAGTAAAGCGTCTGGAATGTTGCACCCGAGTACCAGGGTACGAAAACTGAGACATATTTGAACACGTCTCCCGATCACATGGTTGATCATACTCTAGGTTCCACATGCATGATTTAGCTGAAGGAAGAATACCTTAAACCTGGGTAGTTGAAACCCGTGGAATGGGTACCATGCAATATGACTTCAAAGGGTCTTCATTTGCTCACTGAATCTCTCCAATCCTATCACTGCTGCGTTTATGACCCTGTACAAATGCTTGATTCTCTTTCGGAGACATAGCAATCCATAGGTTTTAAGATACTTACAAGTCAGGTACATTCTTAGGCGTTTAATATGCGGTGTTGAGTCCATTTCGTTGAGCAAGGAGTAGCTCTTGTCTATTCCATATTTGGCTTAAGGAACTTTATCTGTGCTCATTTCAATCTCTGGTTTTATGCAGCACCCCAACTCACCTTTACCCTTAAGGAAGCATAAGTTGGTTTTCTAAATTTGAGACCCTGTTCTGTTTTGGAATGCAGTTCCTGTGTAGCCAAGTTTACATTCCGTGTATTACTGATATCTTATGATGTTTCTTTTTCTGTGTGACTTATTTCAGTTAGAATCATCGTACCTGAATCCACTCATTAAGCTGCTACGGGCCTGATGACATAGATTTCATTGCTGAGTGATACTGCGTTGTAAGTAAATACCACAAGTTCTTTATCCATTTTTCACTTTCTGCGATGTTGAACTTGTACTGTAAACGAGGTTCTTGTAAACAGAGGCGTCCCAAACTTTGGGGTGGCTGTGTCTTTTTGATTTTAATTTCCCTAAGCTATAGGACCATAAGTGGAAGTGCCCTAGGCTCTGTTGCTTTGTTTTTTAGATGTTTCAGGAAACACCATACACTTCTCCCGAGTGGTTGTTGGCAATTTACATCCCGCCCATCAGCATAACAAGGCTCCCAGTTCTCCATGGCCTGTCCTGCCTTTCTGGATTTTACACTTTTTTCAGATGGCCCTTTTAACCCGGGAGAAGTGAGACTTCATTGTAGTGCAGATTTCCTTTGCAAGCTTGCTTGGTTGGCCAAAAAGGGCGTATGCGTTTTTTCCTGAATATATTCAGGAAAAAACGCATACGCCCTTTTTGGCCAAGTGCATCATTGTGGACGTTCGGCCTCTTTTCCTATGCTTTCAATGCAATTCCAGTCTACCTCCTGAAATCGGTTTCCTGCAATTCTGCCCCGCTTTCAAGCCCTCTTGGCAGCCTTACTTCAGTCTATTTTTGGACGATAGCAGTCATTTATAACTCTGCAGGTTTGTGAATTACAGTGCCCCTGAGCTCCTTTCTTCAACTCGCTTTCTTGTGAGCTGGCCGCAACACCGCAGGATGGCTTCAGGCCCTAATCTGGTTCCGGCACGGCACGCTGAGCCTTTGGTTAATTCCTCTTCCTGGTGGGAAATGAGAGTTAAATTTGCCCTTCCAGACACCTCCAGCTAGTCTCTCATTGGTTCTCGCTATTCCTGTTCATCTTCCGCAGAAATTGCAAACTGGGCCAAACAGGAGGTTAAAGGCACTGACTCTCCAAGTAGGGAGAGTGTTAGTAAAGCGTCTGGAATGTTGCACCCGAGTACCAGGGGAGGAAAACTGAGACATATTTGAACACGTCTCCCGTTCACATGGTTGATCATACTTGGGTTCCACATGCATGTTTTAGCTGAAGGAAGAATACCTTAAACCTGGAGAGTTGAGACCCGTGTAAAGGGTACCATGCAATATGACTTCAAAGGGTCTTCATTTGCTCACCGAACCTCTCCAATCCTATCACTGCTGCGTTTATGCCCCTGTACACACGCTTGATTCTCTTTTGGAGACATAGCAATCCATAGGTTTTACGATACTTACTAGTCAGGTACATTCTTAGGCGTTTAATATGCGGTGTTCAGTCCATTTCGTTGAGCAAGGAGTAGCTCTTGTCTATTCCATATTTGACTTAAGGAACTTTATCTGTGCTCATTTCAATCTCTGGTTTTATGCAGCACCCCAACTCACCTTTCCCCTTAAGCAAGCATAAGTTGCTTTTCTAAATTTGAGACCCTGTACTGTTTTGGAATTCAGTTCCTGTGTAGCCAAGTTTACATTCTGTGTATTAGTGATATCTTATGATGTTTCTTTTTCTGTGTGACTTATTTCAGTTAGAATTATCGTACCTGAATCCACTCATTATGCTGCTAAGGGCCTGATGACATAGATTTCATTGCTGAGTGATACTGCATTGTACGTAAGTACCACAAGTTCTTTATCCATTTTTCACTTTCTGTGATATTGAACTTGTACGGTAAACGAGGTTCTTGTAAACAGAGGCGTCCCAAAATTTGGGGTGGCTGTGTCTTTTTTATTTTAATTTCCCTAAGCTATAGGACCATAAGTGGCAGTGCCCTAGGCTCTGTTGCTTTGTTTTTTAGATGTTTCAGGAAACACCATACACTTCTCCCGAGTGTCTGTTGGCAATTTACATCCCGCCCATCAGCATAACAAGGCTCCCAGTTCTCCATGGCCTGTCCTGCCTTTCTGGATTTTACACTTTTTTCAGATGGCCCTTTTGACCGGGGGGAAGTGAGACTTCATTGTAGTGCAGATTTCCTTTGCAAGCTTGCTTGGTTGGCCAAAAAGGGCGTATGCGTTTTCTCCTGAATATATTCAGGAAAAAACGCATACGCCCTTTTTAGCCAAGTGCATCATTGTGGACGTTCTGCCTCTTTTCCTATGCTTTCAATGCAATTCCAGTCTACCTCCTGAAATCGGTTTCCTGCAATTCTGCCCCGCTTTCAAGTCCTCTTGGCAGCCTTACTTCAGTCTATTTTTGGACGATAGCTGTCATTTATAACTCTGCAAGTTTGTGAATTACAGTGCCCCTGAGCTCCTTTCTTCAACTCGCTTTCTTGTGACCTGGCCGCAACACCGCAGGATGGCTTCAGGCCCTAATCTGGTTCTGGCATGGCACGCTGAACCTTTGGTTATTTCCTCCTCCTGGTGGGAAATGAGAGTTAAATTTGCCCGTCCAGACACCTCCAGCTAGCCTCTCATTGGTTCTCACTATTCCTGTTCATCTTCCGCAGAAATTGCAAACTGTGCCAAACAGGAGGTTAAAGGCGCTGACTCTCCAAGTGGGGAGAGTGTTAGTAAAGCGTCTGGAATGTTGCACCCGAGTACCAGGGGAGGAAAACTGAGACATATTTGAACACGTCTCCCGATCACATGGTTGATCATACTCTGGGTTCCACATGCATGTTTTAGCTGAAGGAAGAATACCTAAAACCTGGGTAGTTGAAACCCCTGGAATGGGTACCATGCAATATGACTTCAAAGGGTCTTCATTTGCTCACCGAACCTCTCCAATCCTATCACTGCTGCGTTTATGCCCCTGTACACATGCTTTATTCTCTTTCGGGGACATAGCAATCTATAGGTTTTAAGATACTTACAAGTCAGGTACATTCTTAGGCGTTTAATATGCGGTGTTGCGTCCATTTCGTTGAGCAAGGAGTAGCTCTTGTCTATTCCATATTTGGCTTAAGGAACTTTATCTGTGCTCATTTCAATCTCTGGTTTTATGCAGCACCCCAACTCACCTTTACCCTTAAGCAAGCATAAGTTGTTTTTCTAAATTTGAGACCCTGTTCTGTTCTGTAATTCAGTTCCTGTGTAGCCAAGTTTCCATTCCGTGTATTACTGATATCTTATGATGTTTCTTTTTCTGTGTGACTTATTTCAGTTAGAATCATCATACCTGAATCCACTCATTGTGATGCTAAGGGCCTGATGACACAGATTTCATTGCTGAGTGATATTGCTTTGTAAGTAAATACCACAACTTCTTTATCCATTTTTCACTTTCTGCGATGTTGAACTTGTACTGTAAACGAGGTTCCTGTAAACAGAGCCGTTCCAAACTTTGGGGTGGTTGTGTCTTTTTGATTTTAAATTCCCTAAGCTATAGGACCATAAGTGGCAGTGCCCTAGGCTCTGTTGCTTTGTTTTTTAGATGTTTCAGGAAACACCATACACTTCTCCGGAGTGGTTGTTGGCAATTTACATCCCGCCCATCAGCATAACAAGGCTCCCAGTTCTCCATGGCCTGTCCTGCCTTTCTGGATTTTACACTTTTTTCAGATGGCCCTTTTGACCGGGGGGAAGTGAGACTTCATTGTAGTGCAGATTTCCTTTGCAAGCTTGCTTGGTTGGCCAAAAAGGGCGTATGCGTTTTTTCCTGAATATATTCAGGAAAAAACGCATACGCCCTTTTTGGCCAAGTGCATCATTGTGGACGTTCTGCCTCTTTTCCTATGCTTTCAATGCAATTCCAGTCTACCTCCTGAAATCGGTTTCCTGCAATTCTGCCCCGCTTTCAAGTCCTCTTGGCAGCCTTACTTCAGTCTATTTTTGGACGATAGCTGTCATTTATAACTCTGCAGGTTTGTGAATTACAGTGCCCCTGAGCTCCTTTCTTCAACTCGCTTTCTTGTGAGCTGGCCGCAACACCGCAGGATGGCTTCAGGCCCTAATCTGGTTCCGGCATGGCACGCTGAGCCTTTGGTTAATTCCTCTTCCTGGTGGGAAATGAGAGTTAAATTTGCCCGTCCAGACACCTCCAGCTAGTCTCTCATTTGTTCTCGCTATTCCTGTTCATCTTCCGCAGAAATTGCATACTGGGGCAAACAGGAGGTTAAAGGCACTGACTCTCCAAGTAGGGAGAGTGTTAGTAAAGCGTCTGGAATGTTGCACCCGAGTACCAGGGTACGAAAACGGAGACATATTTGAACACGTCTCCCGATCACATGGTTGATCATACTCTAGGTTCCACATGCATGTTTTAGCTGAAGGAAGAATACCTTAAACCTGGGTAGTTGAAACCCGTGGAATGGGTACCATGCAATATGACTTCAAAGGGTCTTCATTTGCTCACCGAACCTCTCCAATCCTATCACTGCTGCGTTTATGCCCCTGTACACACGCTTGATTCTCTTTTGGAAACATAGCAATCCATAGGTTTTACGATACTTACAAGTCAGGTACATTCTTAGGCGTTTAATATGCGGTGTTGAGTCCATTTCGTTGAGCAAGGAGTAGCTCTTGTCTATTCCATATTTGACTTAAGGAACTTTATCTGTGCTCATTTCAATCTCTGGTTTTATGCAGCACCCCAACTCACCTTTACCCTTAAGCAAGCATAAGTTGGTTTTCTAAATTTGAGACCCTGTTCTGTTTTGGAATGCAGTTCCTGTGTAGCCAAGTTTACATTCCATGTATTACTGATATCTTATGATGTTTCTTTTTCTGTGTGACTTATTTCAGTTAGAATCATCGTACCTGAATCCACTCATTATGCTGCTACGGGCCTGATGACATAGATTTCATTGCTGAGTGATACTGCGTTGTAAGTAAATACCACAAGTTCTTTATCCATTTTTCACTTTCTGCGATGTTGAACTTGTACTGTAAACGAGGTTCTTGTAAACAGAGGCGTCCCAAACTTTGGGGTGGCTGTGTCTTTTTGATTTTAATTTCCCTAAGCTATAGGACCATAAGTGGCAGTGCCCTAGGCTCTGTTGCTTTGTTTTTTAGATGTTTCAGGAAACACCATACACTTCTCCCGAGTGGTTGTTGGCAATTTACATCCCGCCCATCAGCATAACAAGGCTCCCAGTTCTCCATGGCCTGTCCTGCCTTTCTGGATTTTACACATTTTTCAGATGGCCCTTTTGACCGGGGGGAAGTGAGACTTCATTGTAGTGCAGATTTCCTTTGCAAGCTTGCTTGGTTGGCCAAAAAGTGCGTATGCGTTTTTTCCTGAATATATTAAGGAAAAAACGCATACGCCCTTTATGGCCAAGTGCATCATTGTGGACGTTCTGCCTCTTTTCCTATGCTTTCAATGCAATTCCAGTCTACCTTCTGAAATCGGTTTCCTGCAATTCTGCCCCGCTTTCAAGTCCTCTTGGCAGCCTTACTTCAGTATATTTTTGGACGATAGCTGTCATTTATAACTCTGCAGGTTTGTGAATTACAGTGCCCCTGAGCTCCTTTCTTCAATTCGCTTTCTTGTGACCTGGCCGCAACACCGCAGGATGGCTTCAGGCCCTAATCTGGTTCCGGCCCGGCATGCTGAGCCTTTGGTTAATTCCTCTTCCTGGTGGGAAATGAGAGTTAAATTTGCCCGTTCAGACACCTCCAGCTAGCCTCCCATTGGTTCTCGCTATTCCTGTTCATCTTCTGCAGAAATTGCAAACTGGGCCAAACAGGAGGTTAAAGGGACTGACTCTCCAAGTCGGGAGAGTGTTAGTAAAGCGTCTGGAATGTTGCACCCGAGTACCAGGGGAGGAAAACTGAGACATATTTGAACACGTCTCCCGTTCAAATGGTTGATCATACTCTGGGTTCCACATGCATGTTTTAGCTGAAGGAAGAATACCTTAAACCTGGAGAGTTGAGACCCGTGTAATGGGTACCATGCAATATGACTTCAAAGGGTCTTCATTTGCTCACCGAACCTCTCCAATCCTATCACTGCTGCGTTTATGCCCCTGTACACATGCTTGATTCTCTTTCGGAGACATAGCAATCCATAGGTTTTGAGATACTTACTAGTCAGGTACATTCTTAGGCGTTTAATATGCGGTGTTGAGTCCATTTTGTTGAGCAAGGAGTAGCTCTTGTCTATTCCATACTTGGCTTAAGGAACTTTATCTGTGCTCATTTCAATCTCTGGTTTTATGCAGCACCCCAACTCACCTTTCCCCTTAAGCAAGCATAAGTTGGTTTTCTAAATTTGAGACCCTGTTCTGTTCTGTAATTCAGTTCCTGTGTAGCCAAGTTTCCATTCCATGTATTAGTGATATCTTATGATGTTTCTTTTTCTGTGTGACTTATTTCAGTTAGAATCATCATACCTGAATCCACTCATTGTGCTGCTAAGGGCCTGATGACATAGATTTCATTGCTGAGTGATATTGCTTTGTAAGTAAATACCACAGCTTCTTTATCCATTTTTCATTTTCTGCGATATTGAACTTGTACTGTAAACGAGGTTCTTGTAAACAGAGGCGTCCCAAACTTTGGGGTGGCTGTGTCTTTTTGATTTTAATTTCCCTAAGCTATAGGACCATAAGTGGAAGTGCCCTAGGCTCTGTTGCTTTGTTTTTTTGATGTTTCAGGAAACACCATCCACTTCTCCCGAGTGTCTGTTGGCAATTTAAATCCCGCCCATCAGCATAACAAGGCTCCCAGTTCTCCATGGCCTGTCCTGCCTTTCTGGATTTTACACTTTTTTCAGATGGCCCTTTTGTCCGGGGGGAAGTGAGACTTCATTGTAGTGCAGATTTCCTTTGCAAGCTTGCTTGGTTGGCCAAAAAGGGCGTATGCGTTTTTTCCTGAATATATTCAGGAAAAAACGCATACGCCCTTTTTGGCCAAGTGCATCATTGTGGACGTTCTGCCTCTTTTCCTATGCTTTCAATGCAATTCCAGTCTACCTCCTGAAATCGGGTTCCTGCAATTCTGCCCCGCTTTCAAGTCCTCTTGGCAGCCTTACTTCAGTCTATTTTTGGACGATAGCTGTCATTTATAACTCTGCAGGTTTGTGAATTACAGTGCCCCTGAGCTCCTTTCTTCAACTCGCTTTCTTGTGAGCTGGCCGCAACACCGCAGGATGGCTTCAGGCCCTAATCTGGTTCCGGCCCGGCATGCTGAGCCTTTGGTTAATTCCTCTTCCTGTTGGTAAATGAGAGTTAAATTTGCCCGTTCAGACACCTCCAGCTAGCCTCCCATTGGTTCTGGCTATTCCTGTTCATCTTCCGCAGAAATTGCAAACTGGGCCAAACAGGAGGTTAAAGGGACTGACTGTCCAAGTCGGGAGAGTGTTAGTAAAGCGTCTGGAATGTTGCACCCGAGTACCAGGGGAGGAAAACTGAGACATATTTGAACACGTCTCCCGTTCACATGGATGATCATACTCTGGGTTCCACATGCATGTTTTAGCTGAAGGAAGAATACCTTAAACCTGGAGAGTTGAGACCCGTGTAATGGGTACCATGCAATATGACTTCAAAGGGTCTTCATTTGCTCACCGAACCTCTCCAATCCTATCACTGCTGCGTTTATGCCCCTGTACACATGCTTGATTCTCTTTTGGAGACATAGCAATCCATAGGTTTTAAGATACTTACTAGTCAGGTACATTCTTAGGCGTTTAATATGGGGTGTTGAGTCCATTTCGTTGAGCAAGGAGTAGCTCTTGTCTATTCCATATTTGGCTTAAGGAACTTTATCTGTGCTCATTTCAATCTCTGGTTTTATGCAGCACCCCAACTCACCTTTACCCTTAAGCAAGCATAAGTTGGTTTTCTAAATTTGAGACCCTGTTCTGTTCTGTAATTCAGTTCCTGTGTAGCCAAGTTTCCATTCCGTGTATTACTGATATCTTATGATGTTTCTTTTTCTGTGTGACTTATTTCAGTTAGAATCATCATACCTGAATCCACTCATTGTGCTGCTAAGGGCCTGATGACATAGATTTCATTGCTGAGTGATATTGCTTTGTAAGTAAATACCACAACTTCTTTATCCATTTTTCACTTTCTACGATGTTGAACTTGTACTGTAAACGAGGTTCTTGTAAACAGAGGCGTCCCAAACTTTGGGGTGGCTGTGTCTTTTTGATTTTAATTTCCCTAAGCTATAGGACCATAAGTGGCAGTGCCCTAGGCTCTGTTGCTTTGTTTTTTAGATGTTTCAGGAAACACCATACACTTCTCCTGAGTGTCTGTTGGCAATTTACATCCCGCCCATCAGCATAACAAGGCTCCCAGTTCTCCATGGCCTGTCCTGCCTTTCTGGATTTTACACTTTTTTCAGATGGCCCTTTTGACCGGGGGGAAGTGAGACTTCATTGTAGTGCAGATTTCCTTTGCAAGTTTGCTTGGTTGGCCAAAAAGGGCGTATGCGTTTTTTCCTGAATATATTCAGGAAAAAACGCATACGCCCTTTTTGGCCAAGTGCATCATTGTGGACGTTCTGCCTCTTTTCCTATGCTTTCAATGCAATTCCAGTCTACCTCCTGAAATCGGTTTCCTGCAATTCTGCCCCGCTTTCAAGTCCTCTTGGCAGCCTTACTTCAGTCTATTTTTGGACGATAGCTGTCATTTATAACTCTGCAGGTTTGTGAATTACAGTGCCCCTGAGCTCCTTTCTTCAACTCAGTTTCTTTTGAGCTGGCCGCAACGCCGCAGGATGGCTTCAGGCCCTAATCTGGTTCCGGTACGGTACGCAGAGCCTTTGGTTATTTCCTCTTCCTGTTGGGAAATGAGAGTTAAATTTGCCCGTCCAGACACCTCCAGCTAGCCTCTCATTGGTTCTCGCTATTCCTGTTCATCTTCCGCAGAAATTGCAAACTGTGCCAAACAGGAGGTTAAAGGCGCTGACTCTCCAAGTGGGGAGAGTGTTAGTAAAGCGTCTGGAATGTTGCACCCGAGTACCAGGGTACGAAAACTGAGACATATTTGAACACGTCTCCCGATCACATGGTTGATCATACTCTAGGTTCCACATGCATGATTTAGCTGAAGGAAGAATACCTTAAACCTGGGTAGTTGAAACCCGTGGAATGGGTACCATGCAATATGACTTCAAAGGGTCTTCATTTGCTCACCGAACCTCTCCAATCCTATCACTGCTGCGTTTATGCCCCTGTACACACGCTTGATTCTCTTTTGGAGACATAGCAATCCATAGGTTTTAAGATACTTACTAGTCAGGTACATTCTTAGGCGTTTAATATGGGGTGTTGAGTCCATTTCGTTGAGCAAGGAGTAGCTCTTGTCTATTCCATATTTGGCTTAAGGAACTTTATCTGTGCTCATTTCAATCTCTGGTTTTATGCAGCACCCCAACTCACCTTTCCCCTTAAGCAAGCATAAGTTGGTTTTCTAAATTTGAGACCCTGTTCTGTTTTGGAATTCAGTTCCTGTGTAGCCAAGTTTATATTCTGTGTATTAGTGATATCTTATGATGTTTCTTTTTCTGTGTGACTTATTTCAGTTAGAATTATCGTACCTGAATCCACTCATTATGCTGCTAAGGGCCTGATGACATAGATTTCATTGCTGAGTGATACTGCATTGTACGTAAGTACCACAAGTTCTTTATCCATTTTTCACTTTCTGTGATATTGAACTTGTACGGTAAACGAGGTTCTTGTAAACAGAGGCGTCCCAAACTTTGGGGTGGCTGTGTCTTTTTTATTTTAATTTCCCTAAGCTATAGGACCATAAGTGGCAGTGCCCTAGGCTCTGTTGCTTTGTTTTTTAGATGTTTCAGGAAACACCATACACTTCTCCGGAGTGGTTGTTGGCAATTTACATCCCGCCCATCAGCATAACAAGGCTCCCAGTTCTCCATGGCCTGTCCTGCCTTTCTGGATTTTACACTTTTTTCAGATGGCCCTTTTGACCGGGGGGAAGTGAGACTTCATTGTAGTGCAGATTTCCTTTGCAAGCTTGCTTGGTTGGCCAAAAAGGGCGTATGCGTTTTTTCCTGAATATATTCAGGAAAAAACGCATACGCCCTTTTTGGCCAAGTGTATCATTGTGGACGTTCTGCCTCTTTTCCTATGCTTTCAATGCAATTCCAGTCTACCTCTTGAAATCGGTTTCCTGCAATTCTGCCCCGCTTTCAAGTCCTCTTGGCAGCCTTACTTCAGTCTATTTTTGGACGATAGCCGTCATTTATAACTCTGCAGGTTTGTGAATTACAGTGCCCCTGAGCTCCTTTCTTCAACTCGCTTTCTTTTGAGCTGGCCGCAACACCGCAGGATGGCTTCAGGCCCTAATCTGGTTCCGGTACGGCACGCTGAGCCTTTGGTTATTTCCTCTTCCTGTTGGGAAATGAGAGTTAAGTTTGCCCGTCCAGACACCTCCAGCTAGCCTCTCATTGGTTCTCGCTATTCCTGTTCATCTTCCGCAGAAATTGCAAACTGTGCCAAACAGGAGGTTAAAGGCGCTGACTCTCCAAGTCGGGAGAGTGTTAGTAAAGCGTCTGGAATGTTGCACCCGAGTACCAGGGGAGGAAAACTGAGACATATTTGAACACGTCTCCCGATCACATGGTTGATCATACTCTGGGTTCCACATGCATGTTTTAGCTGAAGGAAGAATACCTAAAACCTGGGTAGTTGAAACCCGTGGAATGGGTACCATACAATATGACTTCAAAGGGTCTTCATTTGCTTACCGAACCTCTCCAATCCTATCACTGCTGCGTTTATGCCCCTGTACACATGCTTTATTCTCTTTCGGGGACATAGCAATCTATAGGTTTTAAGATACTTACTAGTCAGGTACATTCTTAGGCGTTTAATATGCGGTGTTGAGTCCATTTCGTTGAGCAAGGAGTAGCTCTTGTCTATTCCATATTTGGCTTAAGGAACTTTATCTGTGCTCATTTAAATCTCTGGTTTTATGCAGCACCCCAACTCACCTTTACCCTTAAGCAAGCATAAGTTGGTTTTCTAAATTTGAGACCCTGTTCTGTTCTGTAATTCAGTTCCTGTGTAGCCAAGTTTACATTCCATGTATTACTGATATCTTATGATGTTTCTTTTTCTGTGTGACTTATTTCAGTTAGAATTATCGTACCTGAATCCACTCATTATGCTGCTAAGGGCCTGATGACATAGATTTCATTGCTGAGTGATACTGCATTGTACGTAAGTACCACAAGTTCTTTATCCATTTTTCACTTTCTGTGATATTGAACTTGTACGGTAAACGAGGTTCTTGTAAACAGAGGCGTCCCAAACTTTGGGGTGGCTGTGTCTTTTTTATTTTAATTTCCCTAAGCTATAGGACCATAAGTGGCAGTGCCCTAGGCTCTGTTGCTTTGTTTTTTAGATGTTTCAGGAAACACCATACACTTCTCCCGAGTGTCTGTTGGCAATTTACATCCCGCCCATCAGCATAACAAGGCTCCCAGTTCTCCATGGCCTGTCCTGCCTTTCTGGATTTTACACTTTTTTCAGATGGCCCTTTTGAATAGGGGGAAGTGAGACTTCATTGTAGTGCAGATTTCCTTTGCAAGCTTGCTTGGTTGGCCAAAAAGTGCGTATGCGTTTTTTCCTGAATATATTCAGGAAAAAACGCATACGCCCTTTTTGGCCAAGTGCATCATTGTGGACGTTCTGCCTCTTTTCCTATGCTTTCAATGCAATTCCAGTCTACCTCCTGAAATCGGTTTCCTGCAATTCTGCCCCGCTTTCAAGTCCTCTTGGCAGCCTTACTTCAGTCTATTTTTGGACGATAGCTGTCATTTATAACTCTGCAGGTTTGTGAATTACAGTGCCCCTGAGCTCCTTTCTTCAACTCGCTTTCTTGTGACCTGGCCGCAACACCGCAGGATGGCTTCAGGCCCTAATCTGGTTCTGGCACAGCACGCTGAACCTTTGGTTATTTCCTCCTCCTGGTGGGAAATGAGAGTTAAATTTGCCCGTCCAGACACCTCCAGCTAGCCTCTCATTGGTTCTCGCTATTCCTGTTCATCTTCCGCAGAAATTGCAAACTGGGCCAAACAGGAGGTTAAAGGCGCTGACTCTCCAAGTGGGGAGAGTGTTAGTAAAGCGTCTGGAATGTTGCACCCGAGTACCAGGGGAGGAAAACTGAGACATATTTGAACACGTCTCCCGATCACATGGTTGATCATACTCTGGGTTCCACATGCATGTTTTAGCTGAAGGAAGAATACCTAAAACCTGGGTAGTTGAAACCCGTGGAATGGGTACCATGCAATATGACTTCAAAGGGTCTTCATTTGCTCACCGAACCTCTCCAATCCTATCACTGCTGCGTTTATGCCCCTGTACACATGCTTGATTCTCTTTCGGGGACATAGCAATCTATAGGTTTTAAGATACTTACAAGTCAGGTACATTCTTAGGCGTTTAATATGCGGTGTTGAGTCCATTTCGTTGAGCAAGGAGTAGCCCTTGTCTATTCCATATTTGGCTTAAGGAACTTTATCTGTGCTCATTTCAATCTCTGGTTTTATGCAGCACCCCAACTCACCTTTACCCTTAAGCAAGCATAAGTTGTTTTTCTAAATTTGAGACCCTGTTCTGTTTTGGAATGCAGTTCCTGTGTAGCCAAGTTTACATTCCGTGTATTAGTGATATCTTATGATGTTTCTTTTTCTGTGTGACTTATTTCAGTTAGAATCATCGTACCTGAATCCACTCATTATGCTGCTACGGGCCTGATGACATAGATTTCATTGCTGAGTGATACTGCGTTGTAAGTAAATACCACAAGTTCTTTATCCATTTTTCACTTTCTGCGATGTTGAACTTGTACTGTAAACGAGGTTCTTGTAAACAGAGGCGTCCCAAATTTTGGGGTGGCTGTGTCTTTTTGATTTTAATTTCCCTAAGCTATAGGACCATAAGTGGAAGTGCCCTAGGTTCTGTTGCTTTGTTTTTTAGATGTTTCAGGAAACACCATACACTTCTCCCGAGTGTCTGTTGGCAATTTACATCTGGCCCATCAGCATAACAAGGCTCCCAGTTCTCCATGGCCTGTCCTGCCTTTCTGGATTTTACACTTTTTTCAGATGGCCCTTTTGACCGGGGGGAAGTGAGACTTCATTGTAGTGCAGATTTCCTTTGCAAGCTTGCTTGGTTGGCCAAAAAGGGCGTATGCGTTTTTTCCTGAATATATTCAGGAAAAAACGCATACGCCCTTTTTGGCCAAGTGCATCATTGTGGACGTTCTGCCTCTTTTCCTATGCTTTCAATGCAATTCCAGTCTACCTCCTGAAATCGGTTTCCTGCAATTCTGCCCCGCTTTCAAGTCCTCTTGGCAGCCTTACTTCAGTCTATTTTTGGACGATAGCTGTCATTTATAACTCTGCAGGTTTGTGAATTACAGTGCCCCTGAGCTCCTTTCTTCAACTCGCTTTCTTGTGACCTGGCCGCAACACCACAGGATGGCTTCAGGCCCTAATCTGGTTCCGGCACGGCACGCTGAGCCTTTGGTTATTTCCTCTTCCTGTTGGGAAATGAGAGTTAAATTTGCCCGTCCAGACACCTCCAGCTAGCCTCTCATTGGTTCTCGCTATTCCTGTTCATCTTCCGCAGAAATTGCAAACTGAGCCAAACAGGAGGTTAAAGGCGCTGACTCTCCAAGTGGGGAGAGTGTTAGTAAAGCGTCTGGAATGTTGCACCCGAGTACCAGGGGAGGAAAACTGAGACATATTTGAACACGTCTCCCGATCACATGGTTGATCATACTCTGGGTTCCACATGCATGTTTTAGCTGAAGGAAGAATACCTAAAACCTGGGTAGTTGAAACCCGTGGAATGGGTACCATGCAATATGACTTCAAAGGGTCTTCATTTGCTCACCGAACCTCTCCAATCCTATCACTGCTGCGTTTATGCCCCTGTACACATGCTTTATTCTCTTTCGGGGACATAGCAATCTATAGGTTTTAAGATACTTACTAGTCAGGTACATTCTTAGGCGTTTAATATGGGGTGTTGAGTCCATTTCGTTGAGCAAGGAGTAGCTCTTGTCTATTCCATATTTGGCTTAAGGAACTTTATCTGTGCTCATTTCAATCTCTGGTTTTATGCAGCACCCCAACTCACCTTTCCCCTTAAGCAAGCATAAGTTGGTTTTCTAAATTTGAGACCCTGTTCTGTTCTGTAATTCAGTTCCTGTGTAGCCAAGTTTACATTCCGTGTATTACTGATATCTTATGATGTTTCTTTTTCTGTGTGACTTATTTCAGTTAGAATCATCATACCTGAATCCACTCATTGTGCTGCTAAGGGCCTGATGACACAGATTTCATTGCTGAGTGATATTGCTTTGTAAGTAAATACCACAACTTCTTTATCCATTTTTCACTTTCTGCGATGTTGAACTTGTACGGTAAACGAGGTTCTTGTAAACAGAGCCGTTCCAAACTTTGGGGTGGCTGTGTCTTTTTGATTTTAATTTCCCTAAGCTATAGGACCATAAGTGGAAGTGCCCTAGGTTCTGTTGCTTTGTTTTTTAGATGTTTCAGTAAACACCATACACTTCTCCCGAGTGGTTGTTGGCAATTTACATCCCGCCCATCAGCATAACAAGGCTCCCAGTTCTCCATGGCCTGTCCTGCCTTTCTGGATTTTACACTTTTTTCAGATGGCCCTTTTGACCGGGGGGAAGTGAGACTTCATTGTAGTGCAGATTTGCTTTGCAAGCTTGCTTGGTTGGCCAAAAAGGGCGTATGCGTTTTTTCCTGAATATATTCAGGAAACAACGCATACGCCCTTTTTGGCCAAGTGCATCATTGTGGACGTTCTGCCTCTTTTCCTATGCTTTCAATGCAATTCCAGTCTACCTCCTGAAATCGGTTTCCTGCAATTCTGCCCCGCTTTCAAGTCCTCTTGGCAGCCTTACTTCAGTCTATTTTTGGACGATAGCTGTCATTTATAACTCTGCAGGTTTGTGAATTACAGTGCCCCTGAGCTCCTTTCTTCAACTCGCTTTCTTGTGAGCTGGCCGCAACACCGCAGGATGGCTTCAGGCCCTAATCTGGTTCTGGCACGGCACGCTGAACCTTTGGTTATTTTATCCGCCTGGTGGGAAATGAGAGTTAAATTTGCCCGTCCAGACACCTCCAGCTAGCCTCTCATTGGTTCTCGCTATTCCTGTTCATCTTCCGCAGAAATTGCAAACTGTGCCAAACAGGAAGTTAAAGGCGCTGACTCTCCAAGTGGGGAGAGTGTTAGTAAAGCGTCTGGAATGTTGCACCCGAGTACCAGGGGAGGAAAACTGAGACATATTTGAACACGTCTCCCGATCACATGGTTGATCATACTCTGGGTTCCACATGCATGTTTTAGCTGAAGGAAGAATACCTAAAACCTGGGTAGTTGAAACCCGTGGAATGGGTACCATGCAATATGACTTCAAAGGGTCTTCATTTGCTCACCGAACCTCTCCAATCCTATCACTGCTGCGTTTATGCCCCTGTACACATGCTTTATTCTCTTTCGGGGACATAGCAATCTATAGGTTTTAAGATACTTACAAGTCAGGTACATTCTTAGGCGTTTAATATGCGGTGTTGCGTCCATTTCGTTGAGCAAGGAGTAGCTCTTGTCTATTCCATATTTGGCTTAAGGAACTTTATCTGTGCTCATTTCAATCTCTGGTTTTATGCAGCACCCCAACTCACCTTTCCCCTTAAGCAAGCATAAGTTGGTTTTCTAAATTTGAGACCCTGTTCTGTTCTGTAATTCAGTTCCTGTGTAGCCAAGTTTACATTCCGTGTATTACTGATATCTTATGATGTTTCTTTTTCTGTGTGACTTATTTCAGTTAGAATCATCATACCTGAATCCACTCATTGTGCTGCTAAGGGCCTGATGACACAGATTTCATTGCTGAGTGATACTGCATTGTAAATAAATACCACAACTTCTTTATCCATTTTTCACTTTCTGCGATGTTGAACTTGTACTGTAAACGAGGTTCTTGTAAACAGAGGCGTCCCAAACTTTGGGGTGGCTGTGTCTTTTTGATTTTAATTTCCCTAAGCTATAGGACCATAAGTGGCAGTGCCCTAGGCTCTGTTGCTTTGTTTTTTAGATGTTTCAGGAAACACCATACACTTCTCCCGAGTGGTTGTTGGCAATTTACATCCCACCCATCAGCATAACAAGGCTCCCAGTTCTCCATGGCCTGTCCTGCCTTTCTGGATTTTACACTTTTTTCAGATGGCCCTTTTGACCGGGGGGAAGTGAGACTTCATTGTAGTGCAGATTTCCTTTGCAAGCTTGCTTGGTTGGCCAAAAAGGGCGTATGCGTTTTTTCCTGAATATATTCAGGAAAAAACGCATACGCCCTTTTTGGCCAAGTGCATCATTGTGGACGTTCTGCCTCTTTTCCTATGCTTTCAATGCAATTCCAGTCTACCTCCTGAAATCGGTTTCCTGCAATTCTGCCCCGCTTTCAAGTCCTCTTGGCAGCCTTACTTCAGTCTATTTTTGGACGATAGCTGTCATTTATAACTCTGCAGGTTTGTGAATTACAGTGCCCCTGAGCTCCTTTCTTCAACTCGCTTTCTTTTGAGCTGGCCGCAACACCGCAGGATGGCTTCAGGCCCTAATCTGTTTCCGGCACGGCACACTGAGCCTTTGGTTATTTCCTCATCCTGGTGGGAAATGAGAGTTAAATTTGCCCGTCCAGACACCTCCAGCTAGCCTCTCATTGGTTCTCGCTATTCCTGTTCATCTTCCGCAGAAATTGCAAACTGAGCCAAACAGGAGGTTAAAGGCGCTGACTCTCCAAGTGGGGAGAGTGTTAGTAAAGCGTCTGGAATGTTGCACCCGAGTACCAGGGGAGGAAAACTGAGACATATTTGAACACGTCTCCCGATCACATGGTTGATCATACTCTGGGTTCCACATGCATGTTTTAGCTGAAGGAAGAATACCTAAAACCTGGGTAGTTGAAACCCGTGGAATGGGTACCATGCAATATGACTTCAAAGGGTCTTCATTTGCTCACCGAACCTCTCCAATCCTATCACTGCTGCGTTTATGCCCCTGTACACATGCTTTATTCTCTTTCGGGGACATAGCAATCTATAGGTTTTAAGATACTTACAAGTCAGGTACATTCTTAGGCGTTTAATATGCGGTGTTGAGTCCATTTCGTTGAGCAAGGAGTAGCTCTTGTCTATTCCATATTTGGCTTAAGGAACTTTATCTGTGCTCATTTCAATCTCTGGTTTTATGCAGCACCCCAACTCACCTTTACCCTTAAGCAAGCATAAGTTGTTTTTCTAAATTTGAGACCCTGTTCTGTTTTGGAATGCAGTTCTGTGTAGCCAAGTTTACATTCCGTGTATTAGTGATATCTTATGATGTTTCCTTTTCTGTGTGACTTATTTCAGTTAGAATCATCGTACCTGAATCCACTCATTATGCTGCTACGGGCCTGATGACATAGATTTCATTGCTGAGTGATACTGCGTTGTAAGTAAATACCACAAGTTCTTTATCCATTTTTCACTTTCTGCGATGTTGAACTTGTACTGTAAACGAGGTTCTTGTAAACAGAGGCGTCCCAAACTTTGGGGTGGCTGTGTCTTTTTGATTTTAATTTCCCTAAGCTATAGGACCATAAGTGGAAGTGCCCTAGGCTCTGTTGCTTTGTTTTTTAGATGTTTCAGGAAACACCATACACTTCTCCCGAGTGGTTGTTGGCAATTTACATCCCGCCCATCAGCATAACAAGGCTCCCAGTTCTCCATGGCCTGTCATGCCTTTCTGGATTTTACACTTTTTTCAGATGGCCCTTTTGACCGGGGGGAAGTGAGACTTCATTGTAGTGCAGATTTCCTTTGCAAGCTTGCTTGGTTGGCCAAAAAGGGCGTATGCGTTTTTTCCTGAATATATTCAGGAAAAAACGCATACGCCCTTTTTGGCCAAGTGCATCATTGTGGACGTTCTGCCTCTTTTCCTATGCTTTCAATACAATTCCAGTCTACCTCCTGAAATCGGTTTCCTGCAATTCTGCCCCGCTTTCAAGTCCTCTTGGCAGCCTTACTTCAGTCTATTTTTGGACGATAGCTGTCATTTATAACTCTGCAGGTTTGTGAATTACAGTGCCCCTGAGCTCCTTTCTTCAACTCGCTTTCTTTTGAGCTGGCCGCAACACCGCAGGATGGCTTCAGGCCCTAATCTGGTTCTGGCACGGCACACTGAGCCTTTGGTTATTTCCTCTTCCTGGTGGGAAATGAGAGTTAAATTTGCCCGTCCAGACACCTCCAGCTAGCCTCTCATTGGTTCTCGCTATTCCTGTTCATCTTCCGCAGAAATTGCAAACTGAGCCAAACAGGAGGTTAAAGGCGCTGACTCTCCAAGTGGGGAGAGTGTTAGTAAAGCGTCTGGAATGTTGCACCCGAGTACCAGGGGAGGAAAACTGAGACATATTTGAACACGTCTCCCGTTCACATGGTTGATCATACTTGGGTTCCACATGCATGTTTTAGCTGAAGGAAGAATACCTTAAACCTGGAGAGTTGAGACCCGTGTAATGGGTACCATGCAATATGACTTCAAAGGGTCTTCATTTGCTCACCGAACCTCTCCAATCCTATCACTGCTGCGTTTATGCCCCTGTACACATGCTTGATTCTCTTTTGGAGACATAGCAATCCATAGGTTTTACGATACTTACTAGTCAGGTACATTCTTAGGCGTTTAATATGCGGTGTTGAGTCCATTTCGTTGAGCAAGGAGTAGCTCTTGTCTATTCCATATTTGACTTAAGGAACTTTATCTGTGCTCATTTCAATCTGTGGTTTTATGCAGCACCCCAACTCACCTTTACCCTTAAGCAAGCATAAGTTGGTTTTCTAAATTTGAGACCCTGTTCTGTTTTGGAATGCAGTTCCTGTGTAGCCAAGTTTACATTCCGTGTATTAGTGATATCTTATGATGTTTCTTTTTCTGTGTGACTTATTTCAGTTAGAATCATCGTACCTGAATCCACTCATTATGCTGCTACGGGCCTGATGACATAGATTTCATTGCTGAGTGATACTGCGTTGTAAGTAAATACCACAAGTTCTTTATCCATTTTTCACTTTCTGCGATGTTGAACTTGTACTGTAAACGAGGTTCTTGTAAACAGAGGGGTCCCAAACTTTGGGGTGGCTGTGTCTTTTTGATTTTAATTTCCCTAAGCTATAGGACCATAAGTGGAAGTGCCCTAGGTTCTGTTGCTTTGTTTTTTAGATGTTTCAGGAAACAGCATACACTTCTCCCGAGTGTCTGTTGGCAATTTACATCCGGCCCATTGGCATAACAAGGCTCCCAGTTCTCCATGGCCTGTCCTGCCTTTCTGGATTTTACACTTTTTTCAGATGGCCCTTTTGACCGGGGGGAAGTGAGACTTCATTGTAGTGCAGATTTCCTTTGCAAGCTTGCTTGGTTGGCCAAAAAGGGCGTATGCGTTTTTTCCTGAATATATTCAGGAAACAACGCATACGCCCTTTTTAGCCAAGTGCATCATTGTGGACGTTCTGCCTCTTTTCCTATGCTTTCAATGCAATTCCAGTCTACCTCCTGAAATCGGTTTCCTGCAATTCTGCCCCGCTTTCAAGTCCTCTTGGCAGCCTTACTTCAGTCTATTTTTGGACGATAGCTGTCATTTATAACTCTGCAGGTTTGTGAATTACAGTGCCCCTGAGCTCCTTTCTTCAACTCGCTTTCTTGTGACCTGGCCGCAACACCGCAGGATGGCTTCAGGCCCTAATCTGGTTCTGGCACGGCACGCTGAACCTTTGGTTATTTCCTCCTCCTGGTGGGAAATGAGAGTTAAATTTGCCCGTCCAGACACCTCCAGCTAGCCTCTCATTGGTTCTCGCTATTCCTGTTCATCTTCCGCAGAAATTGCAAACTGAGCCAAACAGGAGGTTAAAGGCGCTGACTCTCCAAGTGGGGAGAGTGTTAGTAAAGCGTCTGGAATGTTGCACCCGAGTACCAGGGGAGGAAAACTGAGACATATTTGAACACGTCTCCCGATCACATGGTTGATCATACTCTGGGTTCCACATGCATGTTTTAGCTGAAGGAAGAATACCTAAAACCTGGGTAGTTGAAACCCGTGGAATGGGTACCATGCAATATGACTTCAAAGGGTCTTCATTTGCTCACCGAACCTCTCCAATCCTATCACTGCTGCGTTTATGCCCCTGTACACATGCTTGATTCTCTTTCGGAGACATAGCAATCCATAGGTTTTAAGATACTTACTAGTCAGGTACATTCTTAGGCGTTTAATATGCGGTGTTGAGTCCATTTCGTTGAGCAAGGAGTAGCTCTTGTCTATTCCATATTTGGCTTAAGGAACTTTATCTGTGCTCATTTCAATCTCTGGTTTTATGTAGCAACCCAACTCACCTTTCCCCTTAAGCAAGCATAAGTTGGTTTTCTAAATCTGAGACCCTGTTCTGTTTTGGAATTCAGTTCCTGTGTAGCCAAGTTTCCATTCCGTGTATTACTGATATCTTATGATGTTTCTTTTTCTGTGTGACTTATTTCAGTTAGAATCATCATACCTGAATCCACTCATTGTGCTGCTAAGGGCCTGATGACACAGATTTCATTGCTGAGTGATATTGCTTTGTAAGTAAATACCACAACTTCTTTATCCATTTTTCACTTTCTGCGATGTTGAACTTGTACTGTAAACGAGGTTCTTGTAAACAGAGCCGTTCCAAACTTTGGGGTGGCTGTGTCTTTTTGATTTTAATTTCCCTAAGCTATAGGACCATAAGTGGAAGTGCCCTAGGTTCTGTTGCTTTGTTTTTTAGATGTTTCAGGAAACACCATACACTTCTCCCGAGTGGTTGTTGGCAGTTTACATCCCGCCCATCAGCATAACAAGGCTCCCAGTTCTCCATGGCCTGTCCTGCCTTTCTGGATTTTACACTTTTTTCAGATGGCCCTTTTGACCGGGGGGAAGTGAGACTTCATTGTAGTGCAGATTTCCTTTGCAAGCTTGCTTGGTTGGCCAAAAAGGGCGTATGCGTTTTTTCCTGAATATATTCAGGAAAAAACGCATACGCCCTTTTTGGCCAAGTGCATCATTGTGGACGTTCTGCCTCTTTTCCTATGCTTTCAATGCAATTCCAGTCTACCTCCTGAAATCGGTTTCCTGCAATTCTGCCCCGCTTTCAAGTCCTCTTGGCAGCCTTACTTCAGTCTATTTTTGGACGATAGCTGTCATTTATAACTCTGCAGGTTTGTGAATTACAGTGCCCCTGAGCTCCTTTCTTCAACTCGCTTTCTTGTGAGCTGGCCGCAACACCGCAGGATGGCTTCAGGCCCTAATCTGGTTCCGGCCCGGCATGTTGAGCCTTTGGTTAATTCCTCTTCCTGGTGGGAAATGAGAGTTAAATTTGCCCGTTCAGACACCTCCAGCTAGTCTCTCATTGGTTCTCGCTATTCCTGTTCATCTTCCGCAGAAATTGCAAACTGGGCCAAACAGGAGGTTAAAGGGACTGACTCTCCAAGTGGGGAGAGTGTTAGTAAAGCGTCTGGAATGTTGCACCCGAGTACCAGGGGAGGAAAACTGAGACATATTTGAACACGTCTCCCGTTCACATGGTTGATCATACTCTGGGTTCCACATGCATGTTTTAGCTGAAGGAAGAATACCTTAAACCTGGAGAGTTGAAACCCGTGGAATGGGTACCATGCAATATGACTTCAAAGGGTCTTCATTTGCTCACCAAACCTCTCCAATCCTATCACTGCTGCGTTTATGCCCCTGTACACATGCTTGATTCTCTTTCGGAGACATAGCAATCCATAGGTTTTAAGATACTTACTAGTCAGGTACATTCTTAGGCGTTTAATATGGGGTGTTGAGTCCATTTCGTTGAGCAAGGAGTAGCTCTTGTCTATTCCATATTTGGCTTAAGGAACTTTATCTGTGCTCATTTCAATCTCTGGTTTTATGCAGCACCCCAACTCACCTTTACCCTTAAGCAAGAATAAGTTGGTTTTCTAAATTTGAGACCCTGTTCTGTTCTGTAATTCAGTTCCTGTGTAGCCAAGTTTACATTCCGTGTATTACTCATATCTTATGATGTTTCTTTTTCTGTGTGACTTATTTCAGTTAGAATCATCATACCTGAATCCACTCATTGTGCTGCTAAGGGCCTGATGACACAGATTTCATTGCTGAGTGATATTGCTTTGTAAGTAAATACCACAACTTCTTTATCCATTTTTCACTTTCTGCGATGTTGAACTTGTACTGTAAACGAGGTTCTTGTAAACAGAGCCGTTCCAAACTTTGGGGTGGCTGTGTCTTTTTGATTTTAATTTCCCTAAGCTATAGGACCATAAGTGGAATTGCCCTAGGTTCTGTTGCTTTGTTTTTTAGATGTTTCAGGAAACACCATACACTTCTTCCGAGTGTCTGTTGGCAATTTACATCCCGCCCATCAGCATAACAAGGCTCCCAGTTCTCAATGGCCTGTTGCCTTTCTGGATTTTACACTTTTTTCAGATGGCCCTTTTGACCGGGGGGAAGTGAGACTTCATTGTAGTGCAGATTTCCTTTGCAAGCTTGCTTGGTTGTCCAAAAAGTGCGTATGCGTTTTTTCCTGAATATATTCAGGAAAAAACGCATACGCCCTTTTTGGCCAAGTGCATCATTGTGGACGTTCTGCCTCTTTTCCTATGCTTTCAATGCAATTCCAGTCTACCTCCTGAAATCGGTTTCCTGCAATTCTGCCCCGCTTTCAAGTCCTCTTGGCAGCCTTACTTCAGTCTATTTTTGGACGATAGCTGTCATTTATAACTCTGCAGGTTTGTGAATTACAGTGCCCCTGAGCTCCTTTCTTCAACTCGCTTTCTTTTGAGCTGGCCGCAACACCGCAGGATGGCTTCAGGCCCTAATCTGGTTCCGGTACGGCACGCTGAGACTTTGGTTATTTCCTCTTCCTGGTGGGAAATGAGAGTTAAATTTGCCCGTCCAGACACCTCCAGCTAGCCTCTCATTGGTTCTCGCTATTCCTGTTCATCTTCCGCAGAAATTGCAAACTGGGCCAAACAGGAGGTTAAAGGCGCTGACTCTCCAAGGGGGGAGAGTGTTAGTAAAGTGTCTGGAATGTTGCACCCGAGTACCAGGGGAGGAAAACTGAGACATATTTGAACACGTCTCCCGTTCACATGGTTGATCATACTCTGGGTTCCACATGCATGTTTTAGCTGAAGGAAGAATACCTTAAACCTGGAGAGTTAAGACCCGTGTAATGGGTACCATGCAATATGACTTCAAAGGGTCTTCATTTGCTCACCAAACCTCTCCAATCCTATCACTGCTGCGTTTATGCCCCTGTACACATGCTTGATTCTCTTTCGGAGACATAGCAATCCATAGGTTTTAAGATACTTACTAGTCAGGTACATTCTTAGGCGTTTAATATGGGGTGTTGAGTCCATTTCGTTGAGCAAGGAGTAGCTCTTGTCTATTCCATATTTGGCTTAAGGAACTTTATCTGTGCTCATTTCAATCTCTGGTTTTATGCAGCACCCCAACTCACCTTTCCCCTTAAGCAAGCATAAGTTGGTTTTCTAAATTTGAGACCCTGTTCTGTTCTGTAATTCAGTTCCTGTGTAGCCAAGTTTACATTCCGTGTATTACTGATATCTTATGATGTTTCTTTTTCTGTGTGACTTATTTCAGTTAGAATCATCATACCTGAATCCACTCATTGTGCTGCTAAGGGCCTGATGACACAGATTTCATTGCTGAGTGATATTGCTTTGTAAGTAAATACCACAACTTCTTTATCCATTTTTCACTTTCTGCGATGTTGAACTTGTACTGTAAACGAGGTTCTTGTAAACAGAGCCGTTCCAAACTTTGGGGTGGCTGTGTCTTTTTGATTTTAATTTCCCTAAGCTATAGGACCATAAGTGGAAGTGCCCTAGGCTCTGTTGCTTTGTTTTTTAGATGTTTCAGGAAACACCATACACTTCTCCCGAGTGTCTGTTGGCAATTTACATCCCGCCCATCAGCATAACAAGGCTCCCAGTTCTCAATGGCCTGTTGCCTTTCTGTGTTTTACACTTTTTTCAGATGGCCCTTTTGACTGGGGGGAAGTGAGACTTCATTGTAGTGCAGATTTCCTTTGCAAGCTTGCTTGGTTGGCCAAAAAGGGCGTATGCGTTTTTTCCTGAATATATTCAGGAAAAAACGCATACGCCCTTTTTGGCCAAGTGCATCATTGTGGACGTTCTGAATCTTTTCCTATGCTTTCAATGCAATTCCAGTCTACCTCCTGAAATCGGTTTCCTGCAATTCTGCCCCGCTTTCAAGTCCTCTTGGCAGCCTTACTTCAGTCTATTTTTGGACGATAGCTGTCATTTATAACTCTGCAGGTTTGTGAATTACAGTACCTCTGAGCTCCTTTCTTCAACTCGCTTTCTTGTGACCTGGCCGCAACACCGCAGGATGGCTTCAGGCCCTAATCTGGTTCCGGCACGGCACGCTGAGCCTTTGGTTATTTCCTCTTCCTGGTGGGAAATGAGAGTTAAATTTGCCCGTCCAGACACCTCCAGCTAGCCTCTCATTGGTTCTCGCTATTCCTGTTCATCTTCCGCAGAAATTGCAAACTGGGCCAAACAGGAGGTTAAAGGCGCTGACTCTCCAAGTGGGGAGAGTGTTAGTAAAGCGTCTGGAATGTTGCACCCGAGTACCAGGGGAGGAAAACTGAGACATATTTGAACACGTCTCCCGTTCACATGGTTGATCATACTTGGGTTCCACATGCATGTTTTAGCTGAAGGAAGAATACCTTAAACCTGGAGAGTTAAGACCCATGTAATGGGTACCATGCAATATGACTTCAAAGGGTCTTCATTTGCTCACCGAACCTCTCCAATCCTATCACTGCTGCGTTTATGCCCCTGTACACATGCTTGATTCTCTTTTGGAGACATAGCAATCCATAGGTTTTAAGATACTTACTAGTCAGGTACATTCTTAGGCGTTTAATATGCGGTGTTGAGTCCATTTCGTTGAGCAAGGAGTAGCTCTTGTCTATTCCATATTTGACTTAAGGAACTTTATCTGTGCTCATTTCAATCTCTGGTTTTATGCAGCACCCCAACTCACCTTTCCCCTTAAGCAAGCATAAGTTGGTTTTCTAAATTTGAGACCCTGTTCTGTTCTGTAATTCAGTTCCTGTGTAGCCAAGTTTCCATTCCATGTATTACTGATATCTTATGATGTTTCTTTTTCTATGTGACTTATTTCAGTTAGAATCATCATACCTGAATCCACTCATTGTGATGCTAAGGGCCTGATGACATAGATTTCATTGCTGAGTGATATTCCTTTGTAAGTAAATACCACAACTTCTTTATCCATTTTTCACTTTCTGCGATGTTGAACTTGTACTGTAAACGAGGTTCTTGTAAACAGAGGCGTCCCAAACTTTGGGGTGGCTGTGTCTTTTTGATTTTAATTTCCCTAAGCTATAGGACCATAAGTGGCAGTGCCCTAGGCTCTGTTGCTTTGTTTTTTAGATGTTTCAGGAAACACCATACACTTCTCCCGAGTGGTTGTTGGCAATTTACATCCCGCCCATCAGCATAACAATGCTCCCAGTTCTCCATGGCCTGTCCTGCCTTTCTGGATTTTACACTTTTTTCAGATGGCCCTTTTGACCGGGGGGAAGTGAGACTTCATTGTAGTGCAGATTTCCTTTGCAAGCTTGCGTGGTTGGCCAAAAAGGGCGTATGCGTTTTTTCCTGAATATATTCAGGAAAAAACGCATACGCCCTTTTTGGCCAAGTGCATCATTGTGGACGTTCTGCCTCTTTTCCTATGCTTTCAATACAATTCCAGTCTACCTCCTGAAATCGGTATCCTGCAATTCTGCCCCGCTTTCAAGTCCTCTTGGCAGCCTTACTTCAGTCTATTTCTGGACGATAGCTGTCATTTATAACTCTGCAGGTTTGTGACTTACAGTGCCCCTGAGCTCCTTTCTTCAACTCGCTTTCTTGTGACCTGGCCGCAACACCGCAGGATGGCTTCAGGCCCTAATCTTGTTCCGGCACGGCACGCTGAGCCTTTGGTTATTTCCTCTTCCTGGTGGGAAATGAGAGTTAAATTTGCCCCTCCAGACACCTCCAGCTAGCCTCTCATTGGTTCTCGCTATTCCTGTTCATCTTCCGCAGAAATTGCAAACTGGGCCAAACAGGAGGTTAAAGGCGCTGACTCTCCAAGTGGGGAGAGTGTTAGTAAAGCGTCTGGAATGTTGCACCCGAGTACCAGGGGAGGAAAACTGAGACATATTTGAACACGTCTCCCGATCACATGGTTGATCATACTCTGGGTTCCACATGCATGTTTTAGCTGAAGGAAGAATACCTAAAACCTGGGTAGTTGAAACCCGTGGAATGGGTACCATGCAATATGACTTCAAAGGGTCTTCATTTGCTCACCGAACCTCTCCAATCCTATCACTGCTGCGTTTATGCCCCTGTACACATGCTTGATTCTCTTTCGGAGACATAGCCATCCATAGGTTTTAAGATACTTACTAGTCAGGTACATTCTTAGGCGTTTAATATGCGGTGTTGAGTCCATTTCGTTGAGCAAGGAGTAGCCCTTGTCTATTCCATATTTGGCTTAAGGAACTTTATCTGTGCTCATTTCAATCTCTGGTTTTATGCAGCAACCCAACTCACCTTTCCCCTTAAGCAAGCATAAGTTGGTTTTCTAAATTTGAGAACCTGTTCTGTTTTGGAATTCAGTTCCTGTGTAGCCAAGTTTACATTCCGTGTATTAGTGATATCTTATGATGTTTCTTTTTCTGTGTGACTTATTTCAGTTAGAATCATCGTACCTGAATCTACTCATTATGCTGCTACGGGCCTGATGACATAGATTTCATTGCTGAGTGATACTGCATTGTACGTAAGTACCACAAGTTCTTTATCCAGTTTTCACTTTCTGCGATGTTGAACTTGTACTGTAAACGAGGTTCTTGTAAACAGAGCCGTTCCAAACTTTGGGGTGGCTGTGTCTTTTTGATTTTAATTTCCCTAAGCTATAGGACCATAAGTGGAAGTGCCCTAGGCTCTGTTGCTTTGTTTTTTAGATGTTTCAGGAAACACCATACACTTCTCCCGAGTGGTTGTTGGCAATTTACATCCCGCCCATCAGCATAACAAGGCTCCCAGTTCTCCATGGCCTGTCCTGCCTTTCTGGATTTTACACTTTTTTCAGATGGCCCTTTTGACCGGGGGGAAGTGAGACTACATTGTAGTGCAGATTTCCTTTGCAAGCTTGCTTGGTTGGCCAAAAAGGGCGTATGCGTTTTTTCCTGAATATATTCAGGAAAAAACACATACGCCCTTTTTGGCCAAGTGCATCATTGTGGACGTTCTGCCTCTTTTCCTATGCTTTCAATGCAATTCTAGTCTACCTCCTGAAATCGGTTTCCTGCAATTCTGCCCCGCTTTCAAGTCCTCTTGGCAGCCTTACTTCAGTCTATTTTTGGACGATAGCTGTCATTTATAACTCTGCAGGTTTGTGAATTACAGTGCCCCTGAGCTCCTTTCTTCAACTCGCTTTCTTGTGACCTGGCCGCAACACCGCAGGATGGCTTCAGGCCCTAATCTTGTTCCGGCACGGCATGCTGAGCCTTTGGTTATTTCCTCTTCCTGGTGGGAAATGAGAGTTAAATTTGCCCGTCCACACACCTCCAGCTAGCCTCTCATTGGTTCTCGCTATTCCTGTTCATCTTCCGCAGAAATTGCAAACTGGGCCAAACAGGAGGTTAAAGGCGCTGACTCTCCAAGTGGGGAGAGTGTTAGCAAAGCATCTGGAATGTTGCACCCGAGTACCAGGGGAGGAAAACTGAGACATATTTGAACACGTCTCCCGATCACATGGTTGATCATACGCTGGGTTCCACATGCATGTTTTAGCTGAAGGAAGAATACCTAAAACCTGGGTAGTTGAAACCCGTGGAATGGGTACCATGCAATATGACTTCAAAGGGTCTTCATTTGCTCACCGAACCTCTCCAATCCTATCACTGCTGCGTTTATGCCCCTGTACACATGCTTGATTCTCTTTCGGAGACATAGCCATCCATAGGTTTTAAGATACTTACTAGTCAGGTACATTCTTAGGCGTTTAATATGCGGTGTTGAGTCCATTTCGTTGAGCAAGGAGTAGCTCTTGTCTATTCCATATTTGGCTTAAGGAACTTTATCTGTGCTCATTTCAATCTCTGGTTTTATGCAGCAACCCAACTCACCTTTCCCCTTAAGCAAGCATAAGTTGGTTTTCTAAATATGAGAACCTGTTCTGTTTTGGAATTCAGTTCCTGTGTAGCCAAGTTTACATTCCGTGTATTAGTGATATCTTATGATGTTTCTTTTTCTGTGTGACTTATTTCAGTTAGAATCATCGTACCTGAATCTACTCATTATGCTGCTACGGGCCTGATGACATAGATTTCATTGCTGAGTGATACTGCATTGTACGTAAGTACCACAAGTTCTTTATCCATTTTTCACTTTCTGCGATGTTGAACTTGTACTGTAAACGAGGTTCTTGTAAACAGAGGCGTCCCAAATTTTGGGGTGGCTGTGTCTTTTTGATTTTAATTTCCCTAAGCTATAGGACCATAAGTGGCAGTGCCCTAGGCTCTGTTGCTTTGTTTTTTAGATGTTTCAGGAAACACCATACACTTCTCCCGAGTGTCTGTTGGCAATTTACATCCCGCCCATCAGCATAACAAGGCTCCCAGTTCTCCATGGCCTGTCCTGCCTTTCTGGATTTTACACTTTTTTCAGATGGCCCTTTTGACCGGGGGGAAGTGAGACTTCATTGTAGTGCAGATTTCCTTTGCAAGCTTGCTTGGTTGGCCAAAAAGGGCGTATGCATTTTTTCCTGAATATATTCAGGAAAAAACGCATACGCCCTTTTTGGCCAAGTGCATCATTGTGGACGTTCTGCCTCTTTTCCTATGCTTTCAATGCAATTCCAGTCTACCTCCTGAAATCGGTTTCCTGCAATTCTGCCCCGCTTTCAAGTCCTCTTGGCAGCCTTACTTCAGTCTATTTTTGGACGATAGCTGTCATTTATAACTCTGCAGGTTTGTGAATTACAGTGGCCCTGAGCTCCTTTCTTCAACTCGCTTTCTTGTGACCTGGCCGCAACACCGCAGGATGGCTTCAGGCCCTAATCTGGTTCCGGCCCGGCACGCTGAGCCTTTGGTTATTTCCTCTTCCTGGTGGGAAATGAGAGTTAAATTTGCCCGTCCAGACACCTCCAGCTAGTCTCTCATTGGTTCTCGCTATTCCTGTTCATCTTCCGCAGAAATTGCAAACTGGGCCAAACAGGAGGTTAAAGGCGCTGACTCTCCAAGTGGGGAGAGTGTTAGTAAAGCGTCTGGAATGTTGCACCCGAGTACCAGGGGAGGAAAACTGAGACATATTTGAACACGTCTCCCGTTCACATGGTTGATCATACTTGGGTTCCACATGCATGTTTTAGCTGAAGGAAGAATGCCTTAAACCTGGAGAGTTGAGACCCGTGTAATGGGTACCATGCAATATGACTTCAAAGGGTCTTCATTTGCTCACCGAACCTCTCCAATCCTATCACTGCTGCGTTTATGCCCCTGTACACATGCTTGATTCTCTTTCGGAGACATAGCAATCCATAGATTTTACGATACTTACTAGTCAGGTATATTCTTAGGCGTTTAATATGGGGTTTTGAGTCCATTTCGTTGAGCAAGGAGTAGCTCTTGTCTATTCCATATTTGGCTTAAGGAATTTTATCTGTGCTCATTTCAATCTCTGGTTTTATGCAGCACCCCAACTCACCTTTACACTTAAGCAAGCATAAGTTGGTTTTCTAAATTTGAGACCCTGTTCTGTTCTGTAATTCAGTTCCTGTGTAGCCAAGTTTACATTCCGTGTATTACTGATATCTTATGATGTTTCTTTTTCTGTGTGACTTATTTCAGATAGAATCATCATACCTGAATCCACTCATTTTGCTGCTAAGGGCCTGATGACACAGATTTCATTGCTGAGTGATACTGCATTGTACGTAAGTACGACAACTTCTTTATCCATTTTTCACTTTCTGCGATGTTGAACTTGTACTGTAAATGAGGTTCTTGTAAACAGAGCCGTTCCAAACTTTGGGGTGGCTGTGTCTTTTTGATTTTAATTTCCCTAAGCTATAGGACCATAAGTGGAAGTGCCCTAGGCTCTGTTGCTTTGTTTTTTAGATGTTTCAGGAAACACCATACACTTCTCCCAAGTGTCTGTTGACAATTTACATCCCACCCATCAGCATAACAAGGCTCCCAGTTCTCCATGGCCTGTTGCCTTTCTGGATTTTACACTTTTTTCAGATGGCCCTTTTGACCGGGGGGAAGTGAGACTTCATTGTAGTGCAGATTTCCTTTGCAAGCTTGCTTGGTTGGCCAAAAAGGGCGTATGCGTTTTTTTCTGAATATATTCAGGAAAAAACGCATACGCCCTTTTTGGCCAAGTGCATCATTGTGGACGTTCTGCCTCTTTTCCTATGCTTTCAATGCAATTCCAGTCTACCTCCTGAAATCGGTTTCCTGCAATTCTGCCCCGCTTTCAAGTCCTCTTGGCAGCCTTACTTCAGTCTATTTTTGGACGATAGCTGTCATTTATAACTCTGCAGGTTTGTGAATTACAGTGCCCCTGAGCTCCTTTCTTAAACTCGCTTTCTTTTGAGCTGGCCGCAACACCGCAGGATGGCTTCAGGCCCTAATCTGGTTCCGGTACGGCACGCTGAGCCTTTGGTTATTTCCTCTTCCTGGTGGGAAATGAGAGTTAAATTTGCCCGTCCAGACACCTCCAGCTAGCCTCTCATTGGTTCTCGCTATTCCTGTTCATCTTCCGCAGAATTTGCAAACTGTGCCAAACAGGAGGTTAAAGGCGCTGACTCTCCAAGTGGGGAGAGTGTTAGTAAAGCGTCTGGAATGTTGCACTCGAGTACCAGGGGAGGAAAACTGAGACATATTTGAACACGTCTCCCGATCACATGGTTGATCATACTCTGGGTTCCACATGCATGTTTTAGCTGAAGGAAGAATACCTAAAACCTGGGTAGTTGAAACCCGTGGAATGGGTACCATGCAATATGACTTCAAAGGGTCTTCATTTGCTCACCGAACCTCTCCAATCCTATCACTGCTGCGTTTATGCCCCTGTACACACGCTTGATTCTCTTTTGGAGACATAGCAATCTATAGGTTTTAAGATACTTACTAGTCAGGTACATTCTTAGGCGTTTAATATGGGGTGTTGAGTCCATTTCGTTGAGCAAGGAGTAGCTCTTGTCTATTCCATATTTGGCTTAAGGAACTTTACCTGTGCTCATTTCAATCTCTGGTTTTATGCAGCACCCCAACTCACCTTTCCCCTTAAGCAAGCATAAGTTGGTTTTCTAAATTTGAGACCCTGTTCTGTTTTGGAATGCAGTTCCTGTGTAGCCAAGTTTACATTCCGTGTATTAGTGATATCTTATGATGTTACTTTTTCTGTGTGACTTATTTCAGTTAGAATCATCGTACCTGAATCCACTCATTATGCTGCTAAGGGCCTGATGACATAGATTTCATTGCTGAGTGATACTGCATTGTACGTAAGTACCACAAGTTCTTTATCCATTTTTCACTTTCTGTGATATTGAACTTGTTCGGTAAACGAGGTTCTTGTAAACGAAGGCGTCGCAAACTTTGGGGTGGCTGTGTCTTTTTGATTTTAATTTCCCTAAGCTATAGGACCATAAGTGGAAGTGCCCTAGGCTCTGTTGCTTTGTTTTTTAGATGTTTCAGGAAACACCATACACTTCTCCCGAGTGTCTGTTGGCAATTTACATCCCGCCCATCAGCATAACAAGGCTCCCAGTTCTCCATGGCCTGTCCTGCCTTTCTGGATTTTACACTTTTTTCAGATGGCCCTTTTGACCGGGGGGAAGTGAGACTTCATTGTACTGTAGATTTCATTTGCAAGCTTGCTTGGTTGGCCAAAAAGGGCGTATGCGTTTTTTCCTGAATATATTCAGGAAAAAACGCATACGCCCTTTTTGGCCAAGTGCATCATTGTGGACGTTCTGCCTCTTTTCCTATGCTTTCAATGCAATTCCAGTCTACCTCCTGAAATCGGTTTCCTGCAATTCTGCCCCGCTTTCAAGTCCTCTTGGCAGCCTTACTTCAGTCTATTTTTGGACGATAGCTGTCATTTATAACTCTGCAGGTTTGTGAATTACAGTGCCCCTGAGCTCCTTTCTTCAACTCGCTTTCTTTTGAGCTGGCCTCAACACCGCAGGATGGCTTCAGGCCCTAATCTGGTTCCGGCACGGCACGCTGAGCCTTTGGTTATTTCCTCTTCCTGGTGGGAAATGAGAGTTAAATTTGCCCGTCCAGACACCTCCAGCTAGTCTCTCATTGGTTCTCGCTATTCCTGTTCATCTTCCGCAGAAATTGCAAACTGGGCCAAACAGGAGGTTAAAGGCGCTGACTCTCCAAGTGGGGAGAGTGTTAGTAAAGCGTCTGGAATGTTGCACCCGAGTACCAGGGGAGGAAAACTGAGACATATTTGAACACGTCTCCCGTTCACATGGTTGATCATACTTGGGTTCCACATGCATGTTTTAGCTGAAGGAAGAATACCTTAAACCTGGAGAGTTAAGACCCATGTAATGGGTACCATGCAGTATGACTTCAAAGGGTCTTCATTTGCTCACCGAACCTCTCCAATCCTATCACTGCTGCATTTATGCCCCTGTACACATGCTTGATTCTCTTTCGGAGACATAGCAATCCATAGGTTTTAAGATACTTACTAGTCAGGTACATTCTTAGGCGTTTAATATGCGGTGTTGAGTCCATTTCGTTGAGCAAGGAGTAGCTCTTGTCTATTCCATATTTGACTTAAGGAACTTTATCTGTGCTCATTTCAATCTCTGGTTTTATGCAGCACCCCAACTCACCTTTACCCTTAAGCAAGAATAAGTTGGTTTTCTAAATTTGAGACCCTGTTCTGTTCTGTAATTCAGTTCCTGTGTAGCCAAGTTTACATTCTGTGTATTACTGATATCTTATGATGTTTCTTTTTCTGTGTGACTTATTTCATTTAGAATCATCATACCTGAATCCACTCATTGTGCTGCTAAGGGCCTGATGACACAGATTTCATTGCTGAGTGATATTGCTTTGTAAGTAAATACCACAACTTCTTTATCCATTTTTCACTTTCTGCGATGTTGAACTTGTACTGTAAACGAGTTTCTTGTAAACAGAGCCGTTCCAAACTTTGGGGTGGCTGTGTCTTTTTGATTTTAATTTCCCTAAGCTATAGGACCATAAGTGGAAGTGCCCTAGGTTCTGTTGCTTTGTTTTTTAGATGTTTCAGGAAACACCATACACTTCTCCCGAGTGGTTGTTGGCAATTTACATCCCGCCCATCAGCATAACAAGGCTCCCAATTCTCCATGGCCTGTCCTGCCTTTCTGGATTTTACACTTTTTTCAGATGGCCCTTTTGACCGGGGGGAAGTGAGACTTCATTGTAGTGCAGATTTCCTTTGCAAGCTTGCTTGGTTGGCCAAAAAGGGCGTATGCGTTTTTTCCTGAATATATTCAGGAAAAAAAGCATACGCCCTTTTTGGCCAAGTGCATCATTGTGGACGTTCTGCCTCTTTTCCTATGCTTTCAATGCAATTCCAGTCTACCTCCTGAAATCGGTTTCCTGCAATTCTGCCCCGCTTTCAAGTCCTCTTGGCAGCCTTACTTCAGTCTATTTTTGGACGATAGCTGTCATTTATAACTCTGCAGGTTTGTGAATTACAGTGCCCCTGAGCTCCTTTCTTCAACTCGCTTTCTTGTGTCCTGGCCGCAACACCGCAGGATGGCTTCAGGCCCTAATCTGGTTCCGGCACGGCACGCTCAGCCTTTGGTTATTTCCTCTTCCTGGTGGGAAATGAGAGTTAAATTTGCCCGTCCAGACACCTCCAGCTAGCCTCTAATTGGTTCTCGCTATTCCTGTTCATCTTCCACAGAAATTGCAAACTGTGCCAAACAGGAGGTTAAAGGCGCTGACTCTCCAAGTGGGGAGAGGGTTAGTAAAGCGTCTGGAATGTTGCACCCGAGTACCAGGGGAGGAAAACTGAGACATATTTGAACACGTCTCCCGTTCACATGGTTGATCATACTTGGGTTCCACATGAATGTTTTAGCTGAAGAAAGAATACCTTAAACCTGGAGAGTTGAGACCCGTGTAATGGGTACCATGCAATATGACTTCAAAGGGTCTTCATTTGCTCACCGAACCTCTCCAATCCTATCACTGCTGCGTTTATGCCCCTGTACACATGCTTGATTCTCTTTCGGAGACATAGCCATTCATAGGTTTTAAGATACTTACTATTCAGGTACATTCTTAGGCGTTTAATATGCGGTGTTGAGTCCATTTCGTTGAGCAAGGAGTAGCTCTTTTCTATTCCATATTTGGCTTAAGGAACTTTATCTGTGCTCATTTCAATCTCTGGTTTTATGCAGCAACCCAACTCATCTTTCCCCTTAAGCAAGCATAAGTTGGTTTTCTAAATTTGAGAACCTGTTCTGTTTTGGAATTCAGTTCCTGTGTAGCCAAGTTTACATTCCGTGTATTAGTGATATCTTATGATGTTTCTTTTTCTGTGTGACTTATTTCAGTTAGAATCATCGTACCTGAATCTACTCATTATGCTGCTACTGGTCTGATGACATAGATTTCATTGCTGAGTGATACTGCATTGTACGTAAGTACCACAAGTTCTTTATCCATTTTTCACTTTCTGCGATGTTGAACTTGTACTGTAAACGAGGTTCTTGTAAACAGAGCCGTTCCAAACTTTGGGGTGGCTGTGTCTTTTTGATTTTAATTTCCCTAAGCTATAGGACCATAAGTGGAAGTGCCCTAGGCTCTGTTGCTTTGTTTTTTAGATGTTTCAGGAAACACCATACACTTCTCCCAAGTGTCTGTTGGCAATTTACATCCCGCCCATCAGCATAACAAGGCTCCCAGTTCTAAATGGCCTGTTGCCTTTCTGGATTTTACACCTTTTTCAGATGGCCCTTTTGACCGGGGGGAAGTGAGACTTCATTGTAAGGCAGATTTCCTTTGCAAGCTTGCTTGGTTGGCCAAAAAGGGCGTATGCGTTTTTTCCTGAATATATTCAGGAAAAAACGCATACGCCCTTTTTGGCCAAGTGCATCATTGTGGACGTTCTGCCTCTTTTCCTATGCTTTCAATGCAATTCCAGTCTACCTCCTGAAATCGGTTTCCTGCAATTCTGCCCCGCTTTCAAGTCCTCTTGGCAGCCTTACTTCAGTCTATTTTTGGACGATAGCTGTCATTTATAACTCTGCAGGTTTGTGAATTACAGTGCCCCTGAGCTCCTTTCTTCAACTCGCTTTCTTGTGACCTGGCCGCAACACCGCAGGATGGCTTCAGGCCCTAATCTGGTTCCGGCCCGGCATGCTGAGCCTTTGGTTAATTCCTCTTCCTGGTGGGAAATGAGAGTTAAATTTGCCCGTCCAGACACCTCCAGCTAGCCTCTCATTGGTTCTCGCTATTCCTGTTCATCTTCCGCAGAAATTGCAAACTGGGCCAAACAGGAGGTTAAAGGGACTGACTTTCCAAGTGGGGAGAGTGTTAGTAAAGCATCTGGAATGTTGCACCCGAGTACCAGGGGAGGAAAACTGAGACATATTTGAACACGTCTCCCGTTCACATGGTTGATCATACTCTGGGTTCCACATGCATGTTTTAGCTGAAGGAAGAATACCTTAAACCTGGAGAGTTGAGACCCGTGTAATGGGTACCATGCAATATGACTTCAAAGGGTCTTCATTTGCTCACCGAACCTCTCCAATCCTATCACTGCTGCGTTTATTCCCCTGTACACACGCTTGATTCTCTTTTGGAGACATAGCAATCCATAGGTTTTAAGATACTTACTAGTCAGGTACATTCTTAGGCGTTTAATATGGGGTTTTGAGTCCATTTCGTTGAGCAAGGAGTAGCTCTTGTCTATTCCATATTTGGCTTAAGGAACTTTATCTGTGCTCATTTCAATCTCTGGTTTTATGCAGCACCCCAACTCACCTTTACCCTTAAGCAAGCATAAGTTGGTTTTCTAAATTTGAGACCCTGTTCTGTTTTGGAATGCAGTTCCTGTGTAGCCAAGTTTACATTCCATGTATTACTGATATCTTATGATGTTTCTTTTTCTGTGTGACTTATTTCAGTTAGAATCATCGTACCTGAATCCACTCATTATGCTGCTACGGGCCTGATGACATAGATTTCATTGCTGAGTGATACTGCATTGTACGTAAGTACCACAAGTTCTTTATCCATTTTTCACTTTCTGCGATGTTGAACTTGTACTGTAAACGAGGTTCTTGTAAACAGAGGCGTCCCAAACTTTGGGGTGGCTGTGTCTTTTTGATTTTAATTTCCCTAAGCTATAGGACCATAAGTGGAAGTGCCCTAGGTTCTGTTGCTTTGTTTTTTAGATGTTTCAGGAAACACCATACACTTCTCCCGAGTGGTTGTTGGCAATTTACATCCCGCCCATCACCATAACAAGGCTCCCAGTTCTCCATGGCCTGTCCTGCCTTACTGGATTTTACACTTTTTTCAGATGGCCCTTTTGACCGGGGAGAAGTGAGACTTCATTGTAGTGCAGATTTCCTTTGCAAGCTTGCTTGGTTGGCCAAAAAGGGCGTATGCGTTTTTTCCTGAATATATTCAGGAAAAAACGCATACGCCCTTTTTGGCCAAGTGCATCATTGTGGACGTTCTGCCTCTTTTCCTATGCTTTCAATGCAATTCCAGTCTACCTCCTGAAATCGGTTTCCTGCAATTCTGCCCCGCTTTCAAGTCCTCTTGGCAGCCTTACTTCAGTCTATTTTTGGATGATAGCTGTCATTTATAACTCTGCATGTTTGTGAATTACAGTGCCCCTGAGCTCCTTTCTTCAACTCGCTTTCTTGTGTCCTGGCCGCAACACCACAGGATGGCTTCAGGCCCTAATCTGGTTCCGGCACGGCACGCTGAACCTTTGGTTATTTCCTCTTCCTGGTGGGAAATGAGAGTTAAATTTGCCCGTCCACACACCTCCAGCTAGTCTCTCATTGGTTCTCGCTATTCCTGTTCATCTTCCGCAGAAATTGCAAACTGGGCCAAACAGGAGGTTAAAGGCGCTGACTCTCCAAGTGGGGAGAGTGTTAGTAAAGTGTCTGGAATGTTACACCCGAGTACCAGGGTAGGAAAACTGAGACATATTTGAACACGTCTCCCATTCACATGGTTGATCATACTTGGGTTCCACATGCATGTTTTAGCTGAAGGAAGAATACCTTAAACCTGGAGAGTTAAGACCCATGTAATGGGTACCATGCAATATGACTTCAAAGGGTCTTCATTTGCTCACCGAACCTCTCCAATCCTATCACTGCTGCGTTTATGCCCCTGTACACATGCTTGATTCTCTTTCGGAGACATAGCAATCCATAGGTTTTAAGATACTTACTAGTCAGGTACATTCTTAGGCGTTTAATATTCGGTGTTGAGTCCATTTCGTTGAGCAAGGAGTAGCTCTTGTCTATTCCATATTTGACTTAAGGAACTTTATCTGTGCTCATTTCAATCTCTGGTTTTATGCAGCACCCCAACTCACCTTTACCCTTAAGCAAGAATAAGTTGGTTTTCTAAATTTGAGACCCTGTTCTGTTCTGTAATTCAGTTCCTGTGTAGCCAAGTTTACATTCCGTGTATTAGTGATATCTTATGATGTTTCTTTTTCTGTGTGACTTATTTCAGTTAGAATCATCATACCTCAATCCACTCATTGTGCTGCTAAGGGCCTGATGACACAGATTTCATTGCTGAGTGATATTGCTTTGTAAGTAAATACCACAACTTCTTTATCCATTTTTCACTTTCTGCGATGTTGAACATGTACTGTAAACGAGTTTCTTGTAAACAGAGCCATTCCAAACTTTGGGGTGGCTGTGTCTTTTTGATTTTAATTTCCCTAAGCTATAGGACCATAAGTGGAAGTGCCCTAGGTTCTGTTGCTTTGTTTTTTAGATGTTTCAGGAAACACCATACACTTCTCCCGAGTGGTTGTTGGCAATTTACATCCCGCCCATCACCATAACAAGGCTCCCAGTCCTCCATGGCCTGTCCTGCCTTTCTGGATTTTACACTTTTTTCAGATGGCCCTTTTGACCGGGGGGAAGTGAGACTTCATTGTAGTGCAGATTTCCTTTGCAAGCTTGCTTGGTTGGCCAAAAAGGGCGTATGCGTTTTTTCCTGAATATATTCAGGAAAAAAAGCATACGCCCTTTTTGGCCAAGTGCATCATTGTGGACGTTCTGCCTCTTTTCCTATGCTTTCAATGCAATTCCAGTCTACCTCCTGAAATCGGTTTCCTGCAATTCTGCCCCGCTTTCAAGTCCTCTTGGCAGCCTTACTTCAGTCTATTTTTGGACGATAGCTGTCATTTATAACTCTGCAGGTTTGTGAATTACAGTGCCCCTGAGCTCCTTTCTTCAACTCGCTTTCTTGTGTCCTGGCTGCAACACCGCAGGATGGCTTCAGGCCCTAATCTGGTTCCGGCACGGCACGCTGAGCCTTTGGTTATTTCCTCTTCCTGGTGGGAAATGAGAGTTAAATTTGCCCGTCCAGACACCTCCAGCTAGTCTCTCATTGGTTCTCGCTATTCCTGTTCATCTTCCGCAGAAATTGCAAACTGGGCCAAACAGGAGGTTAAAGGCGCTGACTCTCCAAGTGGGGAGAGTGTTAGTAAAGCGTCTGGAATGTTGCACCCGAGTACCAGGGGAGGAAAACTGAGACATATTTGAACACGTCTCCCGTTCACATGGTTGATCATACTTGGGTTCCACATGCATGTTTTAGCTGAAGGAAGAATACCTTAAACCTGGAGAGTTAAGACCCATGTAATGGGTACCATGCAGTATGACTTCAAAGGGTCTTCATTTGCTCACCGAACCTCTCCAATCCTATCACTGCTGCGTTTATGCCCCTGTACACATGCTTGATTCTCTTTCGGAGACATAGCAATCCATAGGTTTTAAGATACTTACTAGTCAGGTACATTCTTAGGCGTTTAATATGCGGTGTTGAGTCCATTTCGTTGAGCAAGGAGTAGCTCTTGTCTATTCCATATTTGACTTAAGGAACTTTATCTGTGCTCATTTCAATCTCTGGTTTTATGCAGCACCCCAACTCACCTTTACCCTTAAGCAAGAATAAGTTGGTTTTCTAAATTTGAGACCCTGTTCTGTTCTGTAATTCAGTTCCTGTGTAGCCAAGTTTACATTCTGTGTATTACTGATATCTTATGATGTTTCTTTTTCTGTGTCTTATTTCAGTTAGAATCATCATACCTGAATCCACTCATTGTGCTGCTAAGGGCCTGATGACACAGATTTCATTGCTGAGTGATATTGCTTTGTAAGTAAATACCACAACTTCTTTATCCATTTTTCACTTTCTGCGATGTTGAACTTGTACTGTAAACGAGTTTCTTGTAAACAGAGCCGTTCCAAACTTTGGGGTGGCTGTGTCTTTTTGATTTTAATTTCCCTAAGCTATAGGACCATAAGTGGAAGTGCCCTAGGTTCTGTTGCTTTGTTTTTTAGATGTTTCAGGAAACACCATACACTTCTCCCGAGTGGTTGTTGGCAATTTACATCCCGCCCATCAGCATAACAAGGCTCCCAGTCCTCCATGGCCTGTCCTGCCTTTCTGGATTTTACACTTTTTTCAGATGGCCCTTTTGACCGGGGGGAAGTGAGACTTCATTGTAGTGCAGATTTCCTTTGCAAGCTTGCTTGGTTGGCCAAAAAGGGCGTATGCGTTTTTTCCTGAATATATTCAGGAAAAAAAGCATACGCCCTTTTTGGCCAAGTGCATCATTGTGGACGTTCTGCCTCTTTTCCTATGCTTTCAATGCAATTCCAGTCTACCTCCTGAAATCGGTTTCCTGCAATTCTGCCCCGCTTTCAAGTCCTCTTGGCAGCCTTACTTCAGTCTATTTTTGGACGATAGCTGTCATTTATAACTCTGCAGGTTTGTGAATTACAGTGCCCCTGAGCTCCTTTCTTCAACTCGCTTTCTTGTGTCCTGGCTGCAACACCGCAGGATGGCTTCAGGCCCTAATCTGGTTCCGGCACGGCACGCTGAGCCTTTGGTTATTTCCTCTTCCTGGTGGGAAATGAGAGTTAAATTTGCCCGTCCACACACCTCCAGCTAGTCTCTCATTGGTTCTCGCTATTCCTGTTCATCTTCCGCAGAAATTGCAAACTGGGCCAAACAGGAGGTTAAAGGCGCTGACTCTCCAAGTGGGGAGAGTGTTAGTAAAGCGTCTGGAATGTTGCACCCGAGTACCAGGGGAGGAAAACTGAGACATATTTGAACACGTCTCCCGTTCACATGGTTGATCATACTTGGGTTCCACATGCATGTTTTAGCTGAAGGAAGAATACCTTAAACCTGGAGAGTTAAGACCCATGTAATGGGTACCATGCAGTATGACTTCAAAGGGTCTTCATTTGCTCACCGAACCTCTCCAATCCTATCACTGCTGCATTTATGCCCCTGTACACATGCTTGATTCTCTTTCGGAGACATAGCAATCCATAGGTTTTAAGATACTTACTAGTCAGGTACATTCTTAGGCGTTTAATATGCGGTGTTGAGTCCATTTCGTTGAGCAAGGAGTAGCTCTTGTCTATTCCATATTTGACTTAAGGAACTTTATCTGTGCTCATTTCAATCTCTGGTTTTATGCAGCACCCCAACTCACCTTTACCCTTAAGCAAGAATAAGTTGGTTTTCTAAATTTGAGACCCTGTTCTGTTCTGTAATTCAGTTCCTGTGTAGCCAAGTTTACATTCTGTGTATTACTGATATCTTATGATGTTACTTTTTCTGTGTGACTTATTTCAGTTAGAATCATCATACCTGAATCCACTCATTGTGCTGCTAAGGGCCTGATGACACAGATTTCATTGCTGAGTGATATTGCTTTGTAAGTAAATACCACAACTTCTTTATCCATTTTTCACTTTCTGCGATGTTGAACTTGTACTGTAAACGAGTTTCTTGTAAACAGAGCCGTTCCAAACTTTGGGGTGGCTGTGTCTTTTTGATTTTAATTTCCCTAAGCTATAGGACCATAAGTGGAAGTGCCCTAGGCTCTGTTGCTTTGTTTTTTAGATGTTTCAGGAAACACCATACACTTCTCCCGAGTGGTTGTTGGCAATTTACATCCCGCCCATCAGCATAACAAGGCTCCCAATTCTCCATGGCCTGTCCTGCCTTTCTGGATTTTACACTTTTTTCAGATGGCCCTTTTGACCGGGGGGAAGTGAGACTTCATTGTAGTGCAGATTTCCTTTGCAAGCTTGCTTGGTTGGCCAAAAAGGGTGTATGCGTTTTTTCCTGAATATATTCAGGAAAAAAAGCATACGCCCGTTTTGGCCAAGTGCATCATTGTGGACGTTCTGCCTCTTTTCCTATGCTTTCAATGCAATTCCAGTCTACCTCCTGAAATCGGTTTCCTGCAATTCTGCCCCGCTTTCAAGTCCTCTTGGCAGCCTTACTTCAGTCTATTTTTGGACGATAGCTGTCATTTATAACTCTGCAGGTTTGTGAATTACAGTGCCCCTGAGCTCCTTTCTTCAACTCGCTTTCTTGTGTCCTGGCCGCAACACCGCAGGATGGCTTCAGGCCCTAATCTGGTTCCGGCACGGCACGCTCAGCCTTTGGTTATTTCCTCTTCCTGGTGGGAAATGAGAGTTAAATTTGCCCGTCCAGACACCTCCAGCTAGCCTCTCATTGGTTCTCGCTATTCCTGTTCATCTTCCGCAGAAATTGCAAACTGTGCCAAACAGGAGGTTAAAGGCGCTGACTCTCCAAGTGGGGAGAGTGTTAGTAAAGCGTCTGGAATGTTGCACCCGAGTACCAGGGGAGGAAAACTGAGACATATTTGAACACGTCTCCCGTTCACATGGTTGATCATACTTGGGTTCCACATGAATGTTTTAGCTGAAGAAAGAATACCTTAAACCTGGAGAGTTGAGACCCGTGTAATGGGTACCATGCAATATGACTTCAAAGGGTCTTCATTTGCTCACCGAACCTCTCCAATCCTATCACTGCTGCGTTTATGCCCCTGTACACATGCTTGATTCTCTTTCGGAGACATAGCCATTCATAGGTTTTAAGATACTTACTAGTCAGGTACATTCTTAGGCGTTTAATATGCGGTGTTGAGTCCATTTCGTTGAGCAAGGAGTAGCTCTTTTCTATTCCATATTTGGCTTAAGGAACTTTATCTGTGCTCATTTAAATCTCTGGTTTTATGCAGCAACCCAACTCACCTTTCCCCTTAAGCAAGCATAAGTTGGTTTTCTAAATTTGAGAACCTGTTCTGTTTTGGAATTCAGTTCCTGTGTAGCCAAGTTTACATTCCGTGTATTAGTGATATAGTATGATGTTTCTTTTTCTGTGTGACTTATTTCAGTTAGAATCATCGTACCTGAATCTACTCATTATGCTGCTACTGGTCTGATGACATAGATTTCATTGCTGAGTGATACTGCATTGTACGTAAGTACCACAAGTTCTTTATCCATTTTTCACTTTCTGCGATGTTCAACTTGTACTGTAAACGAGGTTCTTGTAAACAGAGCCATTCCAAACTTTGGGGTGGCTGTGTCTTTTTGATTTTAATTTCCCTAAGCTATAGGACCATAAGTGGAAGTGCCCTAGGCTCTGTTGCTTTGTTTTTTAGATGTTTCAGGAAACACCATACACTTCTCCCAAGTGTCTGTTGGCAATTTACATCCCGCCCATCAGCATAACAAGGCTCCCAGTTCTCAATGGCCTGTTGCCTTTCTGGATTTTACACCTTTTTCAGATGGCCCTTTTGACCGGGGGGAAGTGAGACTTCATTGTAAGGCAGATTTCCTTTGCAAGCTTGCTTGGTTGGCCAAAAAGGGCGTATGCGTTTTTTCCTGAATATATTCAGGAAAAAACGCATACGCCCTTTTTGGCCAAGTGCATCATTGTGGACGTTCTGCCTCTTTTCCTATGCTTTCAATGCAATTCCAGTCTACCTCCTGAAATCGGTTTCCTGCAATTCTGCCCCGCTTTCAAGTCCTCTTGGCAGCCTTACTTCAGTCTATTTTTGGACGATAGCTGTCATTTATAACTCTGCAGGTTTGTGAATTACAGTGCCCCTGAGCTCCTTTCTTCAACTCGCTTTCTTGTGACCTGGCCGCAACACCGCAGGATGGCTTCAGGCCCTAATCTGGTTCCGGCCCGGCATGCTGAGCCTTTGGTTAATTCCTCTTCCTGGTGGGAAATGAGAGTTAAATTTGCCCGTCCAGACACCTCCAGCTAGCCTCTCATTGGTTCTCGCTATTCCTGTTCATCTTCCGCAGAAATTGCAAACTGGGCCAAACAGGAGGTTAAAGGGACTGACTTTCCAAGTCGGGAGAGTGTTAGTAAAGCGTCTGGAATGTTGCACCCGAGTACCAGGGGAGGAAAACTGAGACATATTTGAACACATCTCCCGTTCACATGGTTGATCATACTCTGGGTTCCACATGCATGTTTTAGCTGAAGGAAGAATACCTTAAACCTGGAGAGTTGAGGCCCGTGTAATGGGTACCATGCAATATGACTTCAAAGGGTCTTCATTTGCTCACCGAACCTCTCCAATCCTATCACTGCTGCGTTTATTCCCCTGTACACACGCTTGATTCTCTTTTGGAGACATAGCAATCCATAGGTTCTAAGATACTTACTAGTCAGGTACATTCTTAGGCGTTTAATATGGGGTTTTGAGTCCATTTCGTTGAGCAAGGAGTAGCTCTTGTCTATTCCATATTTGGCTTAAGGAACTTTATCTGTGCTCATTTCAATCTCTGGTTTTATGCAGCACCCCAACTCACCTTTACCCTTAAGCAAGCATAAGTTGGTTTTCTAAATTTGAGACCCTGTTCTGTTTTGGAATGCAGTTCCTGTGTAGCCAAGTTTACATTCCATGTATTACTGATATCTTATGATGTTTCTTTTTCTGTGTGACTTATTTCAGTTAGAATCATCGTACCTGAATCCACTCATTATGCTGCTACGGGCCTGATGACATAGATTTCATTGCTGAGTGATACTGCATTGTACGTAAGTACCACAAGTTCTTTATCCATTTTTCACTTTCTGCGATGTTGAACTTGTACTGTAAACGAGGTTCTTGTAAACAGAGGCGTCCCAAACTTTGGGGTGGCTGTGTCTTTTTGATTTTAATTTCCCTAAGCTACAGGACCATAAGTGGCAGTGCCCTAGGCTCTGTTGCTTTGTTTTTTAGATGTTTCAGGAAACACCATACACTTCTCCCGAGTGTCTGTTGGCAATTTACATCCCGCCCATCAGCATAACAAGGCTGCCAGTTCTCCATGGCCTGTCCTGCCTTTCTGGATTTTACACTTTTTTCAGATGGCCCTTTTGACCGGGGGGAAGTGAGACTTCATTGTAGTGCAGATTTCCTTTGCAAGCTTGCTTGGTTGGCCAAAAAGTGCGTATGCGTTTTTTCCTGAATATATTCAGGAAAAAACGCATACGCCCTTTTTGGCCAAGTGCATCATTGTGGACGTTCTGCCTCTTTTCCTATGCTTTCAATGCAATTCCAGTCTACCTCCTGAAATCGGTTTCCTGCAATTCTGCCCCGCTTTCAAGTCCTCTTGGCAGCCTTACTTCAGTCTATTTTTGGACGATAGCTGTCATTTATAACTCTGCAGGTTTGTGAATTACAGTGCCCCTGAGCTCCTTTCTTCAACTCGCTTTCTTTTCAGCTGGCCGCAACACCGCAGGATGGCTTCAGGCCCTAATCTGGTTCTGGTACGGCACGCTGAGCCTTTGGTTATTTCCTCATCCTGGTGGGAAATGAGAGTTAAATTTGCCCGTCCAGACACCTCCAGCTAGCCTCTCATTGGTTCTCGCTATTCCTGTTCATCTTCCGCAGAAATTGCAAACTGGTTCAAACAGGAGGTTAAAGGCGCTGACTCTCCAAGTGGGGAGAGTGTTAGTAAAGCGTCTGGAATGTTGCACCCGAGTACCAGGGGAGGAAAACTGAGACATATTTGAACACGTCTCCCGTTCACATGGTTGATCATACTTGGGTTCCACATGCATGTTTTAGCTGAAGGAAGAATACCTTAAACCTGGAGAGTTGAGACCCGTGTAATGGGTACCATGCAATATGACTTCAAATGGTTTTCATTTGCTCACCGAACCTCTCCAATCCTATCACTGCTGCGTTTATGCCCCTGTACACATGCTTGATTCTCTTTTGGAGACATAGCAATCCATAGGTTTTACGATAATTACTAGTCAGGTACATTCTTAGGCGTTTAATATGGGGTGTTGAGTCCATTTCGTTGAGCAAGGAGTAGCTCTTGTCTATTCCATATTTGACTTAAGGAACTTTATCTGTGCTCATTTCAATCTCTGGTTTTATGCAGCACCCCAACTCACCTTTACCCTTAAGCAAGCATAAGTTGGTTTTCTAAATTTGAGACCCTGTTCTGTTCTGTAATTCAGTTCCTGTGTAGCCAAGTTTACATTCCATGTATTACTGATATCTTACGATGTTTCTTTTTCTGTGTGACTTATTTCAGTTAGAATCATCATACCTGAATCCACTCGTTGTGATGCTAAGGGCCTGATGACATAGATTTCATTGCTGAGTGATATTGCTTTGTAAGTAAATACCACAACTTCTTTATCCATTTTTCACTTTCTGCGATGTTGAACTTGTACTGTAAACGAGGTTCTTGTAAACAGAGGCGTCCCAAACTTTGGGGTGGCTGTGTCTTTTTGATTTTAATTTCCCTAAGCTATAGGACCATAAGTGGCAGAGCCCTAGGCTCTGTTGCTTTGTTTTTTAGATGTTTCAGGAAACACCATACACTTCTCCCGAGTGTCTGTTGGCAATTTACATCCCGCCCATCAGCATAACAAGGCTGCCAGTTCTCCATGGCCTGTCCTGCCTTTCTGGATTTTACACTTTTTTCAGATGGCCCTTTTGACCTGGGGGAAGTGAGACTTCATTTTAGTGCAGATTTCCTTTGCAAGCTTGCTTGGTTGGCCAAAAAGGGCGTATGCGTTTTTTCCTGAATATATTCAGGAAAAAACGCATACGCCCTTTTTGGCCAAGTGCATCATTGTGGACGTTCTGCCTCTTTTCCTATGCTTTCAATGCAATTCCAGTCTACCTCCTGAAATCTGTTTCCTGCAATTCTGCCCTGCTTTCAAGTCCTCTTGGCAGCCTTACTTCAGTCTATTTTTGGACGATAGCTGTCATTTATAACTCTGCAGGTTTGTGAATTACAGTGCCCCTGAGCTCCTTTCTTCAACTCGCTTTCTTTTGAGCTGGCCGCAACACCGCAGGATGGCTTCAGGCCTTAATCTGGTTCCGGTACGGCGCGCTGAGCCTTTGGTTATTTCCTCTTCCTGGTGGTAAATGAGAGTTAAATTTGCCCGTCCAGACACCTCCAGCTAGTCTCTCATTGGTTCTCGCTATTCCTGTTCATCTTCCGCAGAAATTGCAAACTGGGCCAAACAGGAGGTTAAAGGCGCTGACTCTCCAAGTGGGGAGAGTGTTAGTAAAGCGTCTGGAATGTTGCACCCGAGTACCAGGGGAGGAAAACTGAGACATATTTGAACACGTCTCCCGTTCACATGGTTGATCATACTTGGGTTCCACATGCATGTTTTAGCTGAAGGAAGAATACCTTAAACCTGGAGAGTTGAGACCCGTGTAATGGGTACCATGCAATATGACTTCAAAGGGTCTTCATTTGCTCACCGAACCTCTCCAATCCTATCACTGCTGCGTTTATGCCCCTGTACACATGCTTGATTCTCTTTTGGAGACATAGCAATCCATAGGTTTTACGATACTTACTAGTCAGGTACATTCTTAGGCGTTTAATATGGGGTGTTGAGTCCATTTCGTTGAGCAAGGAGTAGCTCTTGTCTATTCCATATTTGACTTAAGGAACTTTATCTGTGCTCATTTCAATCTCTGGTTTTATGCAGCACCCCAACTCACCTTTCCCCTTAAGCAAGCATAAGTTGGTTTTCTAAATTTGAGACCCTGTTCTGTTCTGTAATTCAGTTCCTGTGTAGCCAAGTTTACATTCCGTGTATTACTGATATCTTATGATGTTTCTTTTTCTGTGTGACTTACTTCAGTTAGAATCATCATACCTGAATCCACTCATTGTGCTGCTAAGGGCCTGATGACACAGATTTCATTGCTGAGTGATATTGCTTTGTAAGTAAATACCACAACTTCTTTATCCATTTTTCACTTTCTGCGATGTTGAACTTGTACTGTAAACGAGGTTCTTTTAAATAGAGGCGTCCCAAACTTTGGGGTGGCTGTGTCTTTTTGATTTTAATTTCCCTAAGCTATAGGACCATAAGTGGCAGTGCCCTAGGCTCTGTTGCTTTGTTTTTTAGATGTTTCAGGAAACACCATACACTTCTCCCGAGTTTCTGTTGGCAATTTACATCCCGCCCATCAGCATAACAAGGCTCCCAGTTCTCCATGGCCTGTCCTGCCTTTCTGGATTTTACACTTTTTTCAGATGGCCCTTTTGACCGGGGGGAAGTGAGACTTCATTGTAGTGCAGATTTCCTTTGCAAGCTTGCTTGGTTGGCCAAAAAGGGCGTATGCGTTTTTTCCTGAATATATTCAGGAAAAAACGCATACGCCCTTTTTGGCCAAGTGCATCATTGTGGACGTTCTGCCTCTTTTCCTATGCTTTCAATGCAATTCCAGTCTACCTCCTGAAATCAGTTTCCTGCAATTCTGCCCCGCTTTCAAGTCCTCTTGGCAGCCTTACTTCAGTCTATTTTTGGACGATAGCTGTCATTTATAACTCTGCAGGTTTGTGAATTACAGTGCCCCTGAGCTCCTTTCTTCAACTCGCTTTCTTTTGAGCTGGCCGCAACACCGCAGGATGGCTTCAGGCCCTAATCTGGTTCCGGTACGGCACGCTGAGACTTTGGTTATTTCCCCTTCCTGTTGGGAAATGAGAGTTAAATTTGCCCGTCCAGACACCTCCAGCTAGCCTCTCATTGGTTCTCGCTATTCCTGTTCATCTTCCGCAGAAATTGCAAACTGGGCCAAACAGGAGGTTAAAGGCGCTGACTCTCCAAGTGGGGAGAGTGTTAGTAAAGCGTCTGGAATGTTGCACCCGAGTACCAGGGGAGGAAAACTGAGACATATTTGAACACGTCTCCCGTTCACATGGTTGATCATACTTGGGTTCCACATGCATGTTTTAGCTGAAGGAAGAATACCTTAAACCTGGAGAGTTGAGACCCGTGTAATGGGTACCATGCAATATGACTTCAAAGGGTCTTCATTTGCTCACCGAACCTCTCCAATCCTATCACTGCTGCATTTATGCCCCTGTACACATGCTTGATTCTCTTTTGGAGACATAGCAATCCATAGGTTTTACGATACTTACTAGTCAGGTACATTCTTAGGCGTTTAATATGCGGTGTTGGGTCCATTTCGTTGAGCAAGGAGTAGCTCTTGTCTATTCCATATTTGACTTAAGGAACTTTATCTGTGCTCATTTCAATCTCTGGTTTTATGCAGCACCCCAACTCACCTTTACCCTTAAGCAAGCATAAGTTGGTTTTCTAAATTTGAGACCCTGTTCTGTTCTGTAATTCAGTTCCTGTGTAGCCAAGTTTACATTCCGTGTATTACTGATATCTTACGTTGTTTCTTTTTCTGTGTGACTTATTTCAGTTAGAATCATCGTACCTGAATCTACTCATTATGCTGCTACTGGTCTGATGACATAGATTTCATTGCTGAGTGATACTGCATTGTACGTAAGTACCACAAGTTCTTTATCCATTTTTCACTTTCTGCGATGTTGAACTTGTACTGTAAACGAGGTTCTTGTAAACAGAGCCGTTCCAAACTTTGGGGTGGCTGTGTCTTTTTGATTTTAATTTCCCTAAGCTATAGGACCATAAGTGGCAGTGCCCTAGGCTCTGTTGCTTTGTTTTTTAGATGTTTCAGGAAACACCATACACTTCTCCGGAGTGGTTGTTGGCAATTTACATCCCGCCCATCAGCATAACAAGGCTCCCAGTTCTCAATGGCCTGTTGCCTTTCTGGATTTTACACCTTTTTCAGATGGCCCTTTTGACCGGGGGGAAGTGAGACTTCATTGTAGTGCAGATTTCCTTTGCAAGCTTGCTTGGTTGGCCAAAAAGGGCGTATGCGTTTTTTCCTGAATATATTCAGGAAAAAACGCATACGCCCTTTTTGGCCAAGTGCATCATTGTGGACGTTCTGCCTCTTTTCCTATGCTTTCAATGCAATTCCAGTCTACCTCCTGAAATCGGTTTCCTGCAATTCTGCCCCGCTTTCAAGTCCTCTTGGCAGCCTTACTTCAGTCTATTTTTGGACGATAGCTGTCATTTATAACTCTGCAGGTTTGTGAATTACAGTGCCCCTGAGCTCCTTTCTTCAACTCGCTTTCTTGTGACCTGGCCGCAACACCGCAGGATGGCTTCAGGCCCTAATCTGGTTCCGGCCCGGCATGCTGAGCCTTTGGTTAATTCCTCTTCCTGGTGGGAAATGAGAGTTAAATTTGCCCGTCCAGACACCTCCAGCTAGCCTCTCATTGGTTCTCGCTATTCCTGTTCATCTTCCGCAGAAATTGCAAACTGGGCCAAACAGGAGGTTAAAGGGACTGACTCCCCAAGTCGGGAGAGTGTTAGTAAAGCGTCTGGAATGTTGCACCCGAGTACCAGGGGAGGAAAACTGAGACATATTTGAACACGTCTCCCGTTCACATGGTTGATCATACTCTGGGTTCCACATGCATGTTTTAGCTGAAGGAAGAATACCTTAAACCTGGAGAGTTGAGACCCGTGTAATGGGTACCATGCAATATGACTTCAAAGGGTCTTCATTTGCTCACCGAACCTCTCCAATCATATCACTGCTGCATTTATTCCCCTGTACACTCGCTTGATTCTCTTTTGGAGACATAGCAATCCATAGGTTTTAAGATACTTACTAGTCAGGTACATTCTTAGGCGTTTAATATGCGGTTTTGAGTCCATTTCGTTGAGCAAGGAGTAGCTCTTGTCTATTCCATATTTGGCTTAAGGAACTTTATCTGTGCTCATTTCAATCTCTGGTTTTATGCAGCACCCCAACTCACCTTTCCCCTTAAGCAAGCATAAGTTGGTTTTCTAAATTTGAGACCCTGTTCTGTTTTGGAATGCAGTTCCTGTGTAGCCAAGTTTACATTCCGTGTATTAGTGATATCTTATGATGTTTCTTTTTCTGTGTGACTTATTTCAGTTAGAATCATCGTACCTGAATCCACTCATTATGCTGCTACGGGCCTGATGACATAGATTTCATTGCTGAGGGATACTGCATTGTACGTAAGTACCACAAGTTCTTTATCCATTTTTCACTTTCTGCGATGTTGAACTTGTACTGTAAACGAGGTTCTTGTAAACAGAGGCGTCCCAAACTTTGGGGTGGCTGTGTCTTTTTGATTTTAATTTCCCTAAGCTATAGGACCATAAGTGGCAGTGCCCTAGGCTCTGTTGCTTTGTTTTTTAGATGTTTCAGGAAACACCATACACTTCTTCCGAGTGTCTGTTGGCAATTTACATCCCGCCCATCAGTATAACAAGGCTGCCAGTTCTCCATGGCCTGTCCTGCCTTTCTGGATTTTACACTTTTTTCAGATGGCCCTTTTGACCGGGGGGAAGTGAGACTTCATTGTAGTGCAGATTTCCTTTGCAAGCTTGCTTGGTTGGCCAAAAAGGGCGTATGCGTTTTTTCCTGAATATATTCAGGAAAAAACGCATACGCCCTTTTTGGCCAAGTGCATCATTGTGGACGTTCTGCCTCTTTTCCTATGCTTTCAATGCAATTCCAGTCTACCTCCTGAAATCGGTTTCCTGCAATTCTGCCCCGCTTTCAAGTCCTCTTGGCAGCCTTACTTCAGTCTATTTTTGGACGATAGCTGTCATTTATAACTCTGCAGGTTTGTGAATTACAGTGCCCCTGAGCTCCTTTCTTCAACTCGCTTTCTTTTGAGCTGGCCGCAACACCGCAGGATGGCTTCAGGCCCTAATCTGGTTCCGGTACGGCACGCTGAGCCTTTGGTTATTTCCTCTTCCTGGTGGGAAATGAGAGTTAAATTTGCCCGTCCAGACACCTCCAGCTAGCCTCTCATTGGTTCTCGCTATTCCTGTTCATCTTCCGCAGAAATTGCAAACTGGTCCAAACAGGAGGTTAAAGGCGCTGACTCTCCAAGTGGGGAGAGTGTTAGTAAAGCGTCTGGAATGTTGCACCCGAGTACCAGGGGAGGAAAACTGAGACATATTTGAACACGTCTCCCGTTCACATGGTTGATCATACTTGGGTTCCACATGCATGTTTTAGCTGAAGGAAGAATACCTTAAACCTGGAGAGTTGAGACCCGTGTAATGGGTACCATGCAATATGACTTCAAAGGGTTTTCATTTGCTCACCGAACCTCTCCAATCCTATCACTGCTGCGTTTATGCCCCTGTACACATGCTTGATTCTCTTTTGGAGACATAGCAATCCATAGGTTTTAAGATACTTACTAGTCAGGTACATTCTTAGGCGTTTAATATGCGGTGTTGAGTCCATTTCGTTGAGCAAGGAGTAGCTCTTGTCTATTCCATATTTGACTTAAGGAACTTTATCTGTGCTCATTTCAATCTCTGGTTTTATGCAGCACCCCAACTCACCTTTCCCCTTAAGCAAGCATAAGTTGGTGTTCTAAATTTGAGACCCTGTTCTGTTCTGTAATTCAGTTCCTGTGTAGCCAAGATTACATTCCGTGTATTACTGATATCTTATGATGTTTCTTTTTCTGTGTGACTTACTTCAGTTAGAATCATCATACCTGAATCCACTCATTGTGCTGCTAAGGGCCTGATGACACAGATTTCATTGCTGAGTGATATTGCTTTGTAAGTAAATACCACAACTTCTTTATCCATTTTTCACTTTCTGCGATGTTGAACTTGTACTGTAAACGAGGTTCTTTTAAATAGAGGCGTCCCAAACTTTGGGGTGGCTGTGTCTTTTTGATTTTAATTTCCCTAAGCTATAGGACCATAAGTGGCAGTGCCCTAGGCTCTGTTGCTTTGTTTTTTAGATGTTTCAGGAAACACCATACAATTCTCCGGAGTGGCTGTTGGCAATTTACATCCCGCCCATCAGCATAACAAGGCTCCCAGTTCTCCATGGCCTGTCCTGCCTTTCTGGATTTTACACTTTTTTCAGATGGCCCTTTTGACCGGGGGGAAGTGAGACTTCATTGTAGTGCAGATTTCCTTTGCAAGCTTGCTTGGTTGGCCAAAAAGGGCGTATGCGTTTTTTCCTGAATATATTCAGGAAAAAACGCATATGCCCTTTTTGGCCAAGTGCATCATTGTGGACGTTCTGCCTCTTTTCCTATGCTTTCAATGCAATTCCAGTCTACCTCCTGAAATCGGTTTCCTGCAATTCTGCCCCGCTTTCAAGTCCTCTTGGCAGCCTTACTTCAGTCTATTTTTGGACGATAGCTGTCATTTATAACTCTGCAGGTTTGTGAATTACAGTGCCCCTGAGCTCCTTTCTTCAACTCGCTTTCTTTTGAGCTGGCCGCAACACCGCAGGATGGCTTCAGGCCCTAATCTGGTTCCGGTACGGCACGCTGAGACTTTGGTTATTTCCCCTTCCTGTTGGGAAATGAGAGTTAAATTTGCCCGTCCAGACACCTCCAGCTAGCCTCCCATTGGTTCTCGCTATTCCTGTTCATCTTCCGCAGAAATTGCAAACTGGGCCAAACAGGAGGTTAAAGGCGCTGACTCTCCAAGTGGGGAGAGTGTTAGTAAAGCGTCTGGAATGTTGCACCCGAGTACCAGGGTACGAAAATAGAGACATATTTGAACACGTCTCCCGATCACATGGTTGATCATACTCTGGGTTCCACATGCATATTTTAGCTGAAGGAAGAATACCTAAAACCTGGGTAGTTGAAACCCTTGGAATGGGTACCATGCAATATGACTTCAAAGGGTCTTCATTTGCTCACCGAACCTCTCCAATCCTATCACTGCTGCGTTTATGCCCCTGTACACATGCTTGATTCTCTTTCGGAGACATAGCAATCCATAGGTTTTAAGATACTTACTAGTCAGGTACATTCTTAGGCGTTTAATATGCGGTGTTGAGTCCATTTCGTTGAGCAAGGAGTAGCTCTTGTCTATTCCATATTTGGCTTAAGGAACTTTATCTGTGCTCATTTCAATCTCTGGTTTTATGCAGCACCCCAACTCACCTTTACCCTTAAGCAAGCATAAGTTGGTTTTCTAAATTTGAGAACCTGTTCTGTTTTGGAATTCAGTTCCTGTTTAGCCAAGTTTACATTCCGTGTATTAGGGATATCTTATGATGTTTCTTTTTCTGTGTGACTTATTTCAGTTAGAATCATCGTACCTGAATCTACTCATTATGCTGCTACGGGCCTGATGACATAGATTTCATTGCTGAGTGATACTGCATTGTACGTAAGTACCACAAGTTCTTTATCCATTTTTCACTTTCTGCGATGTTTTACTTGTACTGTAAACGAGGTTCTTGTAAACAGAGCCGTTCCAAACTTTGGGGTGGCTGTGTCTTTTTGATTTTAATTTCCCTAAGCTATAGGACCATAAGTGGAAGTGCCCTAGGCTCTGTTGCTTTGTTTTTTAGATGTTTCAGGAAACACCATACACTTCTCCTGAGTGTCTGTTGGCAATTTACATCCCGCCCATCAGCATAACAAGGCTCCCAGTTCTCAATGGCCTGTTGCCTTTCTGGATTTTACACTTTTTTCAGATGGCCCTTTTGACCGGGGGGAAGTGAGACTTCATTGTAGTGCAGATTTCCTTTGCAAGCTTGCTTGGTTGGCCAAAAAGGGCGTATGCGTTTTTTTCTGAATATATTCAGGAAAAAACGCATACGCACTTTTTGGCCAAGTGCATCATTGTGGACGTTCTGCCTCTTTTCCTATGCTTTCAATGCAATTCCAGTCTACCTCCTGAAATCGGTTTCCTGCAATTCTGCCCCGCTTTCAAGTCCTCTTGGCAGCCTTACTTCAGTCTATTTTTGGACGATAGCTGTCATTTATAACTCTGCAGGTTTGTGAATTACAGTGCCCCTGAGCTCCTTTCTTCAACTTGCTTTCTTGTGACCTGGCCGCAACACCGCAGGATGGCTTCAGGCCCTAATCTGGTTCCGGCACGGCACGCTGAGCCTTTGGTTATTTCCTCTTCCTGGTGGGAAATGAGAGTTAAATTTGCCCGTCCAGACACCTCCACCTAGTCTCTCATTGGTTCTCGCTATTCCTGTTCATCTTCCGCAGAAATTGCAAACTGGGCCAAACAGGAGGTTAAAGGCGCTGACTCTCCAAGTGGGGAGAGTGTTAGTAAAGCGTCTGGAATGTTGCACCCGAGTACCAGGGGAGGAAAACTGAGACATATTTGAACACGTCTCCCGTTCACATGGTTGATCATACTTGGGTTCCACATGCATGTTTTAGCTGAAGGAAGAATACCTTAAACCTGGAGAGTTAAGACCCGTGTAATGGGTACCATGCAATATGACTTCAAAGGGTCTTCATTTGCTCACCAAACCTCTCCAATCCTATCACTGCTGCGTTTATGCCACTGTACACATGCTTGATTCTCTTTCGGAGACATAGCAATCCATAGGTTTTAAGATACTTACTAGTCAGGTACATTCTTAGGCGTTTAATATGCGGTGTTGAGTCCATTTCGTTGAGCAAGGAGTAGCTCTTGTCTATTCCATATTTGACTTAAGGAACTTTATCTGTGCTCATTTCAATCTATGGTTTTATGCAGCACCCCAACTCACCTTTACCCTTAAGCAAGCATAAGTTGGTTTTCTAAATTTGAGACCCTGTTCTGTTCTGTAATTCAGTTCCTGTGTAGCCAAGTTTACATTCCGTGTATTACTGATATCTTATGATGTTTCTTTTTCTGTGTGACTTACTTCAGTTAGAATCATCATACCTGAATCCACTCATTGTGCTGCTAAGGGCCTGATGACACAGATTTCATTGCTGAGTGATATTGCTTTGTAAGTAAATACCACAACTTCTTTATCCATTTTTCACTTTCTGCGATGTTGAACTTGTACTGTAAACGAGGTTCTTTTAAATAGAGGAGTCCCAAACTTTGGGGTGGCTGTGTCTTTTTGATTTTAATTTCCCTAAGCTATAGGACCATAAGTGGCAGTGCCCTAGGTTCTGTTGCTTTGTTTTTTAGATGTTTCAGGAAACACCATACACTTCTCCCGAGTGTCTGTTGGCAATTTACATCCCGCCCATCAGCATAAGAAGGCTCCCAGTTCTCCATGGCCTGTCCTGCCTTTCTGGAGTTTACACTTTTTTCAGATGGCCCTTTTGACCGGGGGGAAGTGAGACTTCATTGTAGTGCAGATTTCCTTTGCAAGCTTGCTTGGTTGGCCAAAAACGGCGTATGCGTTTTTTCCTGAATATATTCAGGAAAAAACGCATATGCCCTTTTTGGCCAAGTGCATCATTGTGGACGTTCTGCCTCTTTTCGTATGCTTTCAATGCAATTCCAGTCTAACTCCTGAAATCAGTTTCCTGCAATTCTGCCCCGCTTTCAAGTCCTCTTGGCAGCCTTACTTCAGTCTATTTTTGGACGATAGCTGTCATTTATAACTCTGCAGGTTTGTGAATTACAGTGCCCCTGAGCTCCTTTCTTCAACTCGCTTTCTTTTGAGCTGGCCGCAACACCGCAGGATGGCTTCAGGCCCTAATCTGGTTCCGGTACGGCACGCTGAGCCTTTGGTTATTTCCTCTTCCTGTTGGGAAATGAGAGTTAAATTTGCCCGTCCAGACACCTCCAGCTAGCCTCTCATTGGTTCTCGCTATTCCTGTTCATCTTCCGCAGAAATTGCAAACTGGGCCAAACAGGAGGTTAAAGGCGCTGACTCTCCAAGTGGGGAGAGTGTTAGTAAAGCGTCTGGAATGTTGCACCCGAGTACCAGGGGCGGAAAACTGAGACATATTTGAACACGTCTCCCGTTCACAAGGTTGATCATACTCTGGGTTCCACATGCATGTTTTAGCTGAAGGAAGAATACCTTAAACCTGCAGAGTTGAGACCCGTCAAATGGGTACCATGCAATATGACTTCAAAGGGTCTTCATTTGCTCACCAAACCTCTCCAATCCTATCACTGCTGCGTTTATGCCCCTGTACACACGCTTGATTCTCTTTTGGAGACATAGCAATCCATAGGTTTTAAGATACTTTCTAGTCAGGTACATTCTTAGGCGTTACTATGGGGTTTTGAGTCCATTTCGTTGAGCAAGGAGTAGCTCTTGTCTATTCCATATTTGGCTTAAGGAACTTTATCTGTGCTCATTTCAATCTCTGGTTTTATGCAGCACCCCAACTCACCTTTCCCCTTAAGCAAGCATAAGTTGGCTTTCTAAATTTGAGACCCTGTTCTGTTTTGGAATGCAGTTCCTGTGTAGCCAAGTTTACATTCCGTGTATTAGTGATATCTTATGATGTTTCTTTTTCTGTGTGACTTATTTCAGTTAGAATCATCGTACCTGAATCCACTCATTATGCTGCTACGGGCCTGATGACATAGATTTCATTGCTGAGTGATACTGCATTGTACGTAAGTACCACAAGTTCTTTATCCATTTTTCACTTTCTGTGATATTGAACTTGTACTGTAAACGAGGTTCTTGTAAACGGAGGCGTCCCAAACTTTGGGGTGGCTGTGTCTTTTTGATTTTAATTTCCCTAAGCTATAGGACCATAAGTGGAAGTGCCCTAGGCTCTGTTGCTTTGTTTTTTAGATGTTTCAGGAAACACCATACACTTCTCCCGAGTGGTTGTTGGCAATTTACATCCCGCCCATCAGCATAACAAGGCTCCCAGTTCTCCATGGCCTGTCCTGCCTTTCTGGATTTTACCCTTTTTTCAGATGGCCCTTTTGACCGGGGGGAAGTGAGACTTCATTGTAGTGCAGATTTCCTTTGCAAGCTTGCTTGGTTGGCCAAAAAGGGCGTATGCGTTTTTTCCTGAATATATTCAGGAAAAAACGCATACGCCCTTTTTGGCCAAGTGCATCATTGTGGACGTTCTGCCTCTTTTCCTATGCTTTCAATGCAATTCCAGTCTACCTCCTGAAATCGGTTTCCTGCAATTCTGCCCCGCTTTCAAGTCCTCTTGGCAGCCTTACTTCAGTCTATTTTTGGACGATAGCTGTCATTTATAACTCTGCAGGTTTGTGAATTACAGTGCCCCTGAGCTCCTTTCTTCAACTCCCTTTCTTTTGAGCTGGCCGCAACACCGCAGGATGGCTTCAGGCCCTAATCTGGTTCCGGTACGGCACGCTGAGCCTTTGGTTACTTCCTCTTCCTGGTGGGAAATGAGAGTTAAATTTGCCCGTCCAGACACCTCCAGCTAGCCTCTCATTGGTTCTCGCTATTCCTGTTCATCTTCCGCAGAAATTGCAAACTGGGCCAAACAGGAGGTTAACGGGACTGACTCTCCAAGTGGGGAGAGTGTTAGTAAAGCGTCTGGAATGTTCCACCGAAGTACCAGGGGACGAAAACTGAGACATATTTGAACACGTCTCCCGATCACACGGTTGATCATACTCTGGGTTCCACATGCATGTTTTAGCTGAAGAAAGAATACCTTAAACCTGGAGAGTTGAGACCCGTGGAATGGGTACCATGCAATATGACTTCAAAGGGTCTTCATTTGCTCACCAAATCTCTCCAATCCTATCACTGCTGCGTTTATGACCCTTGTACACATGCTTGATTCTCTTTCGGAGACATAGCAATCCATAGGTTTTAAGATACTTACTAGTCAGGTATATTCTTAGGCGTTTAATATGGGGTGTGGAGTCCATTTCGTTGAGCAAGGAGTAGCTCTTGTCTATTCCATATTTGGCTTAAGGAACTTTATCTGTGCTCATTTCAATCTCTGGTTTTATGCAGCACCCCAACTCACCTTTACCCTTAAGCAAGCATAAGTTGGTTTTCTAAATTTGAGACCCTGTTCTGTTCTGTAATTCAGTTCCTGTGTAGCCAAGTTTACATTCCGTGTATTAGTGATATCTTATGATGTTTCTTTTTCTGTGTGACTTATTTCAGTTAGAATCATCATACCTGAATCCACTCATTGTGCTGCTAAGGGCCTGATGACACAGATTTCATTGCTGAGTGATATTGCTTTGTAAGTAAATACCACAACTTCTTTATCCATTTTTCAATTTCTGCGATGTTGAACTTGTACTGTAAACGAGGTTCTTGTAAACAGAGGCGTCCCAAAGTTTGGGGTGGCTGTGTCTTTTTGATTTTAATTTCCCTAAGCTATAGGACCATAAGTGACAGTGCCCTAGGCTCTGTTGCTTTGTTTTTTAGATGTTTCAGGAAACACCATACACTTCTCCTGAGTGTCTGTTGGTAATTTACATCCCGCCCATCAGCATAACAAGGCTCCCAGTTCTCCATGGCCTGTCCTGCCTTTCTGGATTTTACACTTTTTTCAGATGGCCCTTTTGACCGGGGGGAAGTGAGACTTCATTGTAGTGCAGATTTCCTTTGCAAGCTTGCTTGGTTGGCCAAAAAGGGCGTATGCGTTTTTTCCTGAATATATTCAGGAAAAAACGCATACGCCCTTTTTGGCCAAGTGCATCATTGTGGACGTTCTGCCTCTTTTCCTATGCTTTCAATGCAATTCCAGTCTACCTCCTGAAATCGGTTTCCTGCAATTCTGCCCCGCTTTCAAGTCCTCTTGGCAGCCTTACTTCAGTCTATTTTTGGACGATAGCTGTCATTTATAACTCTGCAGGTTTGTGAATTACAGTGCCCCTGAGCTCCTTTCTTCAACTCCCTTTCTTTTGAGCTGGCCGCAACACCGCAGGATGGCTTCAGGCCCTAATCTGGTTCCGGTACGGCACGCTGAGCCTTCGGTTATTTCCTCTTCCTGTTGGGAAATGAGAGTTAAATTTGCCCGTCCAGACACCTCCAGCTAGCCTCTCATTGGTTCTCGCTATTCCTGTTCATCTTCCGCAGAAATTGCAAACTGGGCCAAACAGGAGGTTAAAGGCGCTGACTCTCCAAGTGGGGAGAGTGTTAGTAAAGCGTCTGGAATGTTGCACCCGAGTACCAGGGGAGGAAAACTGAGACATATTTGAACACGTCTCCCGTTCACACGGTTGATCATACTCTGGGTTCCACATGCATGTTTTAGCTGAAGGAAGAATACCTTAAACCTGCAGAGTTGAGACCCGTCAAATGGGTACCATGCAATATGACTTCAAAGGGTCTTCATTTGCTCACCGAACCTCTCCAATCCTATCACTGCTGCGTTTATGCCCCTGTACACACGCTTGATTCTCTTTTGGAGACATAGCAATCCATAGGTTTTAAGATACTTTCTAGTCAGGTACATTCTTAGGCGTTACTATGGGGTTTTGAGTCCATTTCGTTGAGCAAGGAGTAGCTCTTGTCTATTCCATATTTGGCTTAAGGAACTTTATCTGTGCTCATTTCAATCTCTGGTTTCATGCAGCACCCCAACTCACCTTTCCCCTTAAGCAAGCATAAGTTGGTTTTCTAAATTTGAGACCCGGTTCTGTTTTGGAATGCAGTTCCTGTGTAGCCAAGTTTACATTCCGTGTATTAGTGATATCTTATGATGTTTCTTTTTCTGTGTGACTTATTTCAGTTAGAATCATCGTACCTGAATCCACTCATTATGCTGCTACGGGCCTGATGACATAGATTTCATTGCTGAGTGATACTGCATTGTACGTAAGTACCACAAGTTCTTTATCCATTTTTCACTTTCTGTGATATTGAACTTGTACTGTAAACGAGGTTCTTGTAAACGGAGGCGTCCCAAACTTTGGGGTGGCTGTGTCTTTTTGATTTTAATTTCCCTAAGCTATAGGACCATAAGTGGAAGTGCCCTAGGCTCTGTTGCTTTGTTTTTTAGATGTTTCAGGAAACACCATACACTTCTCCCGAGTGGTTGTTGGCAAATTACATCCCGCCCATCAGCATAACAAGGCTCCCAGTTCTCCATGGCCTGTCCTGCCTTTCTGGATTTTACACTTTTTTCAGATGGCCCTTTTGACCGGGGGGAAGTGAGACTTCCTTGTAGTGCAGATTTCCTTTGCAAGCTTGCTTGGTTGGCCAAAAAGGGCGTATGCGTTTTTTCCTGAATATATTCAGGAAAAAACGCATACGCCCTTTTTGGCCAAGTGCATCATTGTGGACGTTCTGCCTCTTTTCCTATGCTTTCAATGCAATTCCAGTCTACCTCCTGAAATCGGTTTCCTGCAATTCTGCCCCGCTTTCAAGTCCTCTTGGCAGCCTTACTTCAGTCTATTTTTGGACAATAGCTGTCATTTATAACTCTGCAGGTTTGTGAATTACAGTGCCCCTGAGCTCCTTTCTTCAACTCGCTTTCTTTTGAGCTGGCCGCAACACCGCAGGATGGCTTCAGGCCATAATCTGTTTCTGGCATGGCACGCTGAGCCTTTGGTTATTTCCTCTTCCTGGTAGGAAATGAGAGTTAAATTTGCCCGTCCAGACACCTCCAGCTCGTCTCCATTGGTTCTTGCTATTCCTGTTCATCTTCCGCAGAAATTGCAAACTGGGCCAAACAGGAGGTTAAAGGGACTGACTCTCCAAGTCGGGAGAGTGTTAGTAAAGCGTCTGGAATGTTGCACCCGAGTACCAGGGTACGAAAACTGAGACATATTTGAACACGTCTCCCGATCACATGGTTGATCATACTCTAGGTTCCACATGCATGTTTTAGCTGAAGGAAGAATACCTTAAACCTGGGTAGTTGAAACCCGTGGAATGGGTACCATGCAATATGACTTCAAAGGGTCTTCATTTGCTCACCGAACTTCTCCAATCCTATCACTGCTGCGTTTATGCCCCTGTACACATGCTTGATTCTCTTTTGGAGACATAGCAATTCATAGGTTTTAAGATACTTACAAGTCAGGTACATTCTTAGGCGTTTAATATGCGGTGTTGAGTCCATTTCGTTGAGCAAGGAGTAGCTCTTGTCTATTCCATATTTGGCTTAAGGAACTTTATCTGTGCTCATTTCAATCTCTGGTTTTATGCAGCACCCCAACTCACCTTTCCCCTTAAGCAAGCATAAGTTGGTTTTCGAAATTTGAGACCCTGTTCTGTTCTGTAATTCAGTTCCTGTGTAGCCAAGTTTACATTCCGTGTATTACTGATATCTTATGATGTTTCTTTTTCTGTGTGACTTATTTCAGTTAGAATCATCGTACCTGAATCCACTCATTATGCTGCTACGGGCCTGATGACATAGATTTCATTGCTGAGTGATACTGCATTGTACGTAAGTACCACAAGTTCTTTATCCATTTTTCACTTTCTGTGATGTTGAACTTGTACTGTAAACGAGGTTCTTGTAAACGGAGGCGTCCCAAACTTTGGGGTGGCTGTGTCTTTTTGATTTTAATTTCCCTAAGCTATAGGACCATAAGTGGAAGTGCCCTAGGCTCTGTTGCTTTGTTTTTTAGATGTTTCAGGAAACACCATACACTTCTCCCGAGTGGTTGTTGGCAATTTACATCCCGCCCATCAGCATAACAAGGCTCCCAGTTCTCCATGGCCTGTCCTGCCTTTCTGGATTTTACACTTTTTTCAGATGGCCCTTTTGACCGGGGGGAAGTGAGACTTCATTGTAGTGCAGATTTCCTTTGCAAGCTTGCTTGGTTGGCCAAAAAGGGCGTATGCGTTTTTTCCTGAATATATTCAGGAAAAAACGCATACGCCCTTTTTGGCCAAGTGCATCATTGTGGACGTTCTGCCTCTTTCCCTATGCTTTCAATGCAATTCCAGTCTACCTCCTGAAATCGGTTTCCTGCAATTCTGCCCCGCTTTCAAGTCCTCTTGGCAGCCTTACTTCAGTCTATTTTTGGACAATAGCTGTCATTTATAACTCTGCAGGTTTGTGAATTACAGTGCCCCTGAGCTCCTTTCTTCAACTCGCTTTCTTTTGAGCTGGCCGCAACACCGCAGGATGGCTTCAGGCCATAATCTGTTTCTGGCATGGCACGCTGAGCCTTTGGTTATTTCCTCTTCCTGGTAGGAAATGAGAGTTAAATTTGCCCGTCCAGACACCTCCAGCTCGTCTCCATTGGTTCTCGCTATTCCTGTTCATCTTCCGCAGAAATTGCAAACTGGGCCAAACACGAGGTTAAAGGGACTGACTCTCCAAGTCGGGAGAGTGTTAGTAAAGCGTCTGGAATGTTGCACCCGAGTACCAGGGTACGAAAACTGAGACATATTTGAACACGTCTCCCGATCACATGGTTGATCATACTCTAGGTTCCACATGCATGTTTTAGCTGAAGGAAGAATACCTTAAACCTGGGTAGTTGAAACCCGTGGAATGGGTACCATGCAATATGACTTCAAAGGGTCTTCATTTGCTCACCGAACTTCTCCAATCCTATCACTGCTGCGTTTATGCCCCTGTACACATGCTTGATTCTCTTTTGGAGACATAGCAATTCATAGGTTTTAAGATACTTACAAGTCAGGTACATTCTTAGGCGTTTAATATGCGGTGTTGAGTCCATTTCGTTGAGCAAGGAGTAGCTCTTGTCTATTCCATATTTGGCTTAAGGAACTTTATCTGTGCTCATTTCAATCTCTGGTTTTATGCAGCACCCCAACTCACCTTTCCCCTTAAGCAAGCATAAGTTGGTTTTCGAAATTTGAGACCCTGTTCTGTTCTGTAATTCAGTTCCTGTGTAGCCAAGTTTACATTCCGTGTATTACTGATATCTTATGATGTTTCTTTTTCTGTGTGACTTATTTCAGTTAGAATCATCGTACCTGAATCCACTCATTATGCTGCTACGGGCCTGATGACATAGATTTCATTGCTGAGTGATACTGCATTGTACGTAAGTACCACAAGTTCTTTATCCATTTTTCACTTTTTGTGATGTTGAACTTGTACTGTAAACGAGGTTCTTGTAAACAGAGCCGTTCCAAACTTTGGGGTGGCTGTGTCTTTTTCATTTTAAATTCCCTAAGCTATAGGACCATAATTGGAAGTGCCCTAGGCTCTGTTGCTTTGTTTTTTAGATGTTTCAGGAAACACCATACACTTCTCCCGAGTGGTTGTTGGCAATTTACATCCCGCCCATCAGCATAACAAGGCTCCCAGTTCTCAATGGCCTGTTGCCTTTCTGGATTTTACACTTTTTTCAGATGGCCCTTTTGACCTGGGGGAAGTGAGACTTCATTGTAGTGCAGATTTCCTTTGCAAGCTTGCTTGGTTGGCCAAAAATGGCGTATGCGTTTTTTCCTGAATATATTCAGGAAAAAATGCATACGCCCTTTTTGGCCAAGTGCATCATTGTGGACGTTCTGCCTCTTTTCCTATGCTTTCAATGCAATTCCAGTCTACCTCCTGAAATCGGTTTCCTGCAATTCTGCCCCGCTTTCAAGTCCTCTTGGCAGCCTTACTTCAGTCTATTTTTGGACAATAGCTGTCATTTATAACTCTGCAGGTTTGTGAATTACAGTGCCCCTGAGCTCCTTTCTTCAACTCGCTTTCTTTTGAGCTGGCCGCAACACCGCAGGATGGCTTCAGGCCCTAATCTGGTTCCGGCACGGCACACTGAGCCTTTGGTTATTTCCTCTTCCTAGTGGGAAATGAGAGTTAAATTTGCCCGTCCAGACACCTCCAGCTAGCCTCTCATTGGTTCTCGCTATTCCTGTTCATCTTCCGCAGAAATTGCAAACTGAGCCAAACAGGAGGTTAAAGGTGCTGACTCTCCAAGTGGGGAGAGTGTTAGTAAAGCGTCTGGAATGTTGCACCCGAGTACCAGGGTACGAAAACTGAGACATATTTGAACACGTCTCCCGTTCACATGGTTGATCATACTTGGGTTCCACATGCATGTTTTAGCTGAAGGAAGAATACCTTAAACCTGGGTAGTTGAAACCCGTGGAATGGGTACCATGCAATATGACTTCAAAGGGTCTTCATTTGCTCACCGAACCTCTCCAATCCTATCACTGCTGCGTTTATACCCCTGTACATATGCTTGATTCTCTTTCGGAGACATAGCAATCCATAGGTTTTAAGATACTTACAAGTCAGGTACATTCTTAGGCGTTTAATATGCGGTGTTGAGTCCATTTCGTTGAGCAAGGAGTAGCTCTTCTCTATTCCATATTTGGCTTAAGGAACTTTATCTGTGCTCATTTCAATCTCTGGTTTTATGCAGCACCCCAACTCACCTTTACCCTTAAGCAAGCATAAGTTGTTTTTCTAAATTTGAGACCCTGTTCTGTTCTGTAATTCAGTTCCTGTGTAGCCAAGTTTACATTCCGTGTATTACTGATACCTTATGATGTTTCTTTTTCTGTGTGACTTATTTCAGTTAGAATCATCGTACCTGAATCCACTCATTATGCTGCTACGGGCCTGATGACATAGATTTCATTGCTGAGGGATACTGCATTGTACGGAAGTACCACAAGTTCTTTATCCATTTTTCACTTTCTGCGATGTTGAACTTGTACTGTAAACGAGGTTCTTGTAAACAGAGCCATTCCAAACTTTGGGGTGGCTGTGTCTTTTTGATTTTAATTTCCCTAAGCTATAGGACCATAAGTGGAAGTGCCCTAGGCTCTGTTGCTTTGTTTTTTAGATGTTTCAGGAAACACCATACACTTCTCCCAAGTGTCTGTTGGCAATTTACATCCCGCCCATCAGCATAACAAGGCTCCCAGTTCTCAATGGCCTGTTGCCTTTCTGGATTTTACACTTTTTTCAGATGGCCCTTTTGACCGGGGGAAAGTGAGACTTCATTGTAGTGCAGATTTCCTTTGCAAGCTTGCTTGGTTGGCCAAAAAGGGCGTATGCGTTTTTTCCTGAATATATTCAGGAAAAAACGCATACGCCCTTTTTGGCCAAGTGCATCATTGTGGACGTTCTGCCTCTTTTCCTATGCTTTCAATGCAATTCCAGTCTACCTCCTGAAATTGGTTTCCTGCAATTCTGCCCCGCTTTCAAGTCCTCTTGGCAGCCTTACTTCAGTCTATTTTTGGACGATAGCTGTCATTTATAACTCTGCAGGTTTGTGAATTACAGTGCCCCTGAGCTCCTTTCTTCAACTCGCTTTCTTTTGAGCTGGCCGCAACACCGCAGGATGGCTTCAGGCCCTAAACTGGTTCCGGCATGGCACACTGAGCCTTTGGTTATTTCCTCTTCCTGGTGGGAAATGAGAGTTAAATTTGCCCGTCCAGACACCTCCAGCTAGCCTCTCATTGGTTCTCGCTATTCCTGTTCATCTTCCGCAGATATTGCAAACTGAGCCAAACAGGAGGTTAAAGGCGCTGACTCTCCAAGTGGGGAGAGTGTTAGTAAAGCGTCTGGAATGTTGCACCCGAGTACCAGGGGAGGAAAACTGAGACATATTTGAACACGTCTCCCATTCACATGGTTGATCATACTTGGGTTCCACATGCATGTTTTAGCTGAAGGAAGAATACCTTAAACCTGGAGAGTTGAGACCCGTGTAATGGGTACCATGCAATATGACTTCAAAGGGTCTTCATTTGCTCACCGAACCTCTCCAATCCTATCACTGCTGCTTTTATGCCCCTGTACACACGCTTGATTCTCTTTTGGAGACATAGCAATCCATAGGTTTTACGATACTTACTAGTCAGGTACATTCTTAGGCGTTTAATATGCGGTGTTGAGTCCATTTCGTTGAGCAAGGAGTAGCTCTTGTCTATTCCATATTTGACTTAAGGAACTTTATCTGTGCTCATTTCAATCTCTGGTTTTATGCAGCACCCCAACTCAGCTTTCCCCTTAAGCAAGCATAAGTTGGTTTTCTAAATTTGAGACCCTGTTCTGTTTTGGAATGCAGTTCCTGTGTAGCCAAGTTTACATTCCGTGTATTACTGATATCTTATGATGTTTCTTTTTCTGTGTGACTTATTTCAGTTAGAATCATCATACCTGAATCCACTCATTGTGCTGCTACGGGCCTGATGACACAGATTTCATTGCTGAGTGATATTGCTTTGTAAGTAAATACCACAACTTCCTTATGCATTTTTCACTTTCTGCGATGTTGAACTTGTACGGTAAACGAGGTTCTTGTAAACAGAGCCGTTCCAAACATTGGGGTGGCTGTGTCTTTTTGATTTTAAATTCCCTAAGCTATAGGACCATAAGTGGATGTGCCCTAGGCTCTGTTGCTTTGTTTTTTAGATGTTTCATGAAACACCATACACTTCTCCAGAGTGGTTGTTGGCAATTTACATCCCGCCCATCAGCATAACAAGGCTCCCAGTTCTCCATGGCCTGTCCTGCCTTTCTGGATTTTACACTTTTTTCAGATGGCCCTTTTGACCGGGGGGAAGTGAGACTTCATTGTAGTGCAGATTTCCTTTGCAAGCTTGCTTGGTTGGCCAAAAAGGGCGTATGCGTTTTTTCCTGAATATATTCAGGAAAAAACGCATACGCCCTTTTTGGCCAAGTGCATCATTGTGGACGTTCTGCCTCTTTTCCTATGCTTTCAATGCAATTCCAGTCTACCTCCTGAAATCGGTTTCCTGCAATTCTGCCCCGCTTTCAAGTCCTCTTGGCAGCCTCACTTCAGTCTATTTTTGGACGATAGCTGTCATTTATAACTCTGCAGGTTTGTGAATTACAGTGCCCCTGAGCTCCTTTCTTCAACTCGCTTTCTTGTGAGCTGGCCGCAACACCACAGGATGGCTTCAGGCCCTAATCTGGTTCCGGTACGGCACGCTGAGCCTTTGGTTAATTCCTCTTCCTGGTGGGAAATGAGAGTTAAATTTGCCCGTCCAGACACCTCCAGCAAACCTCTCATTGGGTCTCGCTATTCCTGTTCATCTTCCGCAGAAATTGCAAAGTGTGCCAAACAGGAGGTTAAAGGTGCTGACCTTCCAAGTGGGGAGAGTGTTAGTTAAGCGTCTGGAATGTTGCACCCGAGTACCAGGGGAGGAAAACTGAGACATATTTGAACACGTCTCCCGATCACATGGTTGATCATACTCTGGGTTCCACATGCATGTTTTAGCTGAAAGAAGAATACCTAAAACCTGGGTAGTTGAAACCCGTGGAATGGGTACCATGCAATATGACTTCAAAGGGTCTTCATTTGCTCACCGAACCTCTCCAATCCTATCACTGCTGCGTTTATGCCCCTGAACACATGCTTTATTCTCTTTCGGAGACATAGCAATCCATAGGTTTTAAGATACTTACTAGTCAGGTACATTCTTAGGCGTTTAATATGCGGTGTTGAGTCCATTTCGTTGAGCAAGGAGTAGCTCTTGTCTATTCCATATTTGGCTTAAGGAACTTTATCTGTGCTCATTTCAATCTCTGGTTTTATGCAGCACCCCAACTCACCTTTACCCTTAAGCAAGCATAAGTTGGTTTTCTAAATTTGAGACCCTGTTCTGTTCTGTAATTCAGTTCCTGTGTAGCCAAGTTTACATTCTGTGTATTAGTGATATCTTATGATGTTTCTTTTTCTGTGTGACTTATTTCAGTTAGAATCATCATACCTGAATCCACTCATTGTGCTGCTAAGGGCCTGATGACATAGATTTCATTGCTGATTGATATTGCTTTGTAAGTAAATACCACAACTTCTTTATCCATTTTTCACTTTCTGCGATGTTGAACTTGTACTGTAAACGAGGTTCTTGTAAACAAAGGCGTCCCAAACTTTGGGGTGGCTGTGTCTTTTTGATTTTAATTTCCCTAAGCTATAGGACCATAAGTGGCAGTGCCCTAGGCTCTGTTGCTTTGTTTTTTAGATGTTTCAGGAAACACCATACACTTCTCCTGAGTGTCGGTTGGCAATTTACATCCCGCCCATCAGCATAACAAGGCTCCTAGTTCTCCATGGCCTGTCCTGCCTTTCTGGATTTTACACTTTTTTCAGATGGCCCTTTTGACCGGGGAGAAGTGAGACTTCATTGTAGTGCAGATTTCCTTTGCCAGTTTGCTTGGTTGGCCAAAAAGGGCGTATGCATTTTTTCCTGAATATATTCAGGAAAAAAACGCATACGCCCTTTTTGGCCAAGTGCATCATTGTGGACGTTCTGCCTCTTTTCCTATGCTTTCAATGCAATTCCAGTCTACCTCCTGAAATCGGTTTCCTGCAATTCTGCCCCGCTTTCAAGTCCTCTTGGCAGCCTTACTTCAGTATATTTTTGGACGATAGCTGTCATTTATAACTCTGCAGGTTTGTGAATTACAGTGCCCCTGAGCTCCTTTCTTCAACTCGCTTTCTTGTGACCTGGCCGCAACACCGCAGGATGTCTTCAGGCCCTAATCTGGTTCTGGCACGACATGCTGAGCCTTTGGTTATTTTCTCTTCCTGGTGGGAAATGAGAGTTAAATTTGCCCGTCCAGACACCTCCAGCTAGTCTCTCATTGGTTCTCGCTATTCCTGTTCATCTTGCGCAAAAATTGCAAACTGGGCCAAACAGGAGGTTAAAGGCGCTGACTCTCCAAGTGGGGAGAGTGTTAGTAAAGTGTCTGGAATGTTGCACCCGAGTACCAGGGTACGAAAACTGAGACATATTTGAACACGTCTCCTGATCACATGGTTGATCATACTCTAGGTTCTACATGCATGTTTTAGCTGAAGGAAGAATACCTTAAACCTGGGTAGTTGAAACCCGTGGAATGGGTACCATGCAATATGACTTCAAAGGGTCTTCATTTGCTCACCGAACCTCTCCAATCCTATCACTGCTGCGTTTATGCCCCTGTACACATGCTTGATTCTCTTTCGGAGTCATAGCAATCCATCGGTTTTAAGATACTTACTAGTCAGGTACATTCTTAGGCATTTAACATGCGGTGTTGAGTCCATTTCGTTGAGCAAGGAGTAGCTCTTGTGTATTTCATATTTGGCTTAAGGAACTTTATCTGTGCTCATTTCAATCTCTGGTTTTATGCAGCACCCCAACTCACCTTTCCCCTTAAGCAAGCATAAGTTGGTTTTCTAAATTTGAGACCCTTTTCTGTTTTGGAATTCAGTTCCTGTGTAGCCAAGTTTACATTCTGTGTATTAGTGATATCTTATGATGTTTCTTTTTCTGTGTGACTTATTTCAGTTAGAATCATCGTACCTGAATCCACTCATTATGCTGGTACGGGCCTGATGACATAGATTTCATTGCTGAGTGATACTGCATTGTACGTAAGTACCACAAGTTCTTTATCCATTTTTCACTTTCTGTGATATTGAACTTGTACGGTAAATGAGGTTCTTGTAAACAGAGGCGTCCCAAACTTTGGGGTGGCTGTGTCTTTTTGATTTTAATTTCCCTAAGCTATAGGACCATAAGTGGAAGTGCCCTAGGCTCTGTTGCTTTGTTTTTTAGATGTTTCAGGAAACACCATACACTTCTCCCAAGTGTCTGTTGGCAATTTACATCCCGCCCATCAGCATAACAAGGCTCCCAGTTCTCAATGGCCTGTTGCCTTTCTGGATTTTACACTTTTTTCAGATGGCCCTTTTTACCGGGGGAAGTGAGACTTCATTGTAGTGCAGATTTCCTTTGCAAGCTTGCTTGGTTGGCCAAAAAGGGCGTATGCGTTTTTTCCTGAATATATTCAGGAAAAAACGCATACGCCCTTTTTGGCCAAGTGCATCATTGTGGACGTTCTGCCTCTTTTCCTATGCTTTCAATGCAATTCCAGTCTACCTCCTGAAATCGGTTTCCTGCAATTCTGCCCCGCTTTCAAGTCCTCTTGGCAGCCTTACTTCAGTCTATTTTTGGACGATAGCTGTCATTTATAACTCTGCAGGTTTGTGAATTACAGTGCCCCTGAGCTCCTTTCTTCAACTCGCTTTCTTTTGAGCTGGCCGCAACACCGCAGGATGGCTTCAGGCCCTAATCTGGTTCCGGCACGGCACGCTGAGCCTTTGGTTATTTCCTCTTCCTGGTGGGAAATGAGAGTTAAATTTGCCCGTCCAGACACCTCCAGCTAGCCTCTCATTGGTTCTCGCTATTCCTGTTCATCTTCCGCAGAAATTGCAAACTGAGCCAAACAGGAGGTTAAAGGCGCTGACTCTCCAAGTGGGGAGAGTGTTAGTAAAGCGTCTGGAATGTTGCACCCGAGTACCAGGGGAGGAAAACTGAGACATATTTGAACACGTCTCCCGTTCACATGGTTGATCATACTTGGGTTCCACATGCATGTTTTAGCTGAAGGAAGAATACCTTAAACCTGGAGAGTTGAGACCCGTGTAATGGGTACCATGCAATATGACTTCAAAGGGTCTTCATTTGCTCACCGAACCTCTCCAATCCTATCACTGCTGCGTTTATGCCCCTGTACACACGCTTGATTCTCTTTTGGAGACATAGCAATCCATAGGTTTTACGATACTTGCTAGTCAGGTACATTCTTAGGCGTTTAATATGCGGTGTTGAGTCCATTTCGTTGAGCAAGGAGTAGCTCTTGTCTATTCCATATTTGACTTAAGGAACTTTATCTGTGCTCATTTCAATCTCTGGTTGTATGCAGCACCCCAACTCACCTTTCCCCTTAAGCAAGCATAAGTTGGTTTTCTAAATTTGAGACCCTGTTCTGTTTTGGAATGCAGTTCCTGTGTAGCCAAGTTTACATTCCGTGTATTAGTGATATCTTATGATGTTTCTTTTTCTGTGTGACTTATTTCAGTTAGAATCATCGTACCTGAATCCACTCATTATGCTGCTACGGGCCTGATGACATAGATTTCATTGCTGAGTGATACTGCGTTGTAAGTAAATACCACAAGTTCTTTATCCATTTTTCACTTTCTGCGATATTGAACTTGTACTGTAAACGAGGTTCTTGTAAACAGAGGCGTCCCAAACTTTGGGGTGGCTGTGTCTTTTTGATTTTAATTTCCCTAAGCTATAGGACCATAAGTGGAAGTGCCCTAGGTTCTGTTGCTTTGTTTTTTAGATGTTTCAGGAAACACCATACACTTCTCCCGAGTGGTTATTGGCAATTTACATCCCGCCCATCAGCATAACAAGGCTCCCAGTTCTCCATGGCCTGTCCTGCCTTTCTGGATTTTACACTTTTTTCAGATGGCCCTTTTGACCGGGGGGAAGTGAGACTTCATTGTAGTGCAGATTTCCTTTGCAAGCTTGCTTGGTTGGCCAAAAAGGGCGTATGCGTATTTTCCTGAATATATTCAGGAAAAAACGCATACGCCCTTTTTGGCCAAGTGCATCATTGTGGACGTTCTGCCTCTTTTCCTATGCTTTCAATGCAATTCCAGTCTACCTCCTGAAATCGGTTTCCTGCAATTCTGCCCCGCTTTCAAGTCCTCTTGGCAGCCTTACTTCAGTATATTTTTGGATGATAGCTGTCATTTATAACTCTGCAGGTTTGTGAATTACAGTGCCCCTGAGCTCCTTTCTTCAACTCGCTTTCTTGTGAGCTGGCCGCAACACCGCAGGATGGCTTCAGGCCCTAATCTGGTTCCGGCACGGCACTCTGAGCCTTTGGTTAATTCCTCTTCCTGGTAGGAAATGAGAGTTAAATTTGCCCGTCCAGACACCTACAGCTAGTCTCTCATTGGTTCTCGCTATTCCTGTTCATCTTCCGCAGAAATTGCAAACTGGGCCAAACAGGAGGTTAAAGGGACTGACTCTCCAAGTCGGGAGAGTGTTAGTAAAGCGTCTGGAATGTTGCACCCGAGTACCAGGGTACGAAAACTGAGACATATTTGAACACGTCTCCCGATCTCATGGTTGATCATACTCTAGGTTCCACATGCATGTTTTAGCTGAAGGAAGAATACCTTAAACCTGGGTAGTTGAAACCCGTGGAATGGGTACCATGCAATATGACTTCAAAGGGTCTTCATTTGCTCACCGAACCTCTCCAATCCTATCACTGCTGCGTTTATGCCCCTGTACACATGCTTGATTCTCTTTCGGAGACATAGCAATCCATAGGTTTTAAGATACTTACTAGTCAGGTACATTCTTAGGCGTTTAATATGCGGTGTTGAGTCCATTTCGTTGAGCAAGGAGTAGCTCTTGTCTATTCCATATTTGGCTTAAGGAACTTTATCTGTGCTCATTTCAATCTCTGGTTTTATGCAGCACCCCAACTCACCTTTACCCTTAAGCAAGCATAAGTTGGTTTTCTAAATTTGAGACCCTGTTCTGTTCTGTAATTCAGTTCCTGTGTAGCCAAGTTTACATTCTGTGTATTAGTGATACCTTATGATGTTTCTTTTTCTGTGTGACTTATTTCAGTTAGAATCATCATACCTGAATCCACTCATTGTGCTGCTAAGGGCCTTATGACATAGATTTCATTGCTGAGTGATATTGCTTTGTAAGTAAATACCACAACTTCTTTATCCATTTTTCACTTTCTGCGATGTTGAACTTGTACTGTAAACGAGGTTCTTGTAAACAGAGGCGTCCCAAACTTTGGGGTGGCTGTGTCTTTTTGATTTTAATTTCCCTAAGCTATAGGACCATAAGTGGCAGTGCCCTAGGCTCTGTTGCTTTGTTTTTTAGATGTTTCAGGAAACACCATACACTTCTCCTGAGTGTCTGTTGGCAATTTACATCCCGCCCATCAGCATAACAAGGCTCCTAGTTCTCCATGGCCTGTCCTGCCTTTCTGGATTTTACACTTTTTTCAGATGGCCCTTTTGACCGGGGAGAAGTGAGACTTCATTGTAGTGCAGATTTCCTTTGCCAGTTTGCTTGGTTGGCCAAAAAGGGCGTATGCATTTTTTCCTGAATATATTCAGGAAAAAACGCATACGCCCTTTTTGGCCAAGTGCATCATTGTGGACGTTCTGCCTCTTTTCCTATGCTTTCAATGCAATTCCAGTCTACCTCCTGAAATCGGTTTCCTGCAATTCTGTCCCGCTTTCAAGTCCTCTTGGCAGCCTTACTTCAGTCTATTTTTGGACGATAGCTGTCATTTATAACTCTGCAGGTTTGTGAATTACAGTGCCCCTGAGCTCCTTTCTTCAACTCGCTTTCTTTTGAGCTGGCCGCACCACCGCAGGATGGCTTCAGGCCCTAATCTGGTTCCGGCACGGCATGCTGAGCCTTTGGTTATTTCCTCTTCCTGGTGGGAAATGAGAGTTAAATTTGCCCGTCCAGACACCTCCAGCTAGCCTCTCATTGGTTCTCGCTATTCCTGTTCATCTTCCGCAGAAATTGCAAACTGAGCCAAACAGGAGGTTAAAGGCGCTGACTCTCCAAGTGGGGAGAGTGTTAGTAAAGCGTCTGGAATGTTGCACCCGAGTACCAGGGGAGGAAAACTGAGACATATTTGAACACGTCTCCCGTTCACATGGTTGATCATACTTGGGTTCCACATGCATGTTTTAGCTGAAGGAAGAATACCTTAAACCTGGAGAGTTGAGACCCGTGTAATGGGTACCATGCAATATGACTTCAAAGGGTCTTCATTTGCTCACCGAACCTCTCCAATCCTATCACTGCTGCGTTTATGCCCCTGTACACACGCTTGATTCTCTTTTGGAGACATAGCAATCCATAGGTTTTACGATACTTACTAGTCAGGTACATTCTTAGGCGTTTAATATGCGGTGTTGAGTCCATTTCGTTGAGCAAGGAGTAGCTCTTGTCTATTCCATATTTGACTTAAGGAACTTTATCTGTGCTCATTTCAATCTCTGGTTGTATGCAGCACCCCAACTCACCTTTCCCCTTAAGCAAGCATAAGTTGGTTTTCTAAATTTGAGACCCTGTTCTGTTTTGGAATGCAGTTCCTGTGTAGCCAAGTTTACATTCCGTGTATTAGTGATATCTTATGATGTTTCTTTTTCTGTGTGACTTATTTCAGTTAGAATCATCGTACCTGAATCCACTCATTATGCTGCTACGGGCCTGATGACATAGATTTCATTGCTGAGTGATACTGCGTTGTAAGTAAATACCACAAGTTCTTTATCCATTTTTCACTTTCTGCGATATTGAACTTGTACTGTAAACGAGGTTCTTGTAAACAGAGGCGTCCCAAACTTTGGGGTGGCTGTGTCTTTTTGATTTTAATTTCACTAAGCTATAGGACCATAAGTGGAAGTGCCCTAGGTTCTGTTGCTTTGTTTTTTAGATGTTTCAGGAAACACCATACACTTCTCCCGAGTGGTTATTGGCAATTTACATCCCGCCCATCAGCATAACAAGGCTCCCAGTTCTCCATGGCCTGTCCTGCCTTTCTGGATTTTACACTTTTTTCAGATGGCCCTTTTGACCGGGGGGAAGTGAGACTTCATTGTAGTGCAGATTTCCTTTGCAAGCTTGCTTGGTTGGCCAAAAAGGGCGTATGCGTTTTTTCCTGAATATATTCAGGAAAAAACGCATACGCCCTTTTTGGCCAAGTGCATCATTGTGGACGTTCTGCCTCTTTTCCTATGCTTTCAATGCAATTCCAGTCTACCTCCTGAAATCGGTTTCCTGCAATTCTGCCCCGCTTTCAAGTCCTCTTGGCAGCCTTACTTCAGTCTATTTTTGGATGATAGCTGTCATTTATAACTCTGCAGGTTTGTGAATTACAGTGCCCCTGAGCTCCTTTCTTCAACTCGCTTTCTTGTGAGCTGGCCGCAACACCGCAGGATGGCTTCAGGCCCTAATCTGGTTCCGGCACGGCACTCTGAGCCTTTGGTTAATTCCTCTTCCTGGTGGGAAATGAGAGTTAAATTTGCCCGTCCAGACACCTACAGCTAGTCTCTCATTGGTTCTAGCTATTCCTGTTCATCTTCCGCAGAAATTGCAAACTGGGCCAAACAGGAGGTTAAAGGGACTGACTCTCCAAGTCGGGAGAGTGTTAGTAAAGCGTCTGGAATGTTGCACCCGAGTAACAGGGTACGAAAACTGAGACATATTTGAACACGTCTCCCGATCTCATGGTTGATCATACTCTAGGTTCCACATGCATGTTTTAGCTGAAGGAAGAATACCTTAAACCTGGGTAGTTGAAACCCGTGGAATGGGTACCATGCAATATGACTTCAAAGGGTCTTCATTTGCTCACCGAACCTCTCCAATCCTATCACTGCTGCGTTTATGCCCCTGTACACATGCTTGATTCTCTTTCGGAGACATAGCAATCCATAGGTTTTAAGATACTTACTAGTCAGGTACATTCTTAGGCGTTTAATATGCGGTGTTGAGTCCATTTCGTTGAGCAAGGAGTAGCTCTTGTCTATTCCATATTTGGCTTAAGGAACTTTATCTGTGCTCATTTCAATCTCTGGTTTTATGCAGCACCCCAACTCACCTTTACCCTTAAGCAAGCATAAGTTGGTTTTCTAAATTTGAGACCCTGTTCTGTTCTGTAATTCAGTTCCTGTGTAGCCAAGTTTACATTCTGTGTATTAGTGATATCTTATGATGTTTCTTTTTCTGTGTGACTTATTTCAGTTAGAATCATCATACCTGAATCCACTCATTGTGCTGCTAAGGGCCTTATGACATAGATTTCATTGCTGAGTGATATTGCTTTGTAAGTAAATACCACAACTTCTTTATCCATTTTTCACTTTCTGCGATGTTGAACTTGTACTGTAAACGAGGTTCTTGTAAACAGAGGCGTCCCAAACTTTGGGGTGGCTGTGTCTTTTTGATTTTAATTTCCCTAAGCTATAGGACCATAAGTGGAAGTGCCCTAGGCTCTGTTGCTTTGTTTTTTAGATGTTTCAGGAAACACCATACACTTCTCCTGAGTGTCTGTTGGCAATTTACATCCCGCCCATCAGCTTAACAAGGCTCCTAGTTCTCCATGGCCTGTCCTGCCTTTCTGGATTTTACACTTTTTTCAGATGGCCCTTTTGACCGGGGGGAAGTGAGACTTCATTGTAGTGCAGATTTCCTTTGCAAGCTTGCTTGGTTGGCCAAAAAGGGCGTATGCGTTTTTTCCTGAATATATTCAGGAAAAAACGCATACGCCCTTTTTGGCCAAGTGCATCATTGTGGACGTTCTGCCTCTTTTCCTATGCTTTCAATGCAATTCCAGTCTACCTCCTGAAATCGGTTTCCTGCAATTCTGCCCCGCTTTCAAGTCCTCTTGGCAGCCTTACTTCAGTATATTTTTGGACGATAGCTGTCATTTATAACTCTGCAGGTTTGTGAATTACAGTGCCCCTGAGCTCCTTTCTTCAACTCGCTTTCTTGTGACCTGGCCGCAACACCGCAGGATGTCTTCAGGCCCTAATCTGGTTCTGGCACGGCATGCTGAGCCTTTGCTTATTTTCTCTTCCTGGTGGGAAATGAGAGTTAAATTTGCCCGTCCAGACACCTCCAGCTAGTCTCTCATTGGTTCTCCCTATTCCTGTTCATCTTGCGCAGAAATTGCAAACTGGGCCAAACAGGAGGTTAAAGGCGCTGACTCTCCAAGTGGGGAGAGTGTTAGTAAAGCGTCTGGAATGTTGCACCCGAGTACCAGGGTACGAAAACTGAGACATATTTGAACACGTCTCCTGATCACATGGTTGATCATACTCTAGGTTCTACATGCATGTTTTAGCTGAAGGAAGAATACCTTAAACCTGGGTAGTTGAAACCCGTGGAATGGGTACCATGCAATATGACTTCAAAGGGTCTTCATTTGCTCACCGAACCTCTCCAATCCTATCACTGCTGCGTTTATGCCCCTGTACACATGCTTGATTCTCTTTCGGAGACATAGCAATCCATCGGTTTTAAGATACTTACTAGTCAGGTACATTCTTAGGCATTTAACATGCGGTGTTGAGTCCATTTCGTTGAGCAAGGAGTAGCTCTTGTCTATTCCATATTTGGCTTAAGGAACTTTATCTGTGCTCATTTCAATCTCTGGTTTTATGCAGCACCCCAACTCACCTTTCCCCTTAAGCAAGCATAAGTTGGTTTTCTAAATTTGAGACCCTTTTCTGTTTTGGAATTCAGTTCCTGTGTAGCCAAGTTTACATTCTGTGTATTAGTGATATCTTATGATGTTTCTTTTTCTGTGTGACTTATTTCAGTTAGAATCATCGTACCTGAATCCACTCATTATGCTGCTACGGGCCTGATGACATAGATTTCATTGCTGAGTGATACTGCATTGTACGTAAGTACCACAAGTTCTTTATCCATTTTTCACTTTCTGTGATATTGAACTTGTACGGTAAATGAGGTTCTTGTAAACAGAGGCGTCCCAAACTTTGGGGTGGCTGTGTCTTTTTGATTTTAATTTCCCTAAGCTATAGGACCATAAGTGGAAGTGCCCTAGGCTCTGTTGCTTTGTTTTTTCGATATTTCAGGAAACACCATACACTTCTCCCGAGTGTCTGTTGGCAATTTACATCCCGCCCATCAGCATAACAAGGCTCCCAGTTCTCCATGGCCTGTCCTGCCTTTCTGGATTTTACACTTTTTTCAGATGGCCCTTTTGACCGGGGGGAAGTGAGACTTCATTGTAGTGCAGATTTCCTTTGCAAGCTTGCTTGGTTGGCCAAAAAGGGCGTATGCGTTTTTTCCTGAATATATTCAGGAAAAAACGCATACGCCCTTTTTGGCCAAGTGCATCATTGTGGACGTTCTGCCTCTTTTCCTATGCTTTCAATGCAATTCCAGTCTACCTCCTGAAATCGGTTTCCTGCAATTCTGCCCCGCTTTCAAGTCCTCTTGGCAGCCTTACTTCAGTATATTTTTGGACGATAGCTGACATTTATAACTCTGCAGGTTTGTGAATTACAGTGCCCCTGTGCTCCTTTCTTCAACTCGCTTTCTTTTGAGCTGGCCGCAACACCGCAGGATGGCTTCAGGCCCTAATCTGGTTCCGGCATGGCACGCTGAGCCTTTGGTTATTTCCTCATCCTGGTGGGAAATGAGAGTTAAATTTGCCCGTCCAGACACCTCCAGCTAGTCTCTCATTGGTTCTCGCTATTCCTGTTCATCTTCCGCAGAAATTGCAAACTGGGCCAAACAGGAGGTTAAAGGCGCTGACTCTCCAAGTGGGGAGAGTGTTAGTAAAGCGTCTGGAATGTTGCACCCGAGTACCAGGGGAGGAAAACTGAGACATATTTGAACACGTCTCCCGTTCACATGGTTGATCATACTTGGGTTCCACATGCATGTTTTATCTGAAGGAAGAATACCTTAAACCTGGAGAGTTAAGACCCGTGGAATGGGTACCATGCAATATGACTTTAAAGGGTCTTCATTTGCTCACCGAACCTCTCCAATCCTATCACTGCTGCGTTTATGCCCCTGTACACATGCTTGATTCTCTTTCGGAGACATAGCAATCCATAGGTTTTAAGATACTTACTAGTCAGGTACATTCTTAGGCGTTTAATATGCGGTGTTGAGTCCATTTCGTTGAGCAAGGAGTAGCTCTTGTCTATTCCATATTTGACTTAAGGAACTTTATCTGTGCTCATTTCAATCTATGGTTTTATGCAGCACCCCAACTCACCTTTACCCTTAAGCAAGCATAGTTGGTTTTCTAAATTTGAGACCCTGTTCTGTTCTGTAATTCAGTTCATGTGTAGCCAAGTTTCCATTCCGTGTATTACTGATATCTTATGATGTTTCTTTTTCTGTGTGACTTACTTCAGTTAGAATCATCATACCTGAATCCACTCATTGTGCTTCTACGGGCCTGATGACACAGATTTCATTGCTGAGTGATATTGCTTTGTAAGTAAACACCACAACTTCTTTATCCATTTTTCACTTTCTGCGATGTTGAACTTGTACTGTAAACGAGGTTCTTGTAAACAGAGCTGTTCCAAACTTTGGGGTGGCTGTGTCTTTTTGATTTTAATTTCCCTAAGCTATAGGACCATAAGTGGAAGTGCCCTAGGCTCTGTTGCTTTGTTTTTTCGATGTTTCAGGAAACACCATACACTTCTCCCGAGTGGTTGTTGGCAATTTACATCCCGCCCATCAGCATAACAAGGCTCCCAATTCTCAATGGCCTGTCCTGCCTTTCTGGATTTTACACTTTATTCAGATGGCCCTTTTGACCGGGGGGAAGTGAGACTTCATTGTAGTGCAGATTTCCTTTGCAAGCTTGCTTGGTTGGCCAAAAAGGGCGTATGCGTTTTTTCCTGAATATATTCAGGAAAAAACGCATACGCCCTTTTTGGCCAAGTGCATCATTGTGGACGTTCTGCCTCTTTTCCTATGCTTTCAATGCAATTCCAGTCTACCTCCTGAAATCGGTTTCCTGCAATTCTGCCCCGCTTTCAAGTCCTCTTGGCAGCCTTATTTCAGTCTATTTTTGGACGATAGCTGTCATTTATAACTCTGCAGGTTTGTGAATTACAGTGCCCCTGAGCTCCTTTCTTCAACTCGCTTTCTTGTGAGCTGGCCACAACACCGCAGGATGGCTTCAGGCCCTAATCTTGTTCCGGCCCGGCATGCTGAGCCTTTGGTTAATTCCTCTTCCTGGTGGGAAATGAGAGTTAAATTTGCCCGTCCAGACACCTCCAGCTAGCCTCTCATTGGTTCTCGCTATTCCTGTTCATCTTCCGCAGAAATTGCAAACTGGGCCAAACAGGAGGTTAAAGGGACTGACTTTCCAAGTGGGGAGAGTGTTAGTAAAGCGTCTGGAATGTTGCACCCGAGTACCAGGGGAGGAAAACTGAGACATATTTGAACACGTCTCCCGTTCACATGGTTGATCATACTCTGGGTTCCACATGCATGTTTTAGCTGAAGGAAGAATACCTTAAACCTGGAGAGTTGAGACCCGTGTAATGGGTACCATGCAATATGACTTCAAAGGGTCTTCATTTGCTCACCGAACCTCTCCAATCCTATCACTGCTGCGTTTATGCCCCTGTACACACGCTTGATTCTCTTTCGGAGACATAGCAATCCATAGGTTTTAAGATACTTACTAGTCAGGTACATTCTTAGGCGTTTAATATGGGGTTTTGAGTCCATTTCTTTGAGCAAGGAGTAGCTCTTGTCTATTCCATATTTGGCTTAAAGAACTTTATCTGTGCTCATTTCAATCTCTGGTTTTATGCAGCACCCCAACTCACCTTTCCCCTTAAGCAAGCATAAGTTGGTTTTCTAAATTTGAGACCCTGTTCTGATTTGGAATGTAGTTCCTGTGTAGCCAAGTTTACATTCCGTGGATTAGTGATATCTTATGATGTTTCTTTTTCTGTGTGACTTATTTCAGTTAGAATCATCGTACCTGAATCCACTCATTATGCTGCTACGGGCCTGATGACATAGATTTCATTGCTGAGTGATACTGCATTGTACGTAAGTACCACAAGTTCTTTATCCATTTTTCACTTTCTGTGATATTGAACTTGTACAGTAAACGAGGTTCTTGTAAACGGAGGCGTCCCAAACTTTGGGGTGGCTGTGTCTTTTTGATTTTAATTTCCCTAAGCTATAGGACCATAAGTGGAAGTGCCCTAGGCTCTGTTGCTTTGTTTTTTAGATGTTTCAGGAAACACCATACACTTCTCCCGAATTTCTGTTGGCAATTTACATCCCGCCCATCAGCATAACAAGGCTCCCAGTTCTCCATGGCCTGTCCTGCCTTTCTGGATTTTACACTTTTTTCAGATGGCCCTTTTGACCGGGGGGAAGTGAGACTTCATTGTAGTGCAGATTTCCTTTGCAAGCTTGCTTGGTTGGCCAAAAAGGGCGTATGCGTTTTTTCCTGAATATATTCAGGAAAAAACGCATACGCCCTTTTTGGCCAAGTGCATCATTGTGGACGTTCTGCCTCTTTTCCTATGCTTTCAATGCAATTCCAGTCTACCTCCTGAAATCGGTTTCCTGCAATTCTGCCCCGCTTTCAAGTCCTCTTGGCAGCCTTACTTCAGTCTATTTTTGGACGATAGCTGTCATTTATAACTCTGCAGGTTTGTGAATTACAGTGCCCCTGAGCTCCTTTCTTCAACTCGCTTTCTTGTGACCTGGCCGCAACACCGCAGGATGGCTTCAGGCCCTAATCTGGTTCCGGCATGGCACGCTGAGCCTTTGGTTATTTCCTCATCCTGGTGGGAAATGAGAGTTAAATTTGTCCGTCCAGACACCTCCAGCTAGTCTCTCATTGGTTCTCGCTATTCCTGTTCATCTTCCGCAGAAATTGCAAACTGGGCCAAACAGGAGGTTAAAGGCGCTGACTCTCCAAGTGGGGAGAGTGTTAGTAAAGCGTCTGGAATGTTGCACCCGAGTACCAGGGGAGGAAAACTGAGACATATTTGAACACGTCTCCCGTTCACATGGTTGATCATACTTGGGTTCCACATGCATGTTTTAGCTGAAGGAAGAATACCTTAAACCTGGAGAGTTAAGACCCGTGGAATGGGTACCATGCAATATGACTTTAAAGGGTCTTCATTTGCTCACCGAACCTCTCCAATCCTATCACTGCTGCGTTTATGCCCCTGTACACATGCTTGATTCTCTTTCGGAGACATAGCAATCCATAGGTTTTAAGATACTTACTAGTCAGGTACATTCTTAGGCGTTTAATATGCGGTGTTGAGTCCATTTCGTTGAGCAAGGAGTAGCTCTTGTCTATTCCATATTTGACTTAAGGAACTTTATCTGTGCTCATTTCAATCTATGGTTTTATGCAGCACCCCAACTCACCTTTACCCTTAAGCAAGCATAGTTGGTTTTCTAAATTTGAGACCCTGTTCTGTTCTGTAATTCAGTTCCTGTGTAGCCAAGTTTCCATTCCGTGTATTACTGATATCTTATGATGTTTCTTTTTCTGTGTGACTTACTTCAGTTAGAATCATCATACCTGAATCCACTCATTGTGCTTCTACGGGCCTGATGACACAGATTTCATTGCTGAGTGATATTGCTTTGTAAGTAAACACCACAACTTCTTTATCCATTTTTCACTTTCTGCGATGTTGAACTTGTACTATGAACGAGTTTCTTGTAAACAGAGCCGTTCCAAACTTTGGGGTGGCTGTGTCTTTTTGATTTTAATTTCACTAAGCTATAGGACCATAAGTGGAAGTGCCCTAGGCTCTGTTGCTTTGTTTTTTCGATGTTTCAGGAAACACCATACACTTCTCCCGAGTGGTTGTTGGCAATTTACATCCCGCCCATCAGCATAACAAGGCTCCCAATTCTCAATGGCCTGTCCTGCCTTTCTGGATTTTACACTTTATTCAGATGGCCCTTTTGACCGGGGGGAAGTGAGACTTCATTGTAGTGCAGATTTCCTTTGCAAGCTTGCTTGGTTGGCCAAAAAGGGCGTATGCGTTTTTTCCTGAATATATTCAGGAAAAAACGCATACGCCCTTTTTGGCCAAGTGCATCATTGTGGACGTTCTGCCTCTTTTCCTATGCTTTCAATGCAATTCCAGTCTACCTCCTGAAATCGGTTTCCTGAAATTCTGCCCCGCTTTCAAGTCCTCTTGGCAGCCTTATTTCAGTCTATTTTTGGACGATAGCTGTCATTTATAACTCTGCAGGTTTGTGAATTACAGTGCCCCTGTGCTCCTTTCTTCAACTCGCTTTCTTGTGAGCTGGCCACAACACCGCAGGATGGCTTCAGGCCCTAATCTTGTTCCGGCCCGGCATGCTGAGCCTTTGGTTAATTCCTCTTCCTGGTGGGAAATGAGAGTTAAATTTGCCCGGCCAGACACCTCCAGCTAGCCTCTCATTGGTTCTCGCTATTCCTGTTCATCTTCCGCAGAAATTGCAAACTGGGCCAAACAGGAGGTTAAAGGGACTGACTCTCCAAGTGGGGAGAGTGTTAGTAAAGCGTCTGGAATGTTGCACCCGAGTACCAGGGGAGGAAAACTGAGACATATTTGAACACGTCTCCCGATCACATGGTTGATCATACTCTGGGTTCCACATGCATGTTTTAGCTGAAGGAAGAATACCTTAAACCTGGAGAGTTGAGACCCGTGTAATGGGTACCATGCAATATGACTTCAAAGGGTCTTCATTTGCTCACCGAACCTCTCCAATCCTATCACTGCTGCGTTTATGCCCCTGTACACACGCTTGATTCTCTTTCGGAGACATAGCAATCCATAGGTTTTAAGATACTTACTAGTCAGGTACATTCTTAGGCGTTTAATATGGGGTTTTGAGTCCATTTCGTTGAGCAAGGAGTAGCTCTTGTCTATTCCATATTTGGCTTAAGGAACTTTATCTGTGCTCATTTCAATCTCTGGTTTTATGCAGCACCCCAACTCACCTTTCCCCTTAAGCAAGCATAAGTTGGTTTTCTAAATTTGAGACCCTGTTCTGTTTTGGAATGCAGTTCCTGTGTAGCCAAGTTTACATTCCGTGTATTAGTGATATCTTATGATGTTTCTTTTTCTGTGTGACTTATTTCAGTTAGAATCATCGTACCTGAATCCACTCATTATGCTGCTACGGGCCTGATGACATAGATTTCATTGCTGAGTGATACTGCATTGTACGTAAGTACCACAAGTTCTTTATCCATTTTTCACTTTCTGTGATATTGAACTTGTACGGTAAACGAGGTTCTTGTAAACGGAGGCGTCCCAAACTTTGGGGTGGCTGTGTCTTTTTGATTTTAATTTCCCTAAGCTATAGGACCATAAGTGGAAGTGCCCTAGGCTCTGTTGCTTTGTTTTTTAGATGTTTCAGGAAACACCATACACTTCTCCCGAATTTCTGTTGGCAATTTACATCCCGCCCATCAGCATAACAAGGCTCCCAGTTCTCCATGGCCTGTCCTGCCTTTCTGGATTTTACACTTTTTTCAGATGGCCCTTTTGACCGGGGGGAAGTGAGACTTCATTGTAGTGCAGATTTCCTTTGCAAGCTTGCTTGGTTGGCCAAAAAGGGCGTATGCGTTTTTTCCTGAATATATTCAGGAAAAAACGCATACGCCCTTTTTGGCCAAGTGCATCATTGTGGACGTTCTGCCTCTTTTCCTATGCTTTCAATGCAATTCCAGTCTACCTCCTGAAATCGGTTTCCTGCAATTCTGCCCCGCTTTCAAGTCCTCTTGGCAGCCTTACTTCAGTATATTTTTGGACGATAGCTGACATTTATAACTCTGCAGGTTTGTGAATTACAGTGCCCCTGTGCTCCTTTCTTCAACTCGCTTTCTTTTGAGCTGGCCGCAACACCGCAGGATGGCTTCAGGCCCTAATCTGGTTCCGGCATGGCACGCTGAGCCTTTGGTTATTTCCTCATCCTGGTGGGAAATGAGAGTTAAATTTGCCTGTCCAGACACCTCCAGCTAGTCTCTCATTGGTTCTCGCTATTCCTGTTCATCTTCCGCAGAAATTGCAAACTGGGCCAAACAGGAGGTTAAAGGCGCTGACTCTCCAAGTGGGGAGAGTGTTAGTAAAGCGTCTGGAATGTTGCACCCGAGTACCAGGGGAGGAAAACTGAGACATATTTGAACACGTCTCCCGTTCACATGGTTGATCATACTTGGGTTCCACATGCATGTTTTAGCTGAAGGAAGAATACCTTAAACCTGGAGAGTTAAGACCCGTGGAATGGGTACCATGCAATATGACTTTAAAGGGTCTTCATTTGCTCACCGAACCTCTCCAATCCTATCACTGCTGCGTTTATGCCCCTGTACACATGCTTGATTCTCTTTCGGAGACATAGCAATCCATAGGTTTTAAGATACTTACTAGTCAGGTACATTCTTAGGCGTTTAATATGCGGTGTTGAGTCCATTTCGTTGAGCAAGGAGTAGCTCTTGTCTATTCCATATTTGACTTAAGGAACTTTATCTGTGCTCATTTCAATCTATGGTTTTATGCAGCACCCCAACTCACCTTTACCCTTAAGCAAGCATAGTTGGTTTTCTAAATTTGAGACCCTGTTCTGTTCTGTAATTCAGTTCCTGTGTAGCCAAGTTTCCATTCCGTGTATTACTGATATCTTATGATGTTTCTTTTTCTGTGTGACTTACTTCAGTTAGAATCATCATACCTGAATCCACTCATTGTGCTTCTACGGGCCTGATGACACAGATTTCATTGCTGAGTGATATTGCTTTGTAAGTAAACACCACAACTTCTTTATCCATTTTTCACTTTCTGCGATGTTGAACTTGTACTATAAACGAGTTTCTTGTAAACAGAGCCGTTCCAAACTTTGGGGTGGCTGTGTCTTTTTGATTTTAATTTCACTAAGCTATAGGACCATAAGTGGAAGTGCCCTAGGCTCTGTTGCTTTGTTTTTTCGATGTTTCAGGAAACACCATACACTTCTCCCGAGTGGTTGTTGGCAATTTACATCCCGCCCATCAGCATAACAAGGCTCCCAATTCTCAATGGCCTGTCCTGCCTTTCTGGATTTTACACTTTATTCAGATGGCCCTTTTGACCGGGGGGAAGTGAGACTTCATTGTAGTGCAGATTTCCTTTGCAAGCTTGCTTGGTTGGCCAAAAAGGGCGTATGCGTTTTTTCCTGAATATATTCAGGAAAAAACGCATACGCCCTTTTTGGCCAAGTGCATCATTGTGGACGTTCTGCCTCTTTTCCTATGCTTTCAATGCAATTCCAGTCTACCTCCTGAAATCGGTTTCCTGCAATTCTGCCCCGCTTTCAAGTCCTCTTGGCAGCCTTATTTCAGTCTATTTTTGGACGATAGCTGTCATTTATAACTCTGCAGGTTTGTGAATTACAGTGCCCCTGTGCTCCTTTCTTCAACTCGCTTTCTTGTGAGCTGGCCACAACACCGCAGGATGGCTTCAGGCCCTAATCTTGTTCCGGCCCGGCATGCTGAGCCTTTGGTTAATTCCTCTTCCTGGTGGGAAATGAGAGTTAAATTTGCCCGTCCAGACACCTCCAGCTAGCCTCTCATTGGTTCTCGCTATTCCTGTTCATCTTCCGCAGAAATTGCAAACTGGGCCAAACAGGAGGTTAAAGGGACTGACTCTCCAAGTGGGGAGAGTGTTAGTAAAGCGTCTGGAATGTTGCACCCGAGTACCAGGGGAGGAAAACTGAGACATATTTGAACACGTCTCCCGTTCACATGGTTGATCATACTCTGGGTTCCACATGCATGTTTTAGCTGAAGGAAGAATACCTTAAACCTGGAGAGTTGAGACCCGTGTAATGGGTACCATGCAATATGACTTCAAAGGGTCTTCATTTGCTCACCGAACCTCTCCAATCCTATCACTGCTGCGTTTATGCCCCTGTACACACGCTTGATTCTCTTTCGGAGACATAGCAATCCATAGGTTTTAAGATACTTACTAGTCAGGTACATTCTTAGGCGTTTAATATGGGGTTTTGAGTCCATTTCGTTGAGCAAGGAGTAGCTCTTGTCTATTCCATATTTGGCTTAAGGAACTTTATCTGTGCTCATTTCAATCTCTGGTTTTATGCAGCACCCCAACTCACCTTTCCCCTTAAGCAAGCATAAGTTGGTTTTCTAAATTTGAGACCCTGTTCTGTTTTGGAATGCAGTTCCTGTGTAGCCAAGTTTACATTCCGTGTATTAGTGATATCTTATGATGTTTCTTTTTCTGTGTGACTTATTTCAGTTAGAATCATCGTACCTGAATCCACTCATTATGCTGCTACGGGGCTGATGACATAGATTTCATTGCTGAGTGATACTGCATTGTACGTAAGTACCACAAATTCTTTATCCATTTTTCACTTTCTGTGATATTGAACTTGTACGGTAAACGAGGTTCTTGTAAACGGAGGCGTCCCAAACTTTGGGGTGGCTGTGTCTTTTTGATTTTAATTTCCCTAAGCTATAGGACCATAAGTGGAAGTGCCCTAGGCTCTGTTGCTTTGTTTTTTCGATGTTTCAGGAAACACCATACACTTCTCCGGAGTGGTTGTTGGCAATTTACATCCCGCCCATCAGCATAACAAGGCTCCCAGTTCTCCATGGCCTGTCCTGCCTTTCTGGATTTTACACTTTTTTCAGATGGCCCTTTTGACCGGGGGGAAGTGAGACTTCATTGTAGTGCAGATTTCCTTTGCAAGCTTGCTTGGTTGGCCAAAAAGGGCGTATGCGTTTTTTCCTGAATATATTCAGGAAAAAACGCATACGCCCTTTTTGGCCAAGTGCATCATTGTGGACGTTCTGCCTCTTTTCCTATGCTTTCAATGCAATTCCAGTCTACCTCCTGAAATCGGTTTCCTGCAATTCTGCCCCGCTTTCAAGTCCTCTTGGCAGCCTTACTTCAGTATATTTTTGGACGATAGCTGTCATTTATAACTCTGCAGGTTTGTGAATTACAGTGCCCCTGAGCTCCTTTCTTCAACTCGCTTTCTTTTGAGCTGGCCGCAACACCGCAGGATGGCTTCAGGCCCTAATCTGGTTCCGGTACGGCACGCTGAGCCTTTGGTTATTTCCTCTTCCTGGTGGGAAATGAGAGTTAAATTTGCCCGTCCAGACACCTCCAGCTAGCCTCTCATTGGTTCTCGCTATTCCTGTTCATCTTCCGCAGAAATTGCAAACTGGTCCAAACAGGAGGTTAAAGGCGCTGACTCTCCAAGTGGGGAGAGTGTTAGTAAAGCGTCTGGAATGTTGCACCCGAGTACCAGGGGAGGAAAACTGAGACATATTTGAACACGTCTCCCGTTCACATGGTTGATCATACTTGGGTTCCACATGCATGTTTTAGCTGAAGGAAGAATACCTTAAACCTGGAGAGTTGAGACCCGTGTAATGGGTACCATGCAATATGACTTCAAAGGGTTTTCATTTGCTCACCGAACCTCTCCAATCCTATCACTGCTGCGTTTATGCCCCTGTACACATGCTTGATTCTCTTTCGGAGACATAGCAATCCATAGGTTTTAAGATACTTACTAGTCAGGTACATTCTTAGGCGTTTAATATGCGGTGTTGAGTCCATTTCGTTGAGCAAGGAGTAGCTCTTGTCTATTCCATATTTGGCTTAAGGAACTTTATCTGTGCTCATTTCAATCTCTGGTTTTATGCAGCACCCCAACTCACGTTTCCCCTTAAGCAAGCATAAGTTGGTTTTCTAAATTTGAGACCCTGTTCTGTTCTGTAATTAAGTTCCTGTGTAGCCAAGTTTACATTCCATGTATTACTGATATCTTATGATGTTTCTTTTTCTGTGTGACTTATTTCAGTTAGAATCATCATACCCGAATCCACTCATTGTGCTGCTAAGGGCCTGATGACACAGATTTCATTGCTGAGTGATATTGCTTTCTAAGTAAATACCACAACTTCTTTCTCCATTTTTCACTTTCTGCGATGTTGAACTTGTACTGTAAACGAGGTTCTTGTAAACAGAGCCGTTCCAAACTTTGGGGTGGCTGTGTCTTTTTGATTTTAATTTCCCTAATCTATAGGACCATAAGTGGAAGTGCCCTAGGTTCTGTTGCTTTGTTTTTTAGATGTTTCAGGAAACACCATACACTTCTCCCGAGTGGTTGTTGGCAATTTACAACCCGCCCAACAGCATAACAAGGCTCCCAGTTCTCCATGGTCTGTCCTGCCTTTCTGGATTTTACACTTTTTTCAGATGGCCCTTTTGACCTGGGGGAAGTGAGACTTCATTGTAGTGCAGATTTCCTTTGCAAGCTTGCTTGGTTGGCCAAAAAGGGCGTATGCGTTTTTTCCTGAATATATTCAGGAAAAAACGCATACGCCCTTTTTGGCCAAGTGCATCATTGTGGACGTTCTGCCTCTTTTCCTATGCTTTCAATGCAATTCCAGTCTACCTCCTGAAATCGGTTTCCTGCAATTCTGCCCCGCTTTCAAGTCCTCTTGGCAGCCTTACTTCAGTCTATTTTTGGACGATAGCTGTCATTTATAACTCTGCAGGTTTGTGAATTGCAGTGCCCCTGAGCTCCTTTCTTCAACTCGCTTTCTTGTGACCTGGCCGCAACACCGCAGGATGGCTTCAGGCCCTAATCTGGTTCTGGCACGGCACGCTGAGCCTTTGGTTAATTCCTCTTCCTGGTGGGAAATGAGAGTTAAATTTGCCCGTCCAGACACCTCCAGCTAGTCTCTCATTGGTTCTCGCTATTCCTGTTCATCTTCCACAGAAATTGCAAACTGGGCCAAACAGGAGGTTAAAGGGACTGACTCTCCAAGTGGGGAGAGTGTTAGTAAAGCGTCTGGAATGTTGCACCCGAGTACCAGGGGAGGAAAACTGAGACATATTTGAACACGTCTCCCGATCACATGGTTGATCATACTCTGGGTTCCACATGCATGTTTTAGCTGAAGGAAGAATACCTAAAACCTGGGTAGTTGAAACCCGTGGAATGGGTACCATGCAATATGACTTCAAAGGGTCTTCATTTGCTCACCGAACCTCTCCAATCCTATCACTGCTGCGTTTATGCCCCTGTACACATGCTTGATTCTCTTTCGGAGACATAGCAATCCATAGGTTTTAAGATACTTACTAGTCAGGTACAGTCTTAGGCGTTTAATATGGGGTGTTGTGTCCATTTCCTTGAGCAAGGAGTAGCTCTTGTCTATTCCATATTTGGCTTAAGGAACTTTATCTGTGCTCATTTCAATCTCTGGTTTTATGCAGCACCCCAACTCACCTTTACCCTTAAGCAAGCATAAGTTGGTTTTCTAAATTTGAGACCCTGTTCTGTTCTGTAATTCAGTTCCTGTGTAGCCAAGTTTCCATTCCGTGTATTACTGATATCTTATGATGTTTCTTTTTCTGTGTGACTTATTTCAGTTAGAATCATCGTACCTGAATCCACTCATTGTGCTGCTAACGGCCTGATGACACAGATTTCATTGCTGAGTGATATTGCTTTGTAAGTAAATACCACAACTTCTTTATCCATTTTTCACTTTCTGCGATGTTGAACTTGTACTGTAAACGAGGTTCTTGTAAACAGAGCCGTTCCAAACTTTGGGGTGGCTGTGTCTTTTTGATTTTAATTTCCCTAAGCTATAGGTCCGTAAGTGGAAGTGCCCTAGGCTCTGTTGCTTTGTTTTTTAGATGTTTCAGGAAACACCATACACTTCTCCCAAGTGTCTGTTGGCAATTTACATCCCGCCCATCAGCATAACAAGGCTCCCAGTTCTCCATGGCCTTTTGCCTTTCTGGATTTTACACTTTTTTCAGATGGCCCTTTTGACCGGGGGGAAGTGAGACTTCATTGTAGTGCAGATTTCCTTTGCAAGCTTGCTTGGTTGGCCAAAAAGGGCGTATGCGTTTTTTCCTGAATATATTCAGGAAAAAACGCATACGCCCTTTTTGGCCAAGTGCATCATTGTGGACGTTCTGCCTCTTTTCCTATGCTTTCAATGCAATTCCAGTCTACCTCCTGAAATCGGTTTCCTGCAATTCTGCCCCGCTTTCAAGTCCTCTTGGCAGCCTTACTTCAGTCTATTTTTGGACGATAGCTATCATTTATAACTCTGCTGGTTTGTGAATTACAGTGCCCCTGAGCTCCTTTCTTCAACTTGCTTTCTTTTGAGCTGGCCGCAACACCGCAGGATGGCTTCAGGCCCTAATCTGGTTCCGGCCCGGCATGCTGAGCCTTTGGTTAATTCCTCTTCCTGGTGGGAAATGAGAGTTAAATTTGCCCGTCCAGACACCTCCAGCTAGCCTCTCATTGGTTCTCGCTATTCCTGTTCATCTTCCGCAGAAATTGCAAAGTGGGCCAAACAGGAGGTTAAAGGTGCTGACTCTCCAAGTCGGGAGAGTGTTAGTAAAGCGTCTGGAATGTTGCACCTGAGTACCAGGGGAGGAAAACTGAGACATATTTGAACACGTCTCCCGTTCACATGGTTGATCATACTCTGGGTTCCACATGCATGTTTCAGCTGAAGGAAGAATACCTTAAACCTGGGTAGTTGAAACCCGTGGAATGGGTACCATGCAATATGACTTCAAAGGGTCTTCATTTGCTCACCGAACCTCTCCAATCCTATCACTGCTGCGTTTATGCCCCTGTACACATGCTTGATTCTCTTTTGGAGGCATAGCAATCCATAGGTTTTAAGATACTTACTAGTCAGGTACATTCTTAGGCGTTTAATATGGGGTTTTGAGTCCATTTCGTTGAGCAAGGAGTAGCTCTTGTCTATTCCATATTTGGCTTAAGGAACTTTATCTGTGCTCATTTCAATCTCTGGTTTTATGCAGCACCCCAACTCACCTTTCCCCTTAAGCAAGCATAAGTTGGTTTTCTAAATTTGAGACCCTGTTCTGTTCTGTAATTCAGTTCCTGTGTAGCCAAGTTTACATTCCGTGTATTACTGATATCTTATGATGTTTCTTTTTCTGTGTGACTTATTTCAGTTAGAATCATCATACCTGAATCCACTCATTGTGCTGCTAAGGGCCTGATGACACAGATTTCATTGCTGAGTGATATTGCTTTGTAAGTAAATACCACAACTTCTTTATCCATTTTTCACTTTCTGCGATGTTGAACTTGTACTGTAAACGAGGTTCTTGTAAACAGAGCCGTTCGAAACTTTCGGGTGGCTGTGTCTTTTTGATTTTAAATTCCCTAAGCTATAGGACCATAAGTGGAAGTGCCCTAGGCTCTGTTGCTTTGTTTTTTAGATGTTTCAGGAAACACCATACACTTCTCCCCAGTGGTTGTTGGCAATTTACATCCCGCCCATCAGCATAACAAGTCTCCCAGTTCTCCATGGCCTGTCCTGCCTTTCTGGAGTTTACACTTTTTTCAGATGGCCCTTTTGACCGGGGAGAAGTGAGACTTCATTGTAGTGCAGATTTCCTTTGCAAGCTTGCTTGGTTGGCCAAAAAGGGCGTATGTGTTTTTTCCTGAATATATTCAGGAAAAAACGCATACGCCCTTTTTGGCCAAGTGCATCATTGTGGACGTTCTGCCTCTTTTCCTATGCTTTCAATGCAATTCCAGTCTACCTCCTGAAATCGGTTTCCTGCAATTCTGCCCCGCATTCAAGTCCTCTTGGCAGCCTTACTTCAGTCTATTTTTGGACGATAGCTGTCATTTATAACTCTGCAGGTTTGTGAATTACAGTGCCCCTGAGCTCCTTTCTTCAACTCGCTTTCTTTTGAGCTGGCCGCAACACCGCAGGATGGCTTCAGGCCCTAATCTGGTTCCGGCACGGCACACTGAGCCTTTGGTTATTTCCTCTTCATGGTGGGAAATGAGAGTTAAATTTCCCCGTCCATACACCTCCAGCTAGCCTCTCATTGGTTCTCGCTATTCCTGTTCCCCTTCCGCAGAAATTGCAAACTGGGCCAAACAGGAGGTTAAAGGCGCTGACTTTCCAAGTGGGGAGAGTGTTAGTAAAGCGTCTGGAATGTTGCACCCGAGTACCAGGGGAGGAAAACTGAGACATATTTGAACACGTCTCCCGTTCACATGGTTGATCATACTCTGGGTTCCACATGCATGTTTTAGCTGAAGGAAGAATACCTTAAACCTGGAGAGTTGAGACCCGTGTAATGGGTACCATGCAATATGACTTCAAAGGGTCTTCATTTGCTCACCGAACCTCTCCAATCCTATCACTGCTGCGTTTATGCCCCTGTACACACGCTTGATTCTCTTTTGGAGACCTAGCAATCCATAGGTTTTAAGATACTTACTAGTCAGGTACATTCTTAGGCGTTTAATATGGGGTTTTGAGTCCATTTCGTTGAGCAAGGAGTAGCTCTTGTCTATTCCATATTTGGCTTAAGGAACTTTATCTGTGCTCATTTCAATCTCTGGTTTTATGCAGCACCCCAACTCACCTTTCCCCTTAAGCAAGCATAAGTTGGTTTTCTAAATTTGAGACCCTGTTCTGTTTTGGAATGCAGTTCCTGTGTAGCCAAGTTTACATTCCGTGTATTAGTGATATCTTATGATGTTTCTTTTTCTGTGTGACTTATTTCAGTTAGAATCATCGTACCTGAATCCACTCATTATGCTGCTACGGGCCTGATGACATAGATTTCATTGCTGAGTGATACTGCATTGTACGTAAGTACCACAAATTCTTTATCCATTTTTCACTTTCTGTGATATTGAACTTGTACGGTAAACGAGGTTCTTGTAAACGGAGGCGTCCCAAACTTTGGGGTGGCTGTGTCTTTTTGATTTTAAATTCCCTAAGCTATAGGACCATAAGTGGAAGTGCCCTAGGCTCTGTTGCTTTGTTTTTTAGATGTTTCAGGAAACACCATACACTTCTCCGGAGTGTCTGTTGGCAATTTACATCCCGCCCATCAGCATAACAAGGCTCCCAGTTCTCCATGGCCTGTCCTGCCTTTCTGGATTTTACACTTTTTTCAGATGGCCCTTTTGACCGGGGGGAAGTGAGACTTCATTGTAGTGCAGATTTCCTTTGCAAGCTTGCTTGGTTGGCCAAAAAGGGCGTATGCGTTTTTTCCTGAATATATTCAGGAAAAAACGCATACGCCCTTCTTGGCCAAGTGCATCATTGTGGACGTTCTGCCTCTTTTCCTATGCTTTCAATGCAATTCCAGTCTACCTCCTGAAATCGGTTTCCTGCAATTCTGCCCCGCTTTCAAGTCCTCTTGGCAGCCTTACTTCAGTCTATTTTTGGACGATAGCTGTCATTTATAACTCTGCAGGTTTGTGAATTGCAGTGCCCCTGAGCTCCTTTCTTCAACTCGCTTTCTTGTGACCTGGCCGCAACACCGCAGGATGGCTTCAGGCCCTAATCTGGTTCTGGCACGGCACGCTGAGCCTTTGGTTAATTCCTCTTCCTGGTGGGAAATGAGAGTTAAATTTGCCCATCCAGACACCTCCAGCTAGTCTCTCATTGGTTCTCGCTATTCCTGTTCATCTTCCACAGAAATTGCAAACTGGGCCAAACAGGAGGTTAAAGGGACTGACTCTCCAAGTGGGGAGAGTGTTAGTAAAGCGTCTGGAATGTTGCACCCGAGTACCAGGGGAGGAAAACTGAGACATATTTGAACACGTCTCCCGATCACATGGTTGATCATACTCTGGGTTCCACATGCATGTTTTAGCTGAAGGAAGAATACCTAAAACCTGGGTAGTTGAAACCCGTGGAATGGGTACCATGCAATATGACTTCAAAGGGTCTTCATTTGCTCACCGAACCTCTCCAATCCTATCACTGCTGCGTTTATGCCCCTGTACACATGCTTGATTCTCTTTCGGAGACATAGCAATCTATAGGTTTTAAGATACTTACTAGTCAGGTACATTCTTAGGCGTTTAATATGCGGTGTTGAGTCCATTTCATTGAGCAAGGAGTAGCTCTTGTCTATTCTATATATGGCTTAAGCAACTTTATCTGTGCTCATTTCAATCTCTGGTTTTATGCAGCACCCCAACTCACCTTTACCCTTAAGCAAGCATAAGTTGGTTTTCTAAATTTGAGACCCTGTTCTGTTCTGTAATTCAGTTCCTGTGTAGCCAAGTTTCCATTCCGTGTATTACTGATATCTTATGATGTTTCTTTTTCTGTGTGACTTATTTCAGTTAGAATCATCATACCTGAATCCACTCATTGTGCTGCTAAGGGCCTTGTGACACAGATTTCATTGCTGAGTGATATTGCTTTGTAAGTAAATACCACAACTTCTTTATCCATTTTTCACTTTCTGCGATGTTGAACTTGTACGGTAAACGAGGTTCTTGTAAACGGAGGCGTTCCAAACTTTGGGGTGGCTGTGTCTTTTTGATTTTAAATTCCCTAAGCTATAGGACCATAAGTGGAAGTGCCCTATGTTCTGTTGCTTTGTTTTTTAGATGTTTCAGGAAACACCATACACTTCTCCTGAGTGTCTGTTGGCAATTTACATCCCACCCAACAGCATAACAAGGCTCCCAGTTCTCCATGGCCTGTCCTGCCTTTCTGGAGTTTACACTTTTTTCAGATGGCCCTTTTGACGGGGGAGAAGTGAGACTTCATTGTAGTGCAGATTTCCTTTACAAGTTTGCTTGGTTGGCCAAAAAGGGCGTATGCGTTTTTTCCTGAATATATTCAGGAAAAAACGCATACGCCCTTTTTGGCCAAGTGCATCATTGTGGACGTTCTGCCTCTTTTCCTATGCTTTCAATGCAATTCCAGTCTACCTCCTGAAATCGGTTTCCTGCAATTCTGCCCCGCTTTCAAGTCCTCTTGGCAGCCTTACTTCTGTCTATTTTTGGACGATAGCTGTCATTTATAACTCTGCAGGTTTGTGAATTACAGTGCCCCTGAGCTCCTTTCTTCAACTCGCTTTCTTGTGACCTGGCCGCAACACCGCAGGATGGCTTCAGGCCCTAATCTGGTTCTGGCACGGCACGCTGAGCCTTTGGTTAATTCCTCTTCCTGGTGGGAAATGAGAGTTAAATTTGCCCGTCCAGACACCTCCAGCTAGCCTCTCATTGGTTCTCGCTATTCCTGTTTATCTTCCGCAGAAATTGCAAACTGGGCCAAACAGGAGGTTAAAGGGACTGACTTTCCAAGTGGGGAGAGTGTTAGTAAAGCGTCTGGAATGTTGCACCCGAGTACCAGGGGAGGAAAACTGAGACATATTTGAACACGTCTCCCGTTCACATGGTTGATCATACTCTGGGTTCCACATGCATGTTTTAGCTGAAGGAAGAATACCTTAAACCTGGAGAGTTGAGACCCGTGTAATGGGTACCATGCAATATGACTTCAAAGGGTCTTCATTTGCTCACCGAACCTCTCCAATCCTATCACTGCTGCGTTTATGCCCCTGTACACACGCTTGATTCTCTTTTGGAGACCTAGCAATCCATAGGTTTTAAGATACTTACTAGTCAGGTACATTCTTAGGCGTTTAATATGGGGTTTTGAGTCCATTTCGTTGAGCAAGGAGTAGCTCTTGTCTATTCCATATTTGGCTTAAGGAACTTTATCTGTGCTCATTTCAATCTCTGGTTTTATGCAGCACCCCAACTCACCTTTCCCCTTAAGCAAGCATAAGTTGGTTTTCTAAATTTGAGACCCTGTTCTGTTTTGGAATGCAGTTCCTGTGTAGCCAAGTTTACATTCCGTGTATTAGTGATATCTTATGATGTTTCTTTTTCTGTGTGACTTATTTCAGTTAGAATCATCGTACCTGAATCCACTCATTATGCTGCTACGGGGCTGATGACATAGATTTCATTGCTGAGTGATACTGCATTGTACGTAAGTACCACAAATTCTTTATCCATTTTTCACTTTCTGTGATATTGAACTTGTACGGTAAACGAGGTTCTTGTAAACGGAGGCGTCCCAAACTTTGGGGTGGCTGTGTCTTTTTGATTTTAAATTCCCTAAGCTATAGGACCATAAGTGGAAGTGCCCTAGGCTCTGTTGCTTTGTTTTTTAGATGTTTCAGGAAACACCATACACTTCTCCGGAGTGTCTGTTGGCAATTTACATCCTGCCCATCAGCATAACAAGGCTCCCAGTTCTCCATGGCCTGTCCTGCCTTTCTGGATTTTACCCTTTTTTCAGATGGCCCTTTTGACCGGGGGGAAGTGAGACTTCATTGTAGTGCAGATTTCCTTTGCAAGCTTGCTTGGTTGGCCAAAAAGGGCGTATGCGTTTTTTCCTGAATATATTCAGGAAAAAACGCATACGCCCTTTTTGGCCAAGTGCATCATTGTGGACGTTCTGCCTCTTTTCCTATGCTTTCAATGCAATTCCAGTCTACCTCCTGAAATCGGTTTCCTGCAAGTCTGCCCCGCTTTCAAGTCCTCTTGGCAGCCTTACTTCAGTCTATTTTTGGACGATAGCTGTCATTTATAACTCTGCAGGTTTGTGAATTACAGTGCCCCTGAGCTCCTTTCTTCAACTCGCTTTCTTGTGACCTGGCCGCAACACCGCAGGATGTCTTCAGGCCCTAATCTGGTTCCGGTACGGCACGCTGAGCCTTTGCTTAATTCCTCTTCCTGGTGGGAAATGAGAGTTAAATTTGCCCATCCAGACACCTCCAGCTAGTCTCTCATTGGTTCTCGCTATTCCTGTTCATCTTCCACAGAAATTGCAAACTGGGCCAAACAGGAGGTTAAAGGGACTGACTCTCCAAGTGGGGAGAGTGTTAGTAAAGCGTCTGGAATGTTGCACCCGAGTACCAGGGGAGGAAAACTGAGACATATTTGAACACGTCTCCCGTTCACATGGTTGATCATACTCTGGCTTCCACATGCATGTTTTAGCTGAAGAAAGAATACCTTAAACCTGGAGAGTTGAGACCCGTGGAATGGGTACCATGCAATATGACTTCAAAGGGTCTTCATTTGCTCACCGAATCTCTCCAATCCTATCACTGCTGCGTTTATGACCCTTGTATACACGCTTGATTCTCTTTTGGAGACATAGCAATCCATAGGTTTTAAGATACTTACTAGTCAGGTATATTCTTAGGCGTTTAATATGGGGTGTGGAGTCCATCTCGTTGAGCAAGGAGTAGCTCTTGTCTATTCCATATTTGGCTTAAGGAACTTTATCTGTGCTCATTTCAATCTCTGGTTTTATGCAGCACCCCAACTCACCTTTCCCCTTAAGCAAGCATAAGTTGGTTTTCTAAATTTGAGACCCTGTTCTGTTTTGTAATTCAGTTCCTCTGTAGCCAAGTTTAAATTCCATGTATTAGTGATATTTTTTGATGTTTCTTTTTCTGTGTGACTTATTTCAGTTAGAATCACCATACCCAAATCCACTCATTATGCTGCTACGGGCCTGGTGACATAGATTTCATTGCTGAGTGATATTGCTTTGTACATGAGTACCACAACTTCTTTATCCATTTTTCACTTTCTGTGATATTGAACTTGTACGGTAAACGAGGTTCTTGTAAACAGAGGCGTCCCAAACTTTGGGGTGGCTGTGTCTTTTTGATTTTAATTTCCCTAAGCTATAGGACCATAAGTGGAAGTGCACTAGGCTCTGTTTCTTTGTTTTTTAGATGTTTCAGGAAACACCATACAATTCTCCGGAGTGGCTGTTGGCAATTTACATCCCGCCCATCAGCATAACAAGGCTCCCAGTTCTCCATGTCCTGTCCTGCCTTTCTGGATTTTACACTTTTTTCAGATGGCCCTTTTGACCGCGGGGAAGTGAGACTTCATTGTAGTGCAGATTTCCTTTGCAAGCTTGCTTGGTTGGCCAAAAAGGGCGTATGCGTTTTTTCCTGAATATATTCAGGAAAAAACGCATACGCCCTTTTTGGCCAAGTGCATCACTGTGGACGTTCTGCCTCTTTTCCTATGCTTGAAATGCAATTCCAGTCTACCTCCTGAAATCGGTTTCCTGCAATTCTGCCCCGCTTTCAAGTCCTCTTGGCAGCCTTACTTCAGTCTATTTTTGGACGATAGCTGTCATTTATAACTCTGCAGGTTTGTGAATTACAGTGCCCCTGAGCTCCTTTCTTCAACTCGCTTTCTTTTGAGCTGGCCGCAACACCGCAGGATGGCTTCAGGCCCTAATGTGGTTCCGGCACGGAACTGAGCCTTTTGTTAATTCCTCTTCCTGGTGGGAAATGAGAGTTAAATTTGCCCATCCAGACACCTCCAGCTAGTCTTTCATTGGTTCTCGCTATTCCTGTTCATCTTCCACAGAAATTGCAAACTGGGCCAAACAGGAGGTTAAAGGGACTGACTCTCCAAGTGGGGAGAGTGTTAGTAAAGCGTCTGGAATGTTGCACCCGAGTACCAGGGGAGGAAAACTGAGACATATTTGAACACGTCTCCCGATCACATGGTTGATCATACTCTAGGTTCCACATGCATGTTTTAGATGAAGGAAGAATACCTTAAACCTGGGTAGTTGAAACCCGTGGAATGGGTACCATGCAATATGACTTCAAAGGTCTTCATTTGCTCACGAACCTCTCCAATCCTATCACTGCTGCGTTTATGCCCCTGTACACATGCTTGATTCTCTTTCGGAGACATAGCAATCCATAGGTTTTAAGATACTTACTAGTCAGGTACAGTCTTAGGCGTTTAATATGGGGTGTTGTGTCCATTTCCTTGAGCAAGGAGTAGCTCTTGTCTATTCCATATTTGGCTTAAGGAACTTTATCTGTGCTCATTTCAATCTCTGGTTTTATGCAGCACCCCAACTCACCTTTACCCTTAAGCAAGCATAAGTTGGTTTTCTAAATTTGAGACCCTGTTCTGTTCTGTAATTCAGTTCCTGTGTAGCCAAGTTTCCATTCCGTGTATTACTGATATCTTATGATGTTTCTTTTTCTGTGTGACTTATTTCAGTTAGAATCATCGTACCTGAATCCACTCATTGTGCTGCTAACGGCCTGATGACACAGATTTCATTGCTGAGTGATATTGCTTTGTAAGTAAATACCACAACTTCTTTGTCCATTTTTCACTTTCTGCGATGTTGAACTTGTACTGTAAACGAGGTTCTTGTAAACAGAGCCGTTCCAAATTTTGGGGTGGCTGTGTCTTTTTGATTTTAATTTCCCTAAGCTATAGGTCCGTAAGTGGAAGTGCCCTAGGCTCTGTTGCTTTGTTTTTTAGATGTTTCAGGAAACACCATACACTTCTCCCAAGTGTCTGTTGGCAATTTACATCCCGCCCATCAGCATAACAAGGCTCCCAGTTCTCCATGGCCTTTTGCCTTTCTGGATTTTACACTATTTTCAGATGGCCCTTTTGACCGGGGGGAAGTGAGACTTCATTGTAGTGCAGATTTCCTTTGCAAGCTTGCTTGGTTGGCCAAAAAGGGCGTATGCGTTTTTTCCTGAATATATTCAGGAAAAAACGCATACGCCCTTTTTGGCCAAGTGCATCATTGTGGACGTTCTGCCTCTTTTCCTATGCTTTCAATGCAATTCCAGTCTACCTCCTGAAATCGGTTTCCTGCAATTCTGCCCCGCTTTCAAGTCCTCTTGGCAGCCTTACTTCAGTCTATTTTTGGACGATAGCTGTCATTTATAACTCTGCTGGTTTGTGAATTACAGTGCCCCTGAGCTCCTTTCTTCAACTTGCTTTCTTTTGAGCTGGCCGCAACACCGCAGGATGGCTTCAGGCCCTAATCTGGTTCCGGCCCGGCATGCTGAGCCTTTGGTTAATTCCTCTTCCTGGTGGGAAATGAGAGTTAAATTTGCCCGTCCAGACACCTCCAGCTAGCCTCTCATTGGTTCTCGCTATTCCTGTTCATCTTCCGCAGAAATTGCAAAGTGGGCCAAACAGGAGGTTAAAGGTGCTGACTCTCCAAGTCGGGAGAGTGTTAGTAAAGCGTCTGGAATGTTGCACCCGAGTACCAGGGGAGGAAAACTGAGACATATTTGAACACGTCTCCCGTTCACATGGTTGATCATACTCTGGGTTCCACATGCATGTTTCAGCTGAAGGAAGAATACCTTAAACCTGGGTAGTTGAAACCCGTGGAATGGGTACCATGCAATATGACTTCAAAGGGTCTTCATTTGCTCACCGAACCTCTCCAATCCTATCACTGCTGCGTTTATGCCCCTGTACACATGCTTGATTCTCTTTTGGAGGCATAGCAATCCATAGGTTTTAAGATACTTACTAGTCAGGTACATTCTTAGGCGTTTAATATGGGGTTTTGAGTCCATTTCGTTGAGCAAGGAGTAGCTCTTGTCTATTCCATATTTGGCTTAAGGAACTTTATCTGTGCTCATTTCAATCTCTGGTTTTATGCAGCACCCCAACTCACCTTTCCCCTTAAGCAAGCATAAGTTGGTTTTCTAAATTTGAGACCCTGTTCTGTTCTGTAATTCAGTTCCTGTGTAGCCAAGTTTCCATTCCGTGTATTACTGATATCTTATGATGTTTCTTTTTCTGTGTGACTTATTTCAGTTAGAATCATCATACCTGAATCCACTCATTGTGCTGCTAAGGGCCTGATGACACAGATTTCATTGCTGAGTGATATTGCTTTGTAAGTAAATACCACAACTTCTTTATCCATTTTTCACTTTCTGCGATGTTGAACTTGTACGGTAAACGAGGTTCTTGTAAACAGAGCCGTTCGAAACTTTCGGGTGGCTGTGTCTTTTTGATTTTAAATTCCCTAAGCTATAGGACCATAAGTGGAAGTGCCCTAGGCTCTGTTGCTTTGTTTTTTAGATGTTTCAGGAAACACCATACACTTCTCCCCAGTGGTTGTTGGCAATTTACATCCCGCCCATCAGCATAACAAGTCTCCCAGTTCTCCATGGCCTGTCCTGCCTTTCTGGAGTTTACACTTTTTTCAGATGGCCCTTTTGACCGGGGAGAAGTGAGACTTCATTGTAGTGCAGATTTCCTTTGCAAGCTTGCTTGGTTGGCCAAAAAGGGCGTATGCATTTTTACCTGAATATATTCAGGAAAAAACGCATACGCCCTTTTTGGCCAAGTGCATCATTGTGGACGTTCTGCCTCTTTTCCTATGCTTTCAATGCAATTCCAGTCTACCTCCTGAAATCGGTTTCCTGCAATTCTGCCCCGCATTCAAGTCCTCTTGGCAGCCTTACTTCAGTCTATTTTTGGACGATAGCTGTCATTTATAACTCTGCAGGTTTGTGAATTACAGTGCCCCTGAGCTCCTTTCTTCAACTCGCTTTCTTTTGAGCTGGCCGCAACAACGCAGGATGGCTTCAGGCCCTAATCTGGTTCCGGCACGGCACACTGAGCCTTTGGTTATTTCCTCTTCATGGTGGGAAATGAGAGTTAAATTTCCCCGTCCAGACACCTCCAGCTAGCCTCTCATTGGTTCTCGCTATTCCTGTTCATCTTCCGCAGAAATTGCAAACTGGGCCAAACAGGAGGTTAAAGGCGCTGACTTTCCAAGTGGGGAGAGTGTTAGTAAAGCGTCTGGAATGTTGCACCCGAGTACCAGGGGAGGAAAACTGAGACATATTTGAACACGTCTCCCGTTCACATGGTTGATCATACTCTGGGTTCCACATGCATGTTTTAGCTGAAGGAAGAATACCTTAAACCTGGAGAGTTGAGACCCGTGTAATGGGTACCATGCAATATGACTTCAAAGGGTCTTCATTTGCTCACCGAACCTCTCCAATCCTATCACTGCTGCGTTTATGCCCCTGTACACACGCTTGATTCTCTTTTGGAGACCTAGCAATCCATAGGTTTTAAGATACTTACTAGTCAGGTACATTCTTAGGCGTTTAATATGGGGTTTTGAGTCCATTTCGTTGAGCAAGGAGTAGCTCTTGTCTATTCCATATTTGGCTTAAGGAACTTTATCTGTGCTCATTTCAATCTCTGGTTTTATGCAGCACCCCAACTCACCTTTCCCCTTAAGCAAGCATAAGTTGGTTTTCTAAATTTGAGACCCTGTTCTGTTTTGGAATGCAGTTCCTGTGTAGCCAAGTTTACATTCCGTGTATTAGTGATATCTTATGATGTTTCTTTTTCTGTGTGACTTATTTCAGTTAGAATCATCGTACCTGAATCCACTCATTATGCTGCTACGGGGCTGATGACATAGATTTCATTGCTGAGTGATACTGCATTGTACGTAAGTACCACAAATTCTTTATCCATTTTTCACTTTCTGTGATATTGAACTTGTACGGTAAACGAGGTTCTTGTAAACGGAGGCGTCCCAAACTTTGGGGTGGCTGTGTCTTTTTGATTTTAAATTCCCTAAGCTATAGGACCATAAGTGGAAGTGCCCTAGGCTCTGTTGCTTTGTTTTTTAGATGTTTCAGGAAACACCATACACTTCTCCGGAGTGTCTGTTGGCAATTTACATCCCGCCCATCAGCGTAAGAAGGCTCCCAGTTCTCCATGGCCTGTCCTGCCTTTCTGGATTTTACACTTTTTTCAGATGGCCCTTTTGACCGGGGGGAAGTGAGACTTCATTGTAGTGCAGATTTCCTTTGCAAGCTTGCTTGGTTGGCCAAAAAGGGCGTATGCGTTTTTTCCTGAATATATTCAGGAAAAAACGCATACACCCTTTTTGGCCAAGTGCATCATTGTGGACGTTCTGCCTCTTTTCCTATGCTTTCAATGCAATTCCAGTCTACCTCCTGAAATCGGTTTCCTGCAATTCTGCCCCGCTTTCAAGTCCTCTTGGCAGCCTTACTTCAGTCTATTTTTGGACGATAGCTGTCATTTATAACTCTGCAGGTTTGTGAATTGCAGTGCCCCTGAGCTCCTTTCTTCAACTCGCTTTCTTGTGACCTGGCCGCAACACCGCAGGATGGCTTCAGGCCCTAATCTGGTTCTGGCACGGCACGCTGAGCCTTTGGTTAATTCCTCTTCCTGGTGGGAAATGAGAGTTAAATTTGCCCATCCAGACACCTCCAGCTAGTCTCTCATTGGTTCTCGCTATTCCTGTTCATCTTCCACAGAAATTGCAAACTGGGCCAAACAGGAGGTTAAAGGGACTGACTCTCCAAGTGGGGAGAGTGTTAGTAAAGCGTCTGGAATGTTGCACCCGAGTACCAGGGTACGAAAACTGAGACATATTTGAACACGTCTCCCGATCACATGGTTGATCATACTCTGGGTTCCACATGCATGTTTTAGCTGAAGGAAGAATACCTAAAACCTGGGTAGTTGAAACCCGTGGAATGGGTACCATGCAATATGACTTCAAAGGGTCTTCATTTGCTCACCGAACCTCTCCAATCCTATCACTGCTGCGTTTATGCCCCTGTACACATGCTTGATTCTCTTTCGGAGACATAGCAATCTATAGGTTTTAAGATACTTACTAGTCAGGTACATTCTTAGGCGTTTAATATGCGGTGTTGAGTCCATTTCGTTGAGCAAGGAGTAGCTCTTGTCTATTCTATATATGGCTTAAGCAACTTTATCTGTGCTCATTTCAATCTCTGGTTTTATGCAGCACCCCAACTCACCTTTACCCTTAAGCAAGCATAAGTTGGTTTTCTAAATTTGAGACCCTGTTCTGTTCTGTAATTCAGTTCCTGTGTAGCCAAGTTTACATTCCGTGTATTACTGATATCTTATGATGTTTCTTTTTCTGTGTGACTTATTTCAGTTAGAATCATCATACCTGAATCCACTGATTGTGCTGCTAAGGGCCTTGTGACACAGATTTCATTGCTGAGTGATATTGCTTTGTAAGTAAATACCACAACTTCTTTATCCATTTTTCACTTTCTGCGATGTTGAACTTGTACTGTAAACGAGGTTCTTGTAAACAGAGCCGTTCCAAACTTTGGGGTGGCTGTGTCTTTTTGATTTTAATTTCCCTAAGCTATAGGACCATAAGTGGAAGTGCCCTAGGTTCTGTTGCTTTGTTTTTTAGATGTTTCAGGAAACACCATACACTTCTCCCGAGTGGTTGTTGGCAATTTACATCCCGCCCATCAGCATAACAAGGCTCCCAGTTCTCCATGGCCTGTCCTGCCTTTCTGGATTTTACACTATTTTCAGATGGCCCTTTTGACCGGGGGGAAGTGAGACTTCATTGTAGTGCAGATTTCCTTTGCAAGCTTGCTTGGTTGGCCAAAAAGGGCGTATGCGTTTTTTCCTGAATATATTCAGGAAAAAACGCATACGCCCTTTTTGGCCAAGTGCATCATTGTGGACGTTCTGCCTCTTTTCCTATGCTTTCAATGCAATTCCAGTCTACCTCCTGAAATCGGTTTCCTGCAATTCTGCCCCGCTTTCAAGTCCTCTTGGCAGCCTTACTTCAGTCTATTTTTGGACGATAGCTGTCATTTATAACTCTGCAGGTTTGTGAATTACAGTGCCCCTGAGCTCCTTTCTTCAACTCGCTTTCTTTTGAGCTGGCCGCAACACCGCAGGATGGCTTCAGGCCCTAATCTGGTTCCGGCACGGCACACTGAGCCTTTGGTTATTTCCTCTTCCTGGTGGGAAATGAGAGTTAAATTTCCCCGTCCAGACACCTCCAGCTAGCCTCTCATTGGTTCTCACTATTCCTGTTCATCTTCCGCAGAAATTGCAAACTGGGCCAAACAGGATGTTAAAGGCGCTGACTTTCCAAGTGGGGAGAGTGTTAGTAAAGCGTCTGGAATGTTGCACCCGAGTACCAGGGGAGGAAAACTGAGACATATTTGAACACGTCTCCCGTTCACATGGTTGATCATACTTGGGTTCCACATGCATGTTTTAGCTGAAGGAAGAATACCTAAAACCTGGGTAGTTGAAACCCGTGGAATGGGTACCATGAAATATGACTTCAAAGGGTCTTCATTTGCTCACCGAACCTCTCCAATCCTATCACTGCTTCGTTTATGCCCCTGTACACATGCTTGATTCTCTTTCGGAGACATAGCAATCCATAGGTTTTAAGATACTTACTAGTCAGGTACATTCTTAGGCGTTTAATATGCGGTGTTGAGTCCATTTCGTTGAGCAAGGAGTAGCTCTTGTCTATTCCATATTTGGCTTAAGGAACTTTATCTGTGCTCATTTCAATCTCTGGTTTTATGCAGCACCCCAACTCACCTTTCCCCTTAAACAAGCATAAGTTGGTTTTCTAAATTTGAGACCCTGTTCTGTTTTGGAATGCAGTTCCTGTGTAGCCAAGTTTACATTCCGTGTATTAGTGATATCTTATGATGTTTCTTTTTCTGTGTGACTTATTTCAGTTAGAATCATCATACCTGAATCCACTCATTGTGCTGCTAAGGGCCTGATGACACAGATTTCATTGCTGAGTGATATTGCTTTGTAAGTAAATACCACAACTTCTTTATCCATTTTTCACTTTCTGCGATGTTGAACTTGTACTGTAAACGAGGTTCTTGTAAACAGAGCCGTTCCAAACTTTGGGGTGGCTGTGTCTTTGTGATTTTAAATTCCCTAAGCTATTGGACCATAAGTGGAAGTGCCCTAGGTTCTGTTGCTTTGTTTTTTAGATGTTTCAGGAAACACCATACACTTCTCCTGAGTGTTTGTTGGCAATTTACATCCCGCCCATCAGCATAACAAGGCTCCCAGTTCTCCATGGCCTGTTGCCTTTCTGGATTTTACACTTTTTTCAGATGGCCCTTTTGACCGGGGGGAAGTGAGACTTTATTGTAGTGCAGATTTACTTTGCAAGCTTGCTTGGTTGGCCAAAAAGGGCGTATGCGTTTTTTCCTGAATATATTCAGGAAAAAACGCATACGCCCTTTTTGGCCAAGTGCATCATTGTGGACGTTCTGCCTCTTTTCCTATGCTTTCAATGCAATTCCAGTCTACCTCCTGAAATCGGTTTCCTGCAATTCTGCCCCGCTTTCAAGTCCTCTTGGCAGCCTTACTTCAGTCTATTTTTGGACGATAGCTGTCATTTATAACTCTGCAGGTTTGTGAATTACAGTGCCCCTGAGCTCCTTTCTTCAACTCGCTTTCTTTTGAGCTGGCCGCAACACCGCAGGATGGCTTCAGGCCCTAATCTGGTACCGGCCCGGCACGCTGAGCCTTTGGTTAATTCCTCTTCCTGGTGGGAAATGAGAGTTAAATTTGCCCGTCCAGACACCTCCAGCTAGTCTCTCATTGGTTCTCGCTTTTCCTGTTCATCTTCCGCAGAAATTGCAAACTGAGCCAAACAGGAGGTTAAAGGGACTGACTCTCCAAGTCGGGAGAGTGTTAGTAAAGCGTCTGGAATGTTGCACCCGAGTACCAGGGTACGAAAACTGAGACATATTTGAACACGTCTCCCGTTCACATGGTTGATGATACTCTAGGTTCCACATGCATGTTTTAGCTGAAGGAAGAATACCTTAAACCTGGAGAGTTGAGACCCGTGTAATGGGTACCATGCAATATGACTTCAAAGGGTCTTCATTTGCTCACCGAACCTCTCCAATCCTATCACTGCTGCGTTTATGCCCCTGTACACACGCTTGATTCTCTTTTGGAGACCTAGCAATCCATAGGTTTTAAGATACTTACTAGTCAGGTACATTCTTAGGCGTTTAATATGGGGTTTTGAGTCCATTTCGTTGAGCAAGGAGTAGCTCTTGTCTATTCCATATTTGGCTTAAGGAACTTTATCTGTGCTCATTTCAATCTCTGGTTTTATGCAGCACCCCAACTCACCTTTCCCCTTAAGCAAGCATAAGTTGGTTTTCTAAATTTGAGACCCTGTTCTGTTTTGGAATGCAGTTCCTGTGTAGCCAAGTTTACATTCCGTGTATTAGTGATATCTTATGATGTTTCTTTTTCTGTGTGACTTATTTCAGTTAGAATCATCGTACCTGAATCCACTCATTATGCTGCTACGGGCCTGATGACATAGATTTCATTGCTGAGTGATACTGCATTGTACGTAAGTACCACAAATTCTTTATCCATTTTTCACTTTCTGTGATATTGAACTTGTACGGTAAACGAGGTTCTTGTAAACGGAGGCGTCCCAAACTTTGGGGTGGCTGTGTCTTTTTGATTTTAAATTCCCTAAGCTATAGGACCATAAGTGGAAGTGCCCTAGGCTCTGATGCTTTGTTTTTTACATGTTTCAGGAAACACCATACACTTCTCCTGAGTGTCTGTTGGCAATTTACATCCCGCCCATCAGCATAACAAGGCTCCCAGTTCTCCATGGCCTGTCCTGCCTTTCTGGATTTTACACTTTTTTCAGATGGCCCTTTTGACCGGGGGGAAGTGAGACTTCATTGTAGTGCAGATTTCCTTTGCAAGCTTGCTTGGTTGGCCAAAAAGGGCGTATGCGTTTTTTCCTGAATATATTCAGGAAAAAACGCATACGCCCTTTTTGGCCAAGTGCATCATTGTGGACGTTCTGCCTCTTTTCCTATGCTTTCAATGCAATTCCAGTCTACCTCCTGAAATCGGTTTCCTGCAATTCTGCCCCGCTTTCAAGTCCTCTTGGCAGCCTTACTTCAGTCTATTTTTGGACGATAGCTGTCATTTATAACTCTGCAGGTTTGTGAATTACAGTGCCCCTGAGCTCCTTTCTTCAACTCGCTTTCTTGTGACCTGGCCGCAACACCGCAGGATGTCTTCAGGCCCTAATCTGGTTCTGGCACGGCACGCTGAGCCTTTGGTTAATTCCTCTTCCTGGTGGGAAATGAGAGTTAAATTTGCCCATCCAGACACCTCCAGCTAGTCTCTCATTGGTTCTCGCTATTCCTGTTCATCTTCCACAGAAATTGCAAACTGGGCCAAACAGGAGGTTAAAGGGACTGACTCTCCAAGTGGGGAGAGTATTAGTAAAGCGTCTGGAATGTTGCACCCGAGTACCAGGGGAGGAAAACTGAGACATATTTGAACACGTCTCCCGATCACATGGTTGATCATACTCTGGGTTCCACATGCATGTTTTAGCTGAAGGAAGAATACCTAAAACCTGGGTAGTTGAAACCCGTGGAATGGGTACCATGCAATATGACTTCAAAAGGTCTTCATTTGCTCACCGAACCTCTCCAATCCTATCACTGCTGCGTTTATGCCCCTGTACACATGCTTGATTCTCTTTCGGAGACATAGCAATCTATAGGTTTTAAGATACTTACTAGTCAGGTACATTCTTAGGCGTTTAATATGCGGTGTTGAGTCCATTTCGTTGAGCAAGGAGTAGCTCTTGTCTATTCTATATATGGCTTAAGCAACTTTATCTGTGCTCATTTCAATCTCTGGTTTTATGCAGCACCCCAACTCACCTTTACCCTTAAGCAAGCATAAGTTGGTTTTCTAAATTTGAGACCCTGTTCTGTTCTGTAATTCAGTTCCTGTGTAGCCAAGTTTACATTCCGTGTATTACTGATATCTTATGATGTTTCTTTTTCTGTGTGACTTATTTCAGTTAGAATCATCATACCTGAATCCACTCATTGTGCTGCTAAGGGCCTTGTGACACAGATTTCATTGCTGAGTGATATTGCTTTGTAAGTAAGTACCACAACTTCTTTATCCATTTTTCACTTTCTGCGATGTTGAACTTGTACTGTAAACGAGGTTCTTGTAAACAGAGCCGTTCCAAACTTTGGGGTGGCTGTGTCTTTTTGATTTTAATTTCCCTAAGCTATAGGACCATAAGTGGAAGTGCCCTAGGTTCTGTTGCTTTGTTTTTTAGATGTTTCAGGAAACACCATACACTTCTCCCGAGTGGTTGTTGGCAATTTACATCCCGCCCATCAGCATAACAAGGCTCCCAGTTCTCCATGGCCTGTCCTGCCTTTCTGGATTTTACACTATTTTCAGATGGCCCTTTTGACCGGGGGGAAGTGAGACTTCATTGTAGTGCAGATTTCCTTTGCAAGCTTGCTTGGTTGGCCAAAAAGGGCGTATGCGTTTTTTCCTGAATATATTCAGGAAAAAACGCATACGCCCTTTTTGGCCAAGTGCATCATTGTGGACGTTCTGCCTCTTTTCCTATGCTTTCAATGCAATTCCAGTCTACCTCCTGAAATCGGTTTCCTGCAATTCTGCCCCGCTTTCAAGTCCTCTTGGCAGCCTTACTTCAGTCTATTTTTGGACGATAGCTGTCATTTATAACTCTGCAGGTTTGTGAATTACAGTGCCCCTGAGCTCCTTTCTTCAACTCGCTTTCTTTTGAGCTGGCCGCAACACCGCAGGATGGCTTCAGGCCCTAATCTGGTTCCGGCACGGCACACTGAGCCTTTGGTTATTTCCTCTTCCTGGTGGGAAATGAGAGTTAAATTTCCCCGTCCAGACACCTCCAGCTAGCCTCTCATTGGTTCTCACTATTCCTGTTCATCTTCCGCAGAAATTGCAAACTGGGCCAAACAGGAGGTTAAAGGCGCTGACTTTCCAAGTGGGGAGAGTGTTAGTAAAGCGTCTGGAATGTTGCACCCGAGTACCAGGGGAGGAAAACTGAGACATATTTGAACACGTCTCCCGTTCACATGGTTGATCATACTTGGGTTCCACATGCATGTTTTAGCTGAAGGAAGAATACCTAAAACCTGGGTAGTTGAAACCCGTGGAATGGGTACCATGAAATATGACTTCAAAGGGTCTTCATTTGCTCACCGAACCTCTCCAATCCTATCACTGCTTCGTTTATGCCCCTGTACACATGCTTGATTCTCTTTCGGAGACATAGCAATCCATAGGTTTTAAGATACTTACTAGTCAGGTACATTCTTAGGCGTTTAATATGCGGTGTTGAGTCCATTTCGTTGAGCAAGGAGTAGCTCTTGTCTATTCCATATTTGGCTTAAGGAACTTTATCTGTGCTCATTTCAATCTCTGGTTTTATGCAGCACCCCAACTCACCTTTCCCCTTAAACAAGCATAAGTTGGTTTTCTAAATTTGAGACCCTGTTCTGTTTTGGAATGCAGTTCCTGTGTAGCCAAGTTTACATTCCGTGTATTAGTGATATCTTATGATGTTTCTTTTTCTGTGTGACTTATTTCAGTTAGAATCATCATACCTGAATCCACTCATTGTGCTGCTAAGGGCCTGATGACACAGATTTCATTGCTGAGTGATATTGCTTTGTAAGTAAATACCACAACTTCTTTATCCATTTTTCACTTTCTGCGATGTTGAACTTGTACTGTAAACGAGGTTCTTGTAAACAGAGCCGTTCCAAACTTTGGGGTGGCTGTGTCTTTGTGATTTTAAATTCCCTAAGCTATTGGACCATAAGTGGAAGTGCCCTAGGTTCTGTTGCTTTGTTTTTTAGATGTTTCAGGAAACACCATACACTTCTCCTGAGTGTTTGTTGGCAATTTACATCCCGCCCATCAGCATAACAAGGCTCCCAGTTCTCCATGGCCTGTTGCCTTTCTGGATTTTACACTTTTTTCAGATGGCCCTTTTGACCGGGGGGAAGTGAGACTTTATTGTAGTGCAGATTGACTTTGCAAGCTTGCTTGGTTGGCCAAAAAGGGCGTATGCGTTTTTTCCTGAATATATTCAGGAAAAAACGCATACGCCCTTTTTGGCCAAGTGCATCATTGTGGACGTTCTGCCTCTTTTCCTATGCTTTCAATGCAATTCCAGTCTACCTCCTGAAATCGGTTTCCTGCAATTCTGCCCCGCTTTCAAGTCCTCTTGGCAGCCTTACTTCAGTCTATTTTTGGACGATAGCTGTCATTTATAACTCTGCAGGTTTGTGAATTACAGTGCCCCTGAGCTCCTTTCTTCAACTCGCTTTCTTTTGAGCTGGCCGCAACACCGCAGGATGGCTTCAGGCCCTAATCTGGTACCGGCCCGGCACGCTGAGCCTTTGGTTAATTCCTCTTCCTGGTGGGAAATGAGAGTTAAATTTGCCCGTCCAGACACCTCCAGCTAGTCTCTCATTGGTTCTCGCTTTTCCTGTTCATCTTCCGCAGAAATTGCAAACTGAGCCAAACAGGAGGTTAAAGGGACTGACTCTCCAAGTCGGGAGAGTGTTAGTAAAGCGTCTGGAATGTTGCACCCGAGTACCAGGGTACGAAAACTGAGACATATTTGAACACGTCTCCCGTTCACATGGTTGATGATACTCTAGGTTCCACATGCATGTTTTAGCTGAAGGAAGAATACCTTAAACCTGGAGAGTTGAGACCCGTGTAATGGGTACCATGCAATATGACTTCAAAGGGTCTTCATTTGCTCACCGAACCTCTCCAATCCTATCACTGCTGCGTTTATGCCCCTGTACACACGCTTGATTCTCTTTTGGAGACCTAGCAATCCATAGGTTTTAAGATACTTACTAGTCAGGTACATTCTTAGGCGTTTAATATGGGGTTTTGAGTCCATTTCGTTGAGCAAGGAGTAGCTCTTGTCTATTCCATATTTGGCTTAAGGAACTTTATCTGTGCTCATTTCAATCTCTGGTTTTATGCAGCACCCCAACTCACCTTTCCCCTTAAGCAAGCATAAGTTGGTTTTCTAAATTTGAGACCCTGTTCTGTTTTGGAATGCAGTTCCTGTGTAGCCAAGTTTACATTCCGTGTATTAGTGATATCTTATGATGTTTCTTTTTCTGTGTGACTTATTTCAGTTAGAATCATCGTACCTGAATCCACTCATTATGCTGCTACGGGCCTGATGACATAGATTTCATTGCTGAGTGATACTGCATTGTACGTAAGTACCACAAATTCTTTATCCATTTTTCACTTTCTGTGATATTGAACTTGTACGGTAAACGAGGTTCTTGTAAACGGAGGCGTCCCAAACTTTGGGGTGGCTGTGTCTTTTTCATTTTAAATTCCCTAAGCTATAGGACCATAAGTGGAAGTGCCCTAGGCTCTGATGCTTTGTTTTTTACATGTTTCAGGAAACACCATACACTTCTCCTGAGTGTCTGTTGGCAATTTACATCCCGCCCATCAGCATAACAAGGCTCCCAGTTCTCCATGGCCTGTCCTGCCTTTCTGGATTTTACACTTTTTTCAGATGGCCCTTTTGACCGGGGGGAAGTGAGACTTCATTGTAGTGCAGATTTCCTTTGCAAGCTTGCTTGGTTGGCCAAAAAGGGCGTATGCGTTTTTTCCTGAATATATTCAGGAAAAAACGCATACGCCCTTTTTGGCCAAGTGCATCATTGTGGACGTTCTGCCTCTTTTCCTATGCTTTCAATGCAATTCCAGTCTACCTCCTGAAATCGGTTTCCTGCAATTCTGCCCCGCTTTCAAGTCCTCTTGGCAGCCTTACTTCAGTCTATTTTTGGACGATAGCTGTCATTTATAACTCTGCAGGTTTGTGAATTACAGTGCCCCTGAGCTCCTTTCTTCAACTCGCTTTCTTGTGACCTGGCCGCAACACCGCAGGATGTCTTCAGGCCCTAATCTGGTTCTGGCACGGCACGCTGAGCCTTTGGTTAATTCCTCTTCCTGGTGGGAAATGAGAGTTAAATTTGCCCATCCAGACACCTCCAGCTAGTCTCTCATTGGTTCTCGCTATTCCTGTTCATCTTCCACAGAAATTGCAAACTGGGCCAAACAGGAGGTTAAAGGGACTGACTCTCCAAGTGGGGAGAGTATTAGTAAAGCGTCTGGAATGTTGCACCCGAGTACCAGGGGAGGAAAACTGAGACATATTTGAACACGTCTCCCGATCACATGGTTGATCATACTCTGGGTTCCACATGCATGTTTTAGCTGAAGGAAGAATACCTAAAACCTGGGTAGTTGAAACCCGTGGAATGGGTACCATGCAATATGACTTCAAAAGGTCTTCATTTGCTCACCGAACCTCTCCAATCCTATCACTGCTGCGTTTATGCCCCTGTACACATGCTTGATTCTCTTTCGGAGACATAGCAATCTATAGGTTTTAAGATACTTACTAGTCAGGTACATTCTTAGGCGTTTAATATGCGGTGTTGAGTCCATTTCGTTGAGCAAGGAGTAGCTCTTGTCTATTCTATATATGGCTTAAGCAACTTTATCTGTGCTCATTTCAATCTCTGGTTTTATGCAGCACCCCAACTCACCTTTACCCTTAAGCAAGCATAAGTTGGTTTTCTAAATTTGAGACCCTGTTCTGTTCTGTAATTCAGTTCCTGTGTAGCCAAGTTTACATTCCGTGTATTACTGATATCTTATGATGTTTCTTTTTCTGTGTGACTTATTTCAGTTAGAATCATCATACCTGAATCCACTCATTGTGCTGCTAAGGGCCTTGTGACACAGATTTCATTGCTGAGTGATATTGCTTTGTAAGTAAATACCACAACTTCTTTATCCATTTTTCACTTTCTGCGATGTTGAACTTGTACTGTAAACGAGGTTCTTGTAAACAGAGCCGATCCAAACTTTGGGGTGGCTGTGTCTTTTTGATTTTAATTTGCCTAAGCTATAGGACCATAAGTGGAAGTGCCCTAGGTTCTGTTGCTTTGTTTTTTAGATGTTTCAGGAAACACCATACACTTCTCCCGAGTGGTTGTTGGCAATTTACATCCCGCCCATCAGCATAAAAAGGCTCCCAGTTCTCCATGGCCTGTCCTGCCTTTCTGGATTTTACACTTTTTTCAGATGGCCCTTTTGACTGGGGGGAAGTGAGACTTCATTGTAGTGCAGATTTCCTTTGCAAGCTTGCTTGGTTGGCCAAAAAGGGCGTATGCGTTTTTTCCTGAATATATTCAGGAAAAAACGCATACGCCCTTTTTGGCCAAGTGCATCATTGTGGACGTTCTGCCTCTTTTCCTATGCTTTCAATGCAATTCCAGTCTACCTCCTGAAATCGGTTTCCTGCAATTCTGCCCCGCTTTCAAGTCCTCTTGGCAGCCTTACTTCAGTCTATTTTTGGACGATAGCTGTCATTTATATCTCTGCAGGTTTGTGAATTACAGCGCCCCTGAGCTCCTTTCTTCAACTCGCTTTCTTGTGACCTGGCCGCAACACCGCAGGATGTCTTCAGGCCCTAATCTGGTTCTGGAACGGCACGCTGAGCCTTTGGTTAATTCCTCTTCCTGGTGGGAAATGAGAGTTAAATTTGCCCATCCAGACACCTCCAGCTAGCCTCTCATTGGTTCTTGCTATTCCTGTTCATCTTCCACAGAAATTGCAAACTGGGCCAAACAGGAGGTTAAAGGGACTGAGTCTCCAAGTGGGGAGAGTGTTAGTAAAGCGTCTGGAATGTTGCACCCGAGTACCAGGGTACGAAAACTGAGACATATTTGAACACGTCTCCCGATCACATGGTTGATCATACTCTAGGTTCCACATGCATGTTTTAGCTGAAGGAAGAATACCTTAAACCTGGGTAGTTGAAACCCGTGGAATGGGTACCATGCAATATGACTTCAAAGGGTCTTCATTTGCTCACGAACCTCTCCAATCCTATCACTGCTGCGTTTATGCCCCTGTACACATGCTTGATTCTCTTTCGGAGACATAGCAATCCATAGGTTTTAAGATACTTACTAGTCAGGTACATTCTTAGGCGTTTAATATGCGGTGTTGAGTCCATTTCGTTGAGCAAGGAGGAGCTCTTGTCTATTCCATATTTGGCTTAAGGAACTTTATCTGTGCTCATTTCAATCTCTGGTTTTATGCAGCACCCCAACTCACCTTTACCCTTAAGCAAGCATAAGTTGGTTTTCTAAATTTGAGACCCTGTTCTGTTCTGTAATTCACTTCCTGTGTAGCCAAGTTTCCATTCCGTGTATTACTGATATCTTATGACGTTTCTTTTTCTGTGTGACTTATTTCAGTTAGAATCATCATACCTGAATCCACTCATTGTGCTGCTAAGGGCCTGATGACATAGATTTCATTGTTGAGTGATATTGCTTTGTAAGTGAATACCTCAACTTCTTTATCCATTTTTCACTTTCTGCGATGTTGAACTTGTACTGTAAACGAGGTTCTTGTAAACAGAGCCGTTCCAAACTTTGGGGTGGCTGTGTCTTTTTCATTTTAATTTCCCTAAGCTATAGGACCATAAGTGGAAGTGCCCTAGGCTCTGTTGCTTTGTTTTTTAGATGTTTCAGGAAACACCATACACTTCTCCCAAGTGTCTGTTGGCAATTTACATCCCGCCCATCAGAATAACAAGGCTCCCAGTTCTCAATGGCCTGTTGCCTTTCTGGATTTTACACTTTTTTCAGATGGCCCTTTTGACAGGGGGGAAGTGAGACTTCATTGTAGTGCAGATTTCCTTTGCAAGCTTGCTTGGTTGGCCAAAAAGGGCGTATGCGTTTTTTCCTGAATATATTCAGGAAAAAACGCATACGCCCTTTTTGGCCAAGTGCATCATTGTGGACGTTCTGCCTCTTTTCCTATGCTTTCAATGCAATTCCAGTCTACCTCCTGAAATCGGTTTCCTGCAATTCTGCCCCGCTTTCAAGTCCTCTTGGCAGCCTTACTTCAGTCTATTTTCGGACGATAGCTGTCATTTATAACTCTGCAGGTTTGTGAATTACAGTGCCCCTGAGCTCCTTTCTTCAACTCGCTTTCTTGTGACCTGGCCGCAACACCGCAGGATGGCTTCAGGCCGTAATCTGGTGCCGGCCCGGCATGCTGAGCCTTTGGTTATTTCCTCTTCCTGGTGGGAAATGAGAGTTAAATTTGCCCGTCCAGACACCTCCAGCTAGCCTCTCATTGGTTCTCGCTATTCCTGTTCATCTTCCGCAGAAATTGCAAACTGGGCCAAACGGGAGGTTAAAGGGACTGACTCTCCAAGTCGGGAGAGTGTTAGTAAAGCGTCTGGAATGTTGCACCCGAGTACCAGGGGAGGACAACTGAGACATATTTAAACACGTCTCCCGTTCACATGGTTGATCATACTCTGGGTTCCACATGCATGTTTTAGCTGAAGGAAGAATACCTTAAACCTGGAGAGTTGAGACCCGTGTAATGGGTACCATGCAATATGACTTCAAAGGGTCTTCATTTGCTCACCGAACCTCTCCAATCCTATCACTGCTGCGTTTATGCCCCTGTACACACGCTTGATTCTCTTTTGGAGACATAGCAATCCATAGGTTTTAAGATACTTACTAGCCAGGTACATTCTTAGGCGTTTAATATGGGGTTTTGAGTCCATTTCGTTGAGCAAGGAGTAGCTCTTGTCTATTCCATATTTGGCTTAAGGTACTTTATCTGTGCTCATTTCAATCTCTGGTTTTATGCAGCACCCCAACTCACCTTTCCCCTTAAGCAAGCATAAGTTGGTTTTCTAAATTTGAGACCCTGTTTTGTTTTGGAATGCAGTTCCTGTGTAGCCAACTTTGCATTCCATGTATTAGTGATATCTTATGACGTTTCTTTTTCTGTGTGACTTATTTCAGTTAGTATCATCGTACCTGAATCCACTCATTATGCTGCTACGGGCCTGATGACATAGATTTCTTTGCTGAGTGATACTGCATTGTACGTAAGTACCACAAGTTCTTTATCCATTTTTCACTTTCTGTGATATTGAACATGTACGGTAAACGAGGTTCTTGTAAACGGAGGCGTCCCAAACTTTGGGGTGGCTGTGTCTTTTTCATTTTAATTTCCCTAAGCTATAGGACCATAAGTGGAAGTGCCCTAGGCTCTGTTGCTTTGTTTTTTAGATGTTTCAGGAAACACCATACACTTCTCCTGAGTGTCTGTTGGCAATTTACATCCCGCCCATCAGCATAACAAGGCTCCCAGTTCTCCATGGCCTGTCCTGCCTTTCTGGATTTTACACTTATTTCAGATGGCCCTTTTGACCGGGGAGAAGTGAGACTTCATTGTAGAGCAGATTTCCTTTGCAAGTTTGCTTGGTTGGCCAAAAAGGGCGTATGCGTTTTTTCCTGAATATATTCAGGAAAAAATGCATACGCCCTTTTTGGCCAAGTGCATCATTGTGGACGTTCTGCCTCTTTTCCTATGCTTTCAATGCAATTCCAGTCTACCTCCTGAAATCGGTTTCCTGCAATTCTGCCCCGCTTTCAAGTCCTCTTGGCAGCCTTCCTTCAGTCTATTTTTGGACGATAGCTGTCATTTATAACTCTGCAGGTTTGTGAATTACAGTGCCCCTGAGCTCCTTTCTTCAACTCGCTTTCTTTTGAGCTGGCCGCAACACCGCAGGATGGCTTCAGGCCCTAATCTGGTTCCGGCACGGCACGCTGAGCCTTTGGTTAATTCCTCTTCCTGGTGGGAAATGAGAGTTAAATTTGCCCGTCCAGACACCTCCAGCTACTCTCTCATTGGTTCTCGCTATTCCTGTTCATCTTCCACAGAAATTGCAAACTGGGCCATACAGGAGGTTAAAGGGACTGACTCTCCAAGTGGGGAGAGTGTTAGTAAAGCGTCTGGAATGTTGCACCCGAGTACCAGGGGAGGAAAACTGAGACATATTTGAACACGTCTCCCGTTCACATGGTTGATCATACTTGGGTTCCACATGCATGTTTTAGCTGAAGGAAGAATACCTTTAACCTGGGTAGTTGAAACTCGTGTAATGGGTACCATGCAATATGACTTCAAAGGGTCTTCATTTGCTCACCGAACCTCTCCAATCCTAGCACTGCTGCGTTTATGCCCCTGTACACATGCTTGATTCTCTTTCGGAGACATAGCAATCCATAGGTTTTAAGATACTTACTAGTCAGGTACATTCTTAGGCGTTGAATATGCGGTGTTGAGTCCATTTCGTTGAGCAAGGAGTAGCTCTTGTCTATTCCATATTTGGCTTAAGGAACTTTATCTGTGCTCATTTCAATCTCTGGTTTTATGCAGCACCCCAACTCACCTTTACCCTTAAGCAAGCATAAGTTGGTTTTCTAAATTTGAGACCCTGTTCTGTTCTGTAATTCAGTTCCTGTGTAGCCAAGTTTACATTCCGTGTTTTACTGATATCTTATGATGTTTCTTTTTCTGTGTGACTTATTTCAGTTAGAATCATCATACCTGAATCCACTCATTGTGCTGCTAAGGGCCTGATGACACAGATTTCATTGCTGAGTGATATTGCTTTGTAAATAAATACCACAACTTCTTTATCCATTTTTCACTTTCTGCGATGTTGAACTTGTACTGTAAACGAGGTTCTTGTAAACAGAGCCGTTCCAAACTTTGGGGTGGCTGTGTCTTTTTGATTTTAATTTCCCTAAGCTATAGGACCAAGAGTGGAAGTGCCCTAGGTTCTGTTGCTTTGTTTTTTAGATGTTTCAGGAAACACCATACACTTCTCCCGAGTGGTTGTTGGCAATTTACATCCCGCCCATTAGCATAACAAGGCTCCCAGTTCTCCATGGCCTGTCCTGCCTTTCTGGATTTTACACCTTTTTCATATGGCCCTTTTGACCGGGGAGAAGTGAGACTTCATTGTAGTGCAGATTTCCTTTGCAAGCTTGCTTGGTTGGCCAAAAAGGGCGTATGCGTTCTTTCCTGAATATATTCAGGAAAAAACGCATACGCCCTTTTTGGCCAAGTGTATCATTGTGGACGTTCTGCCTCTTTTCCTATGCTTTCAATGCAATTCCAGTCTACCTCCTGAAATCGGTTTCCTGCAATTCTGCCCCGCTTTCAAGTCCTCTTGGCAGCCTTACTTCAGTCTATTTTTGGACGATAGCTGTCATTTATAACTCTGCAGGTTTGTGAATTACAGTGCCCCTGAGCTCCTTTCTTCAACTCGCTTTCTTGTGAGCTGGCCGCAACACTGCAGAATGGCTTCAGGCCCTAATCTGGTTCCGGCACGGCTCGCTGAGCCTTTGGTTATTTCCTCTTCCTGGTGGGAAATGAGAGTTAAATTTGCCCGTCCAGACACCTCCAGCTAGTCTCTCATTGGTTCTCGCTATTCCTGTTCATCTTCCGCAGAAATTGCAAACTGGGCCAAACAGGAGGTTAAAGGCGCTGACTCTCCAAGTGGGGAGAGTGTTAGTAAAGCGTCTGGAATGTTGCACCCGAGTACCAGGGGAGGAAAACTGAGACATATTTGAACACGTCTCCCGTTCACATGGTTGATCATACTTGGGTTCCACATGCATGTTTTAGCTGAAGGAAGAATACCTTAAACCTGGGTAGTTGAAACCCGTGTAATGGGTACCATGCAATATGACTTCAAAGGGTCTTCATTTGCTCACCGAACCTCTCCAATCCTATCACTGCTGCGTTTATGCCCCTGTACACATGCTTGATTCTCTTTTGGAGACATAGCAATCCATAGGTTTTAAGATACTTACTAGTCAGGTACATTCTTAGGCGTTTAATATGCGGTGTTGAGTCCATTTCGTTGAGCAAGGAGTAGCTCTTGTCTATTCCATATTTGACTTAAGGAACTTTATCTGTGCTCATTTCAATCTCTGGTTTTATGCAGCACCCCAACTCACCTTTACCCTTAAGCAAGCATAAGTTGGTGTTCTAAATTTGAGACCCTGTTCTGTTCTGTAATTCAGTTCCTGTGTAGCCAAGTTTACATTCCGTGTATTACTGATATTTTATGATGTTTCTTTTTCTGTGTGACTTATTTCAGTTAGAATCATCATACCTGAATCCACTCATTGTGCTGCTAAGGGCCTGATGACACAGATTTGATTGCTGAGTGATATTGCTCTGTAAGTAAATACCACAACTTCTTTATCCATTTTTCACTTTCTGCGATGTTGAACTTGTACTGTAAACGAGGTTCTTGTAAACAGAGCCGTTCCAAACTTTGGGGTGGCTGTGTCTTTTTGATTTTAATTTCCCTAAGCTATAGGACCAAGAGTGGAAGTGCCCTAGGTTCTGATGCTTTGTTTTTTAGATGTTTCAGGAAACACCATACACTTCTCCTGAGTGTCTGTTGGCAATTTACATCCCGCCCATCAGCATAACAAGGCTCCCAGTTCTCCATGGCCTTTCCTGCCTTTCTGGATTTTACACTTTTTTCAGATGGCCCTTTTGACCGGGGAGAAGTGAGACTTCATTGTAGTGCAGATTTCCTTTGCAAGCTTGCTTGGTTGGCCAAAAAGGGCGTATGCGTTTTTTCCTGAATATATTCAGGAATATATTCAGGAAAAAACGCATACGCCCTTTTTGGCCAAGTGCATCATTGTGGACGTTCTGCCTCTTTTCCTATGCTTTCAATGTAATTCCAGTCTACCTCCTGAAATCGGTTTCCTGCAATTCTGCCCCGCTTTCAAGTCCTCTTGGCAGCCTTCCTTCAGTCTATTTTTGGACGATAGCTGTCATTTATAACTCTGCAGGTTTGTGAATTACAGTGCCCCTGAGCTCCTTTCTTCAACTCGCTTTCTTTTGAGCTGGCCGCAACACCGCAGGATGGCTTCAGGCCCTAATCTGGTTCCGCACGGCACGCTGAGCCTTTGGTTAATTCCTCTTCCTGGTGGGAAATGAGAGTTAAATTTTCCCGTCCAGACACCTCCAGCTACTCTCTCATTGGTTCTCGCTATTCCTGTTCATCTTCCGCAGAAATTGCAAAGTGGGCCAAACAGGAGGTTAAAGGGACTGACTCTCCAAGTGGGGAGAGTGTTAGTAAAGCGTCTGGAATGTTGCACCCGAGTACCAGGGGAGGAAAACTGAGACATATTTGAACACGTCTCCCGTTCACATGGTTGATCATACTTGGGTTCCACATGCATGTTTTAGCTGAAGGAAGAATACCTTAAACCTGGGTAGTTGAAACTCGTGTAATGGGTACCATGCAATATGACTTCAAAGGGTCTTCATTTGCTCACCGAACCTCTCCAATCCTAGCACTGTTGCGTTTATGCCCCTGTACACATGCTTGATTCTCTTTCGGAGACATAGCAATCCATAGGTTTTAAGATACTTACTAGTCAGGTACATTCTTAGGCGTTGAATATGCGGTGTTGAGTCCATTTCGTTGAGCAAGGAGTAGCTCTTGTCTATTCCATATTTGGCTTATGGAACTTTATCTGTGCTCATTTCAATCTCTGGTTGTATGCAGCACCCCAACTCACCTTTACCCTTAAGCAAGAATAAGTTGGTTTTCTAAATTTGAGACCCTGTTCTGTTCTGTAATTCAGTTCCTGTGTAGCCAAGTTTACATTCCGTGTTTTACTGATATCTTATGATGTTTCTTTTTCTGTGTGACTTATTTCAGTTAGAATCATCATACCTGAATCCACTCATTGTGCTGCTAAGGGCCTGGTGACACAGATTTCATTGCTGAGTGATATTGCTTTGTAAATAAATACCACAACTTCTTTATCCATTTTTCACTTTCTGCGATGTTGAACTTGTACTGTAAACGAGGTTCTTGTAAACAGAGCCGTTCCAAACTTTGGGGTGGCTGTGTCTTTTTGATTTTAATTTCCCTAAGCTATAGGACCAAGAGTGGAAGTGCCCTAGGTTCTGTTGCTTTGTTTTTTAGATGTTTCAGGAAACACCATACACTTCTCCCGAGTGGTCGTTGGCAATTTACATCCCGCCCATCAGCATAACAAGGCTCCCAGTTCTCCATGGCCTGTCCTGCCTTTCTGGATTTTACACTTTTTTCAGATGGCCCTTTTGACCGGGGAGAAGTGAGACTTCATTGTAGTGCAGATTTCCTTTGCAAGCTTGCTTGGTTGGCCAAAAAGGGCGTATGCGTTTTTTCCTGAATATATTCAGGAAAAAACGCATACGCCCTTTTTGGCCAAGTGCATCATTGTGGACGTTCTGCCTCTTTTCCTATGCTTTCAATGCAATTCCAGTCTACCTCCTGAAATCGGTTTCCTGCAATTCTGCCCCGCTTTCAAGTCCTCTTGGCAGCCTTACTTCAGTCTATTTTTGGACGATAGCTGTCATTTATAACTCTGCAGGTTTGTGAATTACAGTGCCCCTGAGCTCCTTTCTTCAACTCGCTTTCTTGTGACCTGGCCGCAACACCGCAGGATGGCTTCAGGCCGTAATCTGGTGCCGGCCCGGCATGCTGAGCCTTTGGTTATTTCCTCTTCCTGGTGGGAAATGAGAGTTAAATTTGCCCGTCCAGACACCTCCAGCTAGCCTCTCATTGGTTCTCGCTATTCCTGTTCATCTTCCGCAGAAATTGCAAACTGGGCCAAACGGGAGGTTAAAGGGACTGGCTCCCCAAGTCGGGAGAGTGTTAGTAAAGCGTCTGGAATGTTGCACCCGAGTACCAGGGGAGGACAACTGAGACATATTTAAACACGTCTCCCGTTCACATGGTTGATCATACTCTGGGTTCCACATGCATGTTTTAGCTGAAGGAAGAATACCTTAAACCTGGAGAGTTGAGACCCGTGTAATGGGTACCATGCAATATGACTTCAAAAGGTCTTCATTTGCTCACCGAACCTCTCCAATCCTATCACTGCTGCGTTTATGCCCCTGTACACACGCTTGATTCTCTTTTGGAGACATAGCAATCCATAGGTTTTAAGATACTTACTAGCCAGGTACATTCTTAGGCGTTTAATATGGGGTTTTGAGTCCATTTCGTTGAGCAAGGAGTAGCTCTTGTCTATTCCATATTTGGCTTAAGGTACTTTATCTGTGCTCATTTCAATCTCTGGTTTTATGCAGCACCCCAACTCACCTTTCCCCTTAAGCAAGCATAAGTTGGTTTTCTAAATTTGAGACCCTGTTTTGTTTTGGAATGCAGTTCCTGTGTAGCCAAGTTTACATTCCATATATTAGTGATATCTTATGACGTTTCTTTTTCTGTGTGACTTATTTCAGTTAGAATCATCGTACCTGAATCCACTCATTATGCTGCTACGGGCCTGATGACATAGATTTCTTTGCTGAGTGATACTGCATTGTACGTAAGTACCACAAGTTCTTTATCCATTTTTCACTTTCTGTGATATTGAACATGTACGGTAAACGAGGTTCTTGTAAACGGAGGCGTCCCAAACTTTGGGGTGGCTGTGTCTTTTTTATTTTAATTTCCCTAAGCTATAGGACCATAAGTGGAAGTGCCCTAGGCTCTGTTGCTTTGTTTTTTAGATGTTTCAGGAAACACCATACACTTCTCCTGAGTGTCTGTTGGCAATTTACATCCCGCCCATCAGCATAACAAGGCTCCCAGTTCTCCATGGCCTGTCCTGCCTTTCTGGATTTTACACTTATTTCAGATGGCCCTTTTGACCGGGGGGAATTGAGACTTCATTGTAGAGCAGATTTCCTTTGCAAGTTTGCTTGGTTGGCCAAAAAGGGCGTATGCGTTTTTTCCTGAATATATTCAGGAAAAAACGCATACGCCCTTTTTGGCCAAGTGCATCATTGTGGACGTTCTGCCTCTTTTCCTATGCTTTCAATGCAATTCCAGTCTACCTCCTGAAATCGGTTTCCTGCAATTCTGCCCCGCTTTCAAGTCCTCTTGGCAGCCTTACTTCAGTCTATTTTTGGACGATAGCTGTCATTTATAACTCTGCAGGTTTGTGAATTACAGTGCCCCTGAGCTCCTTTCTTCAACTCGCTTTCTTTTGAGCTGGCCGCAACACCGCAGGATGGCTTCAGGCCCTAATCTGGTTCTGTTACGGCACGCTGATCCTTTGGTTATTTCCTCTTCCTGGTGGGAAATGAGAGTTAAATTTGCCCGTCCAGACACCTCCAGCTAGCCTCTCATTGGTTCTCGCTATTCCTGTTCATCTTCCACAGAAATTGCAAACTGGGCCAAACAGGAGGTTAAAGGCGCTGACTCTCCAAGTGGGGAGAGTGTTAGTAAAGCGTCTGGAATGTTGCACCCGAGTACCAGGGGAGGAAAACTGAGACATATTTGAACACGTCTCCCGATCACATGGTTGATCTTACTCTAGGTTCCACATGCATGTTTTAGATGAAGGAAGAATACCTAAAACCTGGGTAGTTGAAACCCGTTTAATGGGTACCATACAATATGATTTCAAAGGGTCTTCATTTGCTCACCGAACCTCTCCAATCCTATCACTGCTGCGTTTATGCCCCTGTACACATGCTTGATTCTCTTTCGGAGACATAGCAATCTATAGGTTTTAAGATACTTACTAGTCAGGTACATTCTTAGGCGTTTAATATGCGGTGTTGAGTCCATTTCGTTGAGCAAGGAGTAGCTCTTGTCTATTCCATATTTGGCTTAAGGAACTTTATCTGTGCTCATTTCAATCTCTGGTTTTATGCAGCACCCCAACTCACCTTTCCCCTTAAGCAAGCATAAGTTGGTTTTCTAAATTTGAGACCCTGTTCTGTTCTGTAATTCAGTTCCTGTGTAGCCAAGTTTACATTCCATGTATTAGTGATATCTTATGATGTTTCTTTTTCTGTGTGACTTATTTCAGTTAGAATCATCGTACCTGAATCCACTCATTATGCTGCTACGGGCCTGATGACATAGATTTCATTGCTGAGTGATACTGCATTGTACGTAAGTACCACAAGTTCTTTATCCATTTTTCACTTTCTGTGATATTGAACTTGTACGGTAAACGTAGTTCTTCTAAACAGAGGCGTCCCAAACTTTGGGGTGGCTGTGTCTTTTTTATTTTAATTTCCCTAAGCTATAGGACCATAAGTGGAAGTGCCCTAGGCTCTGTTGCTTTGTTTTTTAGATGTTTCAGGAAACACCATACACTTCTCCCAAGTGTCTGTTGGCAATTTACATCCCGCCCATCCGCATAACAAGGCTCCCAGTTCTCCATGGCCTGTCCTGCCTTTCTGGATTTTACACTTTTTTCAGATGGCCCTTTTGACCGGGGGGAAGTGAGACTTCATTGTAGTGCAGATTTCCTTTGCTAGTTTGCTTGGTTGGCCAAAAAGGGCGTATGCGTTTTTTCCTGAATATATTCAGGAAAAAACGCATACGCCCTTTTTGGCCAAGTGCATCATTGTGGACGTTCTGCCTCTTTTCCTATGCTTTCAATGCAATTCCAGTCTACCTCCTGAAATCGGTTTCCTGCAATTCTGCCCCGCTTTCAAGTCCTCTTGGCAGCCTTACTTCAGTCTATTTTTGGACGATAGCTGTCATTTATAACTCTGCAGGTTTGTGAATTACAGTGCCCCTGAGCTCCTTTCTTCAACTCGCTTTCTTTTGAGCTGGCCGCAACACCGCAGGATGGCTTCAGGCCCTAATCTGGTTCTGTTACGGCACGCTGATCCTTTGGTTATTTCCTCTTCCTGGTGGGAAATGAGAGTTAAATTTGCCCGTCCAGACACCTCCAGCTAGCCTCTCATTGGTTCTCGCTATTCCTGTTCATCTTCCACAGAAATTGCAAACTGGGCCAAACAGGAGGTTAAAGGCGCTGACTCTCCAAGTGGGGAGAGTGTTAGTAAAGCGTCTGGAATGTTGCACCCGAGTACCAGGGGAGGAAAACTGAGACATATTTGAACACGTCTCCCGATCACATGGTTGATCTTACTCTAGGTTCCACATGCATGTTTTAGATGAAGGAACAATACCTAAAACCTGGGTAGTTGAAACCCGTTTAATGGGTACCATGCAATATGACTTCAAAGGGTCTTCATTTGCTCACCGAACCTCTCCAATCCTATCACTGCTGCGTTTATGCCCCTGTACACATGCTTGATTCTCTTTCGGAGACATAGCAATCTATAGGTTTTAAGATACTTACTAGTCAGGTACATTCTTAGGCGTTTAATATGCGGTGTTGAGTCCATTTCGTTGAGCAAGGAGTAGCTCTTGTCTATTCCATATTTGGCTTAAGGAACTTTATCTGTGCTCATTTCAATCTCTGGTTTTATGCAGCACCCCAACTCACCTTTCCCCTTAAGCAAGCATAAGTTGGTTTTCTAAATTTGAGACCCTGTTCTGTTCTGTAATTCAGTTCCTGTGTAGCCAAGTTTACATTCCGTGTATTAGTGATATCTTATGATGTTTCTTTTTCTGTGTGACTTATTTCAGTTAGAATCATCGTACCTGAATCCACTCATTATGCTGCTACGGGCCTGATGACATAGATTTCATTGCTGAGTGATACTGCATTGTACGTAAGTACCACATGTTCTTTATCCATTTTTCACTTTCTGTGATATTGAACTTGTACGGTAAACGTAGTTCTTCTAAACAGAGGCGTCCCAAACTTTGGGGTGGCTGTGTCTTTTTTATTTTAATTTCCCTAAGCTATAGGACCATAAGTGGAAGTGCCCTAGGCTCTGTTGCTTTGTTTTTTAGATGTTTCAGGAAACACCATACACTTCTCCGGAGTGTCTGTTGGCAATTTACATCCCGCCCATCCGCATAACAAGGCTCCCAGTTCTCCATGGCCTGTCCTGCCTTTCTGGATTTTACACTTTTTTCAGATGGCCCTTTTGACCGCGGGGAAGTGAGACTTCATTGTAGTGCAGATTTCCTTTGCTAGTTTGCTTGGTTGGCCAAAAAGGGCGTATGCGTTTTTTCCTGAATATATTCAGGAAAAAACGCATACGCCCTTTTTGGCCAAGTGCATCATTGTGGACGTTCTGCCTCTTTTCCTATGCTTTCAATGCAATTCCAGTCTACCTCCTGAAATCGGTTTCCTGCAATTCTGCCCCGCTTTCAAGTCCTCTTGGCAGCCTTACTTCAGTATATTTTTGGACGATAGCTGTCATTTATAACTCTGCAGGTTTGTGAATTACAGTGCCCCTGAGCTCCTTTCTTCAACTCGCTTTCTTGTGAGCTGGCTGCAACACCGCAGGATGGCTTCAGGCCCTAATCTGGTTCCGCACGGCACGCTGAGCCTTTGGTTAATTCCTCTTCCTGGTGGGAAATGAGAGTTAAATTTGCCCGTCCAGACACCTCCAGCTAGTCTCTCATTGGTTCTCGCTATTCCTGTTCATCTTCCGCAGAAATTGCAAACTGGGCCAAACAGGAGGTTAAAGGCGCTGACTCTCCAAGTGGGGAGAGTGTTAGTAAAGCGTCTGGAATATTGCACCCGAGTACCAGGGGAGGAAAACTGAGACATATTTGAACACGTCTCCCGTTCACACGGTTGATCATACTTGGGTTCCACATGCATGTTTTAGCTGAAGGAAGAATAACTTAAACCTGGAGAGTTGAGACCCGTGTAATGGGTACCATGCAATATGACTTCAAAGGGTCTTCATTTGCTCACCGAACCTCTCCAATCCTATCACTGCTGCGTTTATGCCCTGTATACATGCTTGATTCTCTTTTGGAGACATAGCAATCCATAGGTTTTACGATACTTAATAGTCAGGTACAGTCTTAGGCGTTTAATATGCGATGTTGAGTCCATTTCGTTGAGCAAGGAGTAGCTCTTGTCTATTCCATATTTGACTTAAGGAACTTTATCTGTGCTCATTTCAATCTCTGATTTTATGCAGCACCCCAAGGCACCTTTACCCTTAAGCAAGCATAAGTTGGTTTTCTAAATTTGAGACCCTGTTCTGTTCTGTAATTCAGTTCCTGTGTAGCCAAGTTTACATTCCGTGTATTACTGATATCTTATGATGTTTCTTTTTCTGTGTGACTTATTTCAGTTAGAATCATCATACCTGAATCCACTCATTGTGCTGCTAAGGGCCTGATGACATAGATTTCATTGCTGAGTGATATTGCTTTGTAAGTGAATACCACAACTTCTTTATCCATTTTTCATTTTCTGCGATGTTGAACTTGTACTGTAAACGAGGTTCTTGTAAACAGAGCCGTTCCAAACTTTGGGGTGGCTGTGTCTTTTTGATTTTAATTTCCCTAAGCTATAGGACCATAAGTGGAAGTGCCCTAGGCTCTGTTGCTTTGTTTTTTAGATGTTTCAGGAAACACCATACACTTCTCCCAAGTGTCTGTTGGCAATTTACATCCCGCCCATCAGCATAACAAGGCTCCCAGTTCTCAATGGCCTGTTGCCTTTCTGGATTTTACACTTTTTTCAGATGGCCCTTTTGACCGGGGGGAAGTGAGACTTCATTGTAGTGCAGATTTCCTTTGCAAGCTTGCTTGGTTGGCCAAAAAGGGCGTATGCGTTTTTTCCTGAATATATTCAGGAAAAAACGCATACGCCCTTTTTGGCCAAGTGCATCATTGTGGACGTTCTGCCTCTTTTCCTATGCTTTCAATGCAATTCCAGTCTACCTCCTGAAATCGGTTTCCTGCAATTCTGCCCCGCTTTCAAGTCCTCTTGGCAGCCTTACTTCAGTATATTTTTGGACGATAGCTGTCATTTATAACTCTGCAGGTTTGTGAATTACAGTGCCCCTGAGCTCCTTTCTTCAACTCGCTTTCTTTTGAGCTGGCCGCAACACCGCAGGATGGCTTCAGGCCCTAATCTTGTTCCGGCACGGCACACTGAGCCTTTGGTTAATTCCTCTTCCTGGTGGGAAATGAGAGTTAAATTTGCCCGTTCAGACACCTCCAGCTAGTCTCTCATTGGTTCTCGCTATTCCTGTTCATCTTCCGCAGAAATTGCAAACTGGGCCAAGCAGGAGGTTAAAGGCGCTGACTCTCCAAGTGGGGAGAGTGTTAGTAAAGCGTCTGGAATGTTGCACCCGAGTACCAGGGGAGGAAAACTGAGACATATTTGAACACGTCTCCCGATCACATGGTTGATCATACTCTGGGTTCCACATGCATGTTTTAGCTGAAGGAAGAATACCTTAAACCTGGGTAGTTGAAACCCGTGGAATGGGTACCATGCAATATGACTTCAAAGGGTCTTCATTTGCTCACCGAACCTCTCCAATCCTATCAATGCTGCTTTTCTGCCCCTGTACACATGCTTGATTCTCTTTCGGAGACATAGCAATCCATAGGTTTTAAGATACTTACTAGTCAGGTACATTCTTAGGCGTTTAATATGCGGTGTTGAGTCCATTTCGTTTAGCAAGGAGTAGCTCTTGTCTATTCCATATTTGGCTTAAGGAACTTTATCTGTGCTCATTTCAATCTCTGGTTTTATGCAGCACCCCAACTCACCTTTACCCTTAAGCAAGCATAAGTTGGTTTTCTAAATTTGAGACCCTGTTCTGTTCTGTAATTCAGTTCCTGTGTAGCCAAGTTTACATTCCGTGTATTACTGATATCTTATGATGTTTCTTTTTCTGTGTGACTTATTTCAGTTAGAATCATCATACCTGAATCCACTCATTGTGCTGCTAAGGGCCTGATGACACAGATTTCATTGCTGAGTGATATTGCTTTGTAAGTAAATACCAAAACTTCTTTATCCATTTTTCACTTTCTGCGATGTTGAACTTGTACTGTAAACGAGGTTCTTGTAAACAGAGCCGTTCCAAACTTTGGGGTGGCTGGGTCTTTTTGATTTTAATTTCCCTAAGCTATAGGACCATAAGTGGAAGTGCCCTAGGTTCTGTTGCTTTGTTTTTTAGATGTTTCAGGAAACACCATACACTTCTCCCCAGTGTCTGTTGGCAATTTACATCCCGCCCATCAGCATAACAAGGCTCCCAGTTCTCCATGGCCTGTCCTGCCTTTCTGGATTTTACACTTTTTTCAGATGGCCCTTTTGACCAGGGGGAAGTGAGACTTCATTGTAGTGCAGATTTCCTTTGCAAGCTTGCTTGGTTGGCCAAAAAGGGCGTATGCGTTTTTTCCTGAATATATTCAGGAAAAAACGCATACGCCCTTTTTGGCCAAGTGCATCATTGTGGACGTTCTGCCTCTTTTCCTATGCTTTCAATGCAATTCCAGTCTACCTCCTGAAATCGGTTTCCTGCAATTCTGCCCCGCTTTCAAGTCCTCTTGGCAGCCTTACTTCAGTCTATTTTTGGACGATAGCTGTCATTTATTACTCTGCAGGTTTGTGAATTACAGTGCCCCTGAGCTCCTTTCTTCAACTCGCTTTCTTTTGAGCTGGCCGCAACACCGCAAGATGGCTTCAGGCCCTAATCTGGTTCCGGTACGGCACGCTGAGCCTTTGGTTATTTCCTCTTCCTGGTGGGAAATGAGAGTTAAATTTGCCCGTCCAGACACCTCCAGCTAGCCTCTCATTGGTTCTCGCTATTCCTGTTCATCTTCCGCAGAAATTGCAAACTGGGCCAAACAGGAGGTTAAAGGCGCTGACTCTCCAAGTGGGGAGAGTGTTAGTAAAGCGTCTGGAATGTTGCACCCGAGTACCAGGGGAGGAAAACTGAGACATATTTGAACACGTCTCCCGATCACATGGTTGATCATACTCTGGGTTCCACATGCATGTTTTAGCTGAAGGAAGAATACCTAAAATCTGGGTAGTTGAAACCCGTGGAATGGGTACCATGCAATATGACTTCAAAGGGTCTTCATTTTCTCACTGAACCTCTCCAATCCTATCACTGCTGCGTTTATGCCCCTGTACACATGCTTGATTCTCTTTCAGAGACATAGCAATCTATAGGTTTTAAGACACTTACTAGTCAGGTACATTCTTAGGCGTTTAATATGCGGTGTTGAGTCCATTTCGTTGAGCAAGGAGTAGCTCTTGTCTATTCCATATTTGACTTAAGGAACTTTATCTGTGCTCATTTCAATCTCTGGTTTTATACAGCACCCCACCTCACCTTTACCCTTAAGCAAGCATAAGTTGGTTTTCTAAATTTGAGACCCTGTTCTGTTCTGTAATTCAGTTCCTGTGTAGCCAAGTTTACATTCCGTGTATTACTGATATCTTATGATGTTTCTTTTTCTGTGTGACTTATTTCAGTTAGAATCATCATACCTGAATCCACTCATTGTTCTGCTAAGGGCCTGATGACACAGATTTCATTGCTGAGTGATATTGCTTTGTAAGTAAATACCACAACTTCTTTATCCATTTTTCACTTTCTGCGATGTTGAACTTGTACTGTAAACGAGGTTCTTGTAAACAGAGGCGTCCCAAACTTTGGGGTGGCTGTGTCTTTTTTATTTTAATTTCCCTAAGCTATAGGACCATAAGTGGCAGTGCCCTAGGCTCTGTTGCTTTGTGTTTTAGATGTTTCAGGAAACACCATACACTTCTCCTGAGTGTCTGTTGGCAATTTACATCCCGCCCATCAGCATAACAAGGCTCCCAGTTCTCCATGGCCTGTCCTGCCTTTCTGGATTTTACACTTTTTTCAGATGGCCCTTTTGACCGGGGGGAAGTGAGACTTCATTGTAGTGCAGATTTCCTTTGCAAGCTTGCTTGGTTGGCCAAAAAGGGCGTATGCGTTTTTTCCTGAATATATTCAGGAAAAAACGCATACGCCCTTTTTGGTCAAGTGCATCATTGTGGACGTTCTGCCTCTTTTCCTATGCTTTCAATGCAATTTCAGTCTACCTCGTGAAATCGGTTTCCTGCAATTCTGCCCCACTTTCAAGTCCTCTTGGCAGCCTTACTTCAGTCTATTTTTGGACGATAGCTGTCATTTATAACTCTGCAGGTTTGTGAATTACAGTGCCCCTGAGCTCCTTTCTTCAACTCTCTTTCTTTTGAGCTGGCCGCAACACCGCAAGATGGCTTCAGGCCCTAATCTGGTTCCGGTACGGCACGCTGAGCCTTTGGTTATTTCCTCTTCCTGGTGGGAAATGAGAGTTAAATTTGCCCGTCCAGACACCTCCAGCTAGCCTCTCATTGGTTCTCGCTATTCCTGTTCATCTTCCGCAGAAATTGCAAATTGTGCCAAACAGGTGGTTAAAGGCGCTGACTCTCCAAGTGGGGAGAGTGTTAGTAAAGCGTCTGGAATGTTGCACCCGAGTACCAGGGGAGGAAAACTGAGACATATATGAACACGTCTCCCGATCACATGGTTGATCATACTCTGGGTTCCACATGCATGTTTTAGCTGAAGGAAGAATACCTAAAACCTGGGTAGTTGAAACCCGAGGAATGGGTACCATGCAATATGACTTCAAAGGGTCTTCATTTGCTCACCGAACCTCTCCAATCCTATCACTGCTGCGTTTATGCCCCTGTACACATGCTTGATTCTCTTTCGGAGACATAGCAATCCATAGGTTTTAAGATACTTGCTAGTCAGGTACATTCTTAGGCGTTTAATATGCGGTGTTGAGTCCATTTCGTTGAGCAAAGAGTAGCTCTTGTCTACTACATATTTGGCTTAAGGAACTTTATCTGTGCTCATTTCAATCTCTGGTTTTATGCAGCACCCCAACTCACCTTTACCCTTAAGCAAGCATAAGTTGGTTTTCTAAATTTGAGACCCTGTTCTGTTCTGTAATTCAGTTCCTGTGTAGCCAAGTTTACATTCCGTGTATTACTGATAATTTATGATGTTTGTTTTTCTGTGTGACTTATTTCAGTTAGAATCATCATACCTGAATCCACTCATTGTGCTGCTAAGGGCCTGATGACATATATTTCATTGCTGAGTGATATTGCTTTGTAAGTAAATACCACAACTTCTTTATCCATTTTTCACTTTCTGCGATTTTGAACTTGTACTGTAAACGAGGTTTTTGTAAACAGAGGCGTCCCAAACTTTGGGGTGGCTGTGTCTTTTTGATTTTAATTTCCCTAAGCTATAGGACCATAAGTGGCAGTGCCCTAGGCTCTGCTGCTTTGTTTTTTAGATGTTTCAGGAAACACCATACACTTCTCCCTAGTGGTTGTTTGCAATTTACATCCCGCCCATCAGCATAACAAGGCTCCCAGTTCTCCATGGCCTGTCCTGCCTTTCTGAATTTTACACTTTTTTCAGATGGCCCTTTTGACCGGGGGGAAGTGAGACTTCATTGTAGTGCAGATTTCCTTTGCAAGCTTGCTTGGTTGGCCAAAAAGGGTGTATGCGTTTTTTCCTGAATATATTCAGGAAAAAACGCATACGCCCTTTTTGGCCAAGTGCATCATTGTGGACGTTCTGCCTCTTTTCCTATGCTTTCAATGCAATTCCAGTCTACCTCCTGAAATCGGTTTCCTGCAATTCTGCCCCGCTTTCAAGTCCTCTTGGCAGCCTTACTTCAGTCTATTTTTGGACGATAGCTGTCATTTATAACTCTGCAGGTTTGTGAATTACAGTGCCCCTGAGCTCCTTTCTTCAACTCGGTTTCTTTTGAGCTGGCCGCAACACCGCAGGATGGCTTCAGACCCTAATCTGGTTCCGGCCCGGCATGCTGAGCCTTTGGTTAATTCCTCTTCCTGGTGGGAAATGAGAGTTAAATTTGCCCGTCCAGACACCTCCAGCTAGCCTCTCATTGGTTCTCGCTATTCCTGTTCATCTTCCGCAGAAATTGCAAACTGGGCCAAACAGGAGGTTAAAGGGACTGACTCTCCAAGTGGGGAGAGTGTTAGTAAAGCCTCTGGAATGTTGCACCCGAGTACCAGGGGAGGAAAACTGAGACATATTTGAACACGTCTCCCGATCACATGGTTGATCATACTCTAGGTTCCACATGCATGTTTTAGCTGAAGGAAGAATACCTTAAACCTGGGTAGTTGAAACCTGTGGAATGGGTACCATGCAATATGACTTCAAAGGGTCTTCATTTGCTCACCGAACCTCTCCAATCCTATCACTGCTGCGTTTATGCCCCTGTACACATGCTTGATTCTCTTTCAGAGACATAGCAATCCATAGGTTTTAAGATACTTAGTAGTCAGATACATTCTTAGGCGTTTAATATGCGGTGTTGAGTCCATTTCGTTGAGCAAGGAGTAGCTCTTGTCTATTCCATATTTGGCTTAAGGAACTTTATCTGTGCTCATTTCAATCTCTGGTTTTATGCAGCACCCCAACTCACCTTTCCCCTTAAGCAAGCATAAGTTGGTTTTCTAAATTTGAGACCCTGTTCTGTTCTGTAATTCAGTTCCTGTGTAGCCAAGTTTACATTCCGTGTATTACTGATATCTTATGATGTTTCTTTTTCTGTGTGACTTATTTCAGTTAGAATCATCATACCTGAATCCACTCATTGTGCTGCTAAGGGCCTGATGACACAGATTTCATTGCTGAGTGATATTGCTTTGTAAGTAAATACCACAACTTCTTTATCCATTTTTCACTTTCTGCAATGTTGAACTTGTACTGTAAACGAGGTTCTTGTAAACAGAGCCGTTCCAAACTTTGGGGTGGCTGTGTCTTTTTGATTTTAATTTCCCTAAGCTATAGGACCATAAGTGGAAGTGCCCTAGGTTCTGTTGCTTTGTTTTTTAGATGTTTCAGGAAACACCATACACTTCTCCCGAGTGGTTGTTGGCAATTTACATCCCGCCCATCAGCATAACAAGGCTCCCAGTTCTCCATGGCCTGTCCTGCCTTTCTGGATTTTACACTTTTTTCAGATGGCCCTTTTGACCGGGGGGAAGTGAGACTTCATTGTAGTGCAGATTTCCTTTGCAAGCTTGCTTGGTTGGCCAAAAAGGGCGTATGCGTTTTTTCCTGAATATATTCAGGAAAAAACGCATACGCCCTTTTTGGCCAAGTGCATCATTGTGGACGTTCTGCCTCTTTTCCTATGCTTTCAATGCAATTCCAGTCTACCTCCTGAAATCGGTTTCCTGCAATTCTGCCCCGCTTTCAAGTCCTCTTGGCAGCCTTACTTCAGTCTATTTTTGGACGATAGCTGTCATTTATAACTCTGCAGGTTTGTGAATTACAGTGCCCCTGAGCTCCTTTCTTCAACTCGGTTTCTTTTGAGCTGGCCGCAACACCGCAGGATGGCTTCAGGCCCTAATCTGGTTCCGGTACGGCACGCTGATCCTTTGGTTATTTCCTCTTCCTGTTGGGAAATGAGAGTAAAATTTGCCCGTCCAGACACCTCCAGCTAGCCTCTCATTGGTTCTCGCTATTCCTGTTCATCTTCCGCAGAAATTGCAAACTGTGCCAAACGGGAGGTTAAAGGCGCTGACTCTCCAAGTGGGGAGAGTGTTAGTAAAGCGTCTGGAATGTTGCACCCGAGTACCAGGGGAGGAAAACTGAGACATATTTGAACACGTCTCCCGATCACATGGTTGATCATACTCTGGGTTCCACATGCATGTTTTAGCTGAAGGAAGAATACCTAAAACCTGGGTAGTTGAAACCCGTGGAATGGGTACCATGCAATATGACTTCAAAGGGTCTTCATTTGCTCACCGAACCTCTCCAATCCTATCACTGCTGCGTTTATGCCCCTGTACACATGCTTGATTCTCTTTCGGAGACATAGCAATCCATAGGTTTTAAGATACTTACTAGTCAGGTACGTTCTTAGGCATTGAATATGCGGTGTTGAGTCCATTTCGTTGAGCAAGGAGTAGCTCTTGTCTATTCCATATTTGGCTTAAGGAACTTTATCTGTGCTCATTTCAATCTCTGGTTTTATGCAGCACCCCAACTCACCTTTCCCCTTAAGCAAGCATAAGTTGGTTTTCTAAATTTGAGACCCTGTTCTGTTCTGTAATTCAGTTCGTGTGTAGCCAAGTTTACATTCCGTGTATTACTGATATCTTATGATGTTTCTTTTTCTGTGTGACTTATTTCAGTTAGAATCATCATACCTGAATCCACTCATTGTGCTGCTAAGGGCCTGATGACACAGATTTCATTGCTGAGTGATATTGCTTTGTAAGTAAATACCACAACTTCTTTATCCATTTTTCACTTTCTGCAATGTTGAACTTGTACTGTAAACGAGGTTCTTGTAAACAGATCCGTTCCAAGCTTTTGGGTGGCTGGGTCTTTTTGATTTTAATTTCCCTAAGCTATAGGACCATAAGTGGAAGTGCCCTAGGTTCTGTTGCTTTGTTTTTTAGATGTTTCAGGAAACACCATACACTTCTCCCGAGTGTCTGTTGGCAATTTACATCCCGCCCATCAGCATAACAAGGCTCCCAGTTCTCCATGGCCTGTCCTGCCTTTCTGGATTTTACACTTTTTTCAGATGGCCCTTTTGACCGGGGGGAAGTGAGACTTCATTGTAGTGCAGATTTCCTTTGCAAGCTTGCTTGGTTGGCCAAAAAGGGCGTATGCGTTTTTTCCTGAATATATTCAGGAAAAAACGAATACGCCCTTTTTGGCCAAGTGCATCATTGTGGACGTTCTGCCTCTTTTCCTATGCTTTCAATGCAATTCCAGTCTACCTCCTGAAATCGGTTTCCTGCAATTCTGCCCCGCTTTCAAGTCCTCTTGGCAGCCTTACTTCAGTATAATTTTGGACGATAGCTGTCATTTATAACTGCAGGTTTGTGAATTACAGTGCCCCTGAGCTCCTTTCTTCAACTCGCTTTCTTTTGAGCTGGCCGCAACACCGCAGGATGTCTTCAGGCCCTAATCTGGTTCTGGCACGGCACGCTGTGCCTTTGGTTAATTCCTCTTCCTGGTTGCAAATGAGAGTTAAATTTGCCCATCCAGACACCTCCAGCTAGCCTCTCATTGGTTCTCGCTATTCCTGTTCATCTTCCACAGAAATTGCAAACTGGGCCAAACAGGAGGTTAAAGGGACTGACTCTCCAAGTGGGGAGAGTGTTAGTAAAGCGTCTGGAATGTTGCACCCGAGTACCAGGGGAGGAAAACTGAGACATATTTGAACACGTCTCCCGATCACATGGTTGATCATACTCTGGGTTCCACATGCATGTTTTAGCTGAAGGAAGAATACCTAAAATCTGGGTAGTTGAAACCCGTTTAATGGGTACCATGCAATATGACTTCAAAGGGTCTTCATTTGCTCACTGAACATCTCCAATCCTATCACTGCTGCGTTTATGCCCCTGTACACATGCTTGATTCTCTTTGAGAGACATAGCAATCTATAGGTTTTAAGATACTTACTAGTCAGGTACATTCTTAGGCGTTTAATATGCGGTGTTGAGTCCATTTCGTTGAGCAAGGAGTAGCTCTTGTCTATTCCATATTTGGCTTAAGGAACTTTATCTGTGCTCATTTCAATCTCTGGTTTTATGCAGCACCCCAACTCACCTTTCCCCTTAAGCAAGCATAAGTTGGTTTTCTAAATTTGAGACCCTGTTCTGTTCTGTAATTCAGTTCCTGTGTAGCCAAGTTTACATTCCGTGTATTACTGATATCTTATGATGTTTCTTTTTCTGTGTGACTTATTTCAGTTAGAATCATCATACCTGAATCCACTCATTGTGCTGCTAAGGGCCTGATGACACAGATTTCATTGCTGAGTGATATTGCTTTGTAAGTAAATACCACAACTTCTTTATCCATTTTTCACTTTCTGCGATGTTGAACTTGTACTGTAAACGAGGTTCTTGTAAACAGAGGCGTCCCAAACTTTGGGGTGGCTGTGTCTTTTTGATTTTAATTTCCCTAAGCTATAGGACCATAAGTGGCAGTGCCCTAGGCTCTGTTGCTTTGTGTTTCAGATGTTTCAGGAAACACCATACACTTCTCCCAAGTGTCTGTTGGCAATTTACATCCCGCCCATCACCATAACAAGGCTCCCAGTTCCCAATGGCCTGTCCTGCCTTTCTGGATTTTACACTTTTTTCAGATGGCTCTTTGACCGGGGGGGGGGGGGAGTGAGACTTCATTGTAGTGCAGATTTCCTTTGCAAGCTTGCTTGGTTGGCCAAAAAGGGCGTATGCGTTTTTTCCTGAATATATTCAGGAAAAAACGCATACGCCCTTTTTGGCCAAGTGCATCATTGTGGACGTTCTGCCTCTTTTCCTATGCTTTCAATGCAATTCCAGTCTACCTCCTGAAATCGGTTTCCTGCAATTCTGCCCCGCTTTCATGTCCTCTTGGCAGCCTTACTTCAGTCTATTTTTGGACGATAGCTGTCATTTATTACTCTGCAGGTTTGTGAATTACAGTGCCCCTGAGCTCCTTTCTTCAACTCGCTTTCTTGTGACCTGGCCACAACACCGCAGGATGGCTTCAGGCCCTAATCTGGTTCCGGCCCGGCACGCTGAGCCTTTGGTTAATTCCTCTTCCTGGTGGGAAATGAGAGTTAAATTTGCCCATCCACACACCTCCAGCTAGTCTCTCATTGGTTCTCACTATTCCTGTTCATCTTCCGCAGAAATTGCAAACTGGGCCAAACAGGAGGTTAAAGACACTGACTCTCCAAGTGGGGAGAGTGTTAGTAAAGCGTCTGGAATGTTGCACCCGAGTACCAGGGGAGGAAAACTGAGACATATTTGAACACGTCTCCCGTTCACATGGTTGATCATACTTGGGTTCCACATGCATGTTTTAGCTGAAGGAAGAATACCTTAAACCTGGAGAGTTGAGACCCGTGTAATGGGTACCATGCAATATGACTTCAAAGGGTCTTCATTTGCTCACCGAACCTCTCCAATCCTATCACTGCTGCGTTTATGCCCCTGTACACATGCTTGATTCTCTTTTGGAGACATAGCAATCCATAGGTTTTACGATACTTACTAGTCAGGTACATTCTTAGGCGTTTAATATGCGGTGTTGAGTCCATTTCGTTGAGCAAGGAGTAGCTCTTGTCTATTCCATATTTGACTTAAGGAACTTTATCTGTGCTCATTTCAATCTCTGGTTTTATGCAGCACCCCACCTCACCTTTACCCTTAAGCAAGCATAAGTTGGTTTTCTAAATTTGAGACCCTGTTCTGTTCTGTAATTCAGTTCCTGTGTAGCCAAGTTTACATTCCGTGTATTACTGATATCTTATGATGTTTCTTTTTCTGTGTGACTTATTTCAGTTAGAATCATCATACCTGAATCCACTCATTGTTCTGCTAAGGGCCTGATGACATAAATTTCATTGCTGAGTGATATTGCTTTGTAAGTAAATACCACAACTTCTTTATCCATTTTTCACTTTCTGCGATGTTGAACTTGTACTGTAAACGAGGTTCTTGTAAACAGAGGCGTCCCAAACTTTGGGGTGGCTATGTCTTTTTTATTTTAATTTCCCTATGCTATAGGACCATAAGTGGCAGTGCCCTAGGCTCTGTTGCTTTGTGTTTTAGATGTTTCAGGAAACACCATACACTTCTCCTGAGTGTCTGTTGGCAATTTACATCCCGCCCATCAGCATAACAAGGCTCCCAGTTCTCCATGGCCTGTCCTGCCTTTCTGGATTTTACACTTTTTACAGATGGCCCTTTAGACCGGGGGGAAGTGAGACTTCATTGTAGTGCAGATTTCCTTTGCAAGCTTGCTTGGTTGGCCAAAAAGGGCGTATGCGTTTTTTCCTGAATATATTCAGGAAAAAACGCATACGCCCTTTTTGGTCAAGTGCATCATTGTGGACGTTCTGCCTCTTTTCCTATGCTTTCAATGCAATTCCAGTCTACCTCGTGAAATCGGTTTCCTGCAATTCTGCCCCACTTTCAAGTCCTCTTGGCAGCCTTACTTCAGTCTATTTTTGGACGATAGCTGTCATTTATAACTCTGCAGGTTTGTGAATTACAGTGCCCCTGAGCTCCTTTCTTCAACTCTCTTTCTTTTGAGCTGGCCGCAACACCGCCAGATGGCTTCAGGCCCTAATCTGGTTCCGGTATGGCACGCTGAGCCTTTGGTTATTTCCTCTTCCTGTTGGGAAATGAGAGTTAAATTTGCCCGTCCAGACACCTCCAGCTAGCCTCTCATTGGTTCTCGCTATTCCTGTTCATCTTCCGCAGAAATTGCAAACTGTGCCAAACAGGAGGTTAAAGGCGCTGACTCTCCAAGTGGGGAGAGTGTTAGTAAAGCGTCTGGAATGTTGCACCCGAGTACCAGGGGAGGAAAACTGAGACATATTTGAACACGTCTCCCGATCACATGGTTGATCATACTCTGGGTTCCACATGCATGTTTTAGCTGAAGGAAGAATACCTAAAACCTGGGTAGTTGAAACCCGAGGAATGGGTACCATGCAATATGACTTCAAAGGGTCTTCATTTGCTCACCGAACCTCTCCAATCCTATCACTGCTGCGTTTATGCCCCTGTACACATGCTTGATTCTCTTTCGGAGACATAGCAATCCATAGGTTTTAAGATACTTACTAGTCAGGTACATTCTTAGGCGTTTAATATGCGGTGTTGAGTCCATTTCGTTGAGCAAGGAGTAGCTCTTGTCTATTCCATATTTGACTTAAGGAACTTTATCTGTGCTCATTTCAATCTCTGGTTTTATGCAGCACCCCACCTCACCTTTACCCTTAAGCAAGCATAAGTTGCTTTTCTTAATTTGAGACCCTGTTCTGTTCTGTAATTCAGTTCCTGTGTAGCCAAGTTTACATTCCGTGTATTACTGATATCTTATGATGTTTCTTTTTCTGTGTGACTTATTTCAGTTAGAATCATCATACCTGAATCCACTCATTGTTCTGCTAAGGGCCTGATGACATAGATTTCATTGCTGAGTGATATTGCTTTGTAAGTAAATACCACAACTTCTTTATCCATTTTTCACTTTCTGCGATGTTGAACTTGTACTGTAAACGAGGTTCTTGTATACAGAGGCGTCCCAAACTTTGGGGTGGCTGTGTCTTTTTTATTTTAATTTCCCTAAGCTATAGGACCATAAGTGGCAGTGCCCTAGGCTCTGTTGCTTTGTGTTTTAGATGTTTCAGGAAACACCATACACTTCTCCTGAGTGTCTGTTGGCAATTTACATCCCGCCCATCAGCATAACAAGGCTCCCAGTTCTCCATGGCCTGTCCTGCCTTTCTGGATTTTACACTTTTTTCAGATGGCCCTTTTGACCGGGGGGAAGTGAGACTTCATTGTAGTGCAGATTTCCTTTGCAAGCTTGCTTGGTTGGCCAAAAAGGGCGTATGCGTTTTTTCCTGAATATATTCAGGAAAAAACGCATACGCCCTTTTTGGTCAAGTGCATCATTGTGGACGTTCTGCCTCTTTTCCTATGCTTTCAATGCAATTCCAGTCTACCTCGTGAAATCGGTTTCCTGCAATTCTGCCCCACTTTCAAGTCCTCTTGGCAGCCTTACTTCAGTCTATTTTTGGACGATAGCTGTCATTTATAACTCTGCAGGTTTGTGAATTACAGTGTCCCTGAGCCCCTTTCTTCAACTCTCTTTCTTTTGAGCTGGCCGCAACACCGCAAGATGGCTTCAGGCCCTAATCTGGTTCCGGTATGGCACGCTGAGCCTTTGGTTATTTCCTCTTCCTGTTGGGAAATGAGAGTTAAATTTGCCCATCCAGACACCTCCAGCTAGCCTCTCATTGGTTCTCGCTATTCCTGTTCATCTTCCGCAGAAATTGCAAACTGTGCCAAACAGGAGGTTAAAGGCGCTGACTCTCCAAGTGGGGAGAGTGTTAGTAAAGCGTCTGGAATGTTGCACCCGATTACCAGGGGAGGAAAACTGACACATATTTGAACACGTCTCCCGATCACATGGTTGATCATACTCTGGGTTCCACATGCATGTTTTAGCTGAAGGAAGAATACCTAAAACCTGGGTAGTTGAAACCCGAGGAATGGGTACCATGCAATGTGACTTCAAAGGGTCTTCATTTGCTCACCGAACCTCTCCAATCCTATCACTGCTGCGTTTATGCCCCTGTACACATGCTTGATTCTCTTTCGGAGACATAGCAATCCATAGGTTTTAAGATACTTACTAGTCAGGTACATTCTTAGGCGTTTAATATGCGGTGTTGAGTCCATTTCGTTGAGCAAAGAGTAGCTCTTGTCTACTACATATTTGGCTTAAGGAACTTTATCTGTGCTCATTTCAATCTCTGGTTTTATGCAGCACCCCAACTCACCTTTACCCTTAAGCAAGCATAAGTTGGTTTTCTAAATTTGAGACCCTGTTCTGTTCTGTAATTCAGTTCCTGTGTAGCCAAGTTTACATTCCGTGTATTACTGATATCTTATGATGTTTCTTTTTCTGTGTGACTTATTTCAGTTAGAATCATCATACCTGAATCCACTCATTGTTCTGCTAAGGGCCTGATGACATAGATTTCATTGCTGAGTGATATTGCTTTGTAAGTAAATACCACAACTTCTTTATCCATTTTTCACTTTCTGCGATGTTGAACTTGTACTGTAAACGAGGTTCTTGTATACAGAGGCGTCCCAAACTTTGGGGTGGCTGTGTCTTTTTTATTTTAATTTCCCTAAGCTATAGGACCATAAGTGGCAGTGCCCTAGGCTCTGTTGCTTTGTGTTTTAGATGTTTCAGGAAACACCATACACTTCTCCTGAGTGTCTGTTGGCAATTTACATCCCGCCCATCAGCATAACAAGGCTCCCAGTTCTCCATGGCCTGTCCTGCCTTTCTGGATTTTACACTTTTTTCAGATGGCCCTTTTGACCGGGGGGAAGTGAGACTTCATTGTAGTGCAGATTTCCTTTGCAAGCTTGCTTGGTTGGCCAAAAAGGGCGTATGCGTTTTTTCCTGAATATATTCAGGAAAAAACGCATACGCCCTTTTTGGTCAAGTGCATCATTGTGGACGTTCTGCCTCTTTTCCTATGCTTTCAATGCAATTCCAGTCTACCTCGTGAAATCGGTTTCCTGCAATTCTGCCCCACTTTCAAGTCCTCTTGGCAGCCTTACTTCAGTCTATTTTTGGACGATAGCTGTCATTTATAACTCTGCAGGTTTGTGAATTACAGTGTCCCTGAGCCCCTTTCTTCAACTCTCTTTCTTTTGAGCTGGCCGCAACACCGCAAGATGGCTTCAGGCCCTAATCTGGTTCCGGTATGGCACGCTGAGCCTTTGGTTATTTCCTCTTCCTGTTGGGAAATGAGAGTTAAATTTGCCCATCCAGACACCTCCAGCTAGCCTCTCATTGGTTCTCGCTATTCCTGTTCATCTTCCGCAGAAATTGCAAACTGTGCCAAACAGGAGGTTAAAGGCGCTGACTCTCCAAGTGGGGAGAGTGTTAGTAAAGCGTCTGGAATGTTGCACCCGATTACCAGGGGAGGAAAACTGACACATATTTGAACACGTCTCCCGATCACATGGTTGATCATACTCTGGGTTCCACATGCATGTTTTAGCTGAAGGAAGAATACCTAAAACCTGGGTAGTTGAAACCCGAGGAATGGGTACCATGCAATGTGACTTCAAAGGGTCTTCATTTGCTCACCGAACCTCTCCAATCCTATCACTGCTGCGTTTATGCCCCTGTACACATGCTTGATTCTCTTTCGGAGACATAGCAATCCATAGGTTTTAAGATACTTACTAGTCAGGTACATTCTTAGGCGTTTAATATGCGGTGTTGAGTCCATTTCGTTGAGCAAAGAGTAGCTCTTGTCTACTACATATTTGGCTTAAGGAACTTTATCTGTGCTCATTTCAATCTCTGGTTTTATGCAGCACCCCAACTCACCTTTACCCTTAAGCAAGCATAAGTTGGTTTTCTAAATTTGAGACCCTGTTCTGTTCTGTAATTCAGTTCCTGTGTAGCCAAGTTTACATTCCGTGTATTACTGATAATTTATGATGTTTCTTTTTCTGTGTGACTTATTTCAGTTAGAATCATCATACCTGAATCCACTCATTGTGCTGCTAAGGGCCTGATGACATATATTTCATTGCTGAGTGATATTGCTTTGTAAGTAAATACCACAACTTCTTTATCCATTTTTCACTTTCTGCGATTTTGAACTTGTACTGTAAACGAGGTTTTTGTAAACAGAGGCGTCCCAAACTTTGGGGTGGCTGTGTCTTTTTGATTTTAATTTCCCTAAGCTATAGGACCATAAGTGGCAGTGCCCTAGGCTCTGCTGCTTTGTTTTTTAGATGTTTCAGGAAACACCATACACTTCTCCCGAGTGGTTGTTTGCAATTTACATCCCGCCCATCAGCATAACAAGGCTCCCAGTTCTCCATGGCCTGTCCTGCCTTTCTGAATTTTACACTTTTTTCAGATGGCCCTTTTGACCGGGGGGAAGTGAGACTTCATTGTTGTGCAGATTTCCTTTGCAAGCTTGCTTGGTTGGCCAAAAAGGGTGTATGCGTTTTTTCCTGAATATATTCAGGAAAAAACGCATACGCTCTTTTTGGCCAAGTGCATCATTGTGGACGTTCTGCCTCTTTTCCTATGCTTTCAATGCAATTCCAGTCTACCTCCTGAAATCGGTTTCCTGCAATTCTGCCCCGCTTTCAAGTCCTCTTGGCAGCCTTACTTCAGTCTATTTTTGGACGATAGCTGTCATTTATAACTCTGCAGGTTTGTGAATTACAGTGCCCCTGAGCTCCTTTCTTCAACTCGCTTTCTTGTGACCTGGCCGCAACACCGCAGGATGGCTTCAGGCCCTAATCTGGTTCCGGCCCGGCATGCTGAGCCTTTGGTTAATTCCTCTTCCTGGTGGGAAATGAGAGTTAAATTTGCCCGTCCAGACACCTCCAGCTAGCCTCTCATTGGTTCTCGCTATTCCTGTTCATCTTCCGCAGAAATTGCAAACTGGGCCAAACAGGAGGTTAAAGGCGCTGACTCTCCAAGTGGGGAGAGTGTTAGTAAAGCGTCTGGAATGTTGCACCCGAGTACCAGGGGAGGAAAACTGAGACATATTTGAACACGTCTCCCGATCACATGGTTGATCATACTCTAGGTTCCACATGCATGTTTTAGCTGAAGGAAGAATACCTTAAACCTGGGTAGTTGAAACCTGTGGAATGGGTACCATGCAATATGAATTCAAAGGGTCTTCATTTGCTCACCGAACCTCTCCAATCCTATCACTGGTGCGTTTATGCCCCTGTACACATGCTTGATTCTCTTTCAGAGACATAGCAATCCATAGGTTTTAAGATACTTAGTAGTCAGGTACATTCTTAGGCGTTTAATATGCGGTGTTGAGTCCATTTCGTTGAGCAAGGAGTAGCTCTTGTCTATTCCATATTTGGCTTAAGGAACTTTATCTGTGCTCATTTCAATCTCTGGTTTTATGCAGCACCCCAACTCACCTTTACCCTTAAGCAAGCATAAGTTGGTTTTCTAAATTTGAGACCCTGTTCTGTTCTGTAATTCAGTTCCTGTGTAGCCAAGTTTACATTCCGTGTATTACTGATATCTTATGATGTTTCTTTTTCTGTGTGACTTATTTCAGTTAGAATCATCATACCTGAATCCACTCATTGTGCTGCTAAGGGCCTGATGACACAGATTTCATTGCTGAGTGATATTGCTTTGTAAGTAAATACCACAACTTCTTTATCCATTTTCCACTTTCTGCGATGTTGAACTTGTACTGTAAACGAGGTTCTTGTAAACAGAGCCGTTCCAAACTTTGGGGTGGCTGTGTCTTTTTGATTTTAATTTCCCTAAGCTATAGGACCATAAGTGGAAGTGCCCTAGGTTCTGTTGCTTTGTTTTTTAGATGTTTCAGGAAACACCATACACTTCTCCCGAGTGGTTGTTGGCAATTTACATCCTGCCCATCAGCATAACAAGGCTCCCAGTTCTCCATGGCCTGTCCTGCCTTTCTGGATTTTACACTTTTTTCAGATGGCCCTTTTGACCGGGGGGAAGTGAGACTTCATTGTAGTGCAGATTTCCTTTGCAAGCTTGCTTGGTTGGCCAAAAAGGGCGTATGCGTTTTTTCCTGAATATATTCAGGAAAAAACGCATACGCCCTTTTTGGCCAAGTGCATCATTGTGGACGTTCTGCCTCTTTTCCTATGCTTTCAATGCAATTCCAGTCTACCTCCTGAAATCGGTTTCCTGCAATTCTGCCCCGCTTTCAAGTCCTCTTGGCAGCCTTACTTCAGTCTATTTTTGGACGATAGCTGTCATTTATAACTCTGCAGGTTTGTGAATTACAGTGCCCCTGAGCTCCTTTCTTCAACTCGCTTTCTTGTGACCTGGCAGCAACACCGCAGGATGGCTTCAGGCCCTAATCTGGTTCCGGTACGGCACGCTGAGCCTTTGGTTATTTCCTCTTCCTGTTGGGAAATGAGAGTAAAATTTGCCCGTCCAGACACCTCCAGCTAGCCTCTCATTGGTTCTCGCTATTCCTGTTCATCTTCCGCAGAAATTGCAAACTGTGCCAAACGGGAGGTTAAAGGCGCTGACTCTCCAAGTGGGGAGAGTGTTAGTAAAGCGTCTGGAATGTTGCACCCGAGTACCAGGGGAGGAAAACTGAGACATATTTGAACACGTCTCCCGATCACATGGTTGATCATACTCTGGGTTCCACATGCATGTTTTAGCTGAAGGAAGAATACCTAAAACCTGGGTAGTTGAAACCCGTGGAATGGGTACCATGCAATATGACTTCAAAGGGTCTTCATTTGCTCACCGAACCTCTCCAATCCTATCACTGCTGCGTTTATGCCCCTGTACACATGCTTGATTCTCTTTCGGAGACATAGCAATCCATAGGTTTTAAGATACTTACTAGTCAGATACGTTCTTAGGCGTTTAATATGCGGTGTTGAGTCCATTTCGTTGAGCAAGGAGTAGCTCTTGTCTATTCCATATTTGGCTTAAGGAACTTTATCTGTGCTCATTTCAATCTCTGGTTTTATGCAGCACCCCAACTCACCTTTACCCTTAAGCAAGAATAAGTTGGTTTTCTAAATTTGAGACCCTGTTCTGTTCTGTAATTCAGTTCCTGTGTAGCCAAGTTTACATTCCGTGTATTACTGATATCTTATGATGTTTCTTTTTCTGTGTGACTTATTTCAGTTAGAATCATCATACCTGAATCCACTCATTGTGCTGCTAAGGGCCTGATGACACAGATTTCATTGCTGAGTGATATTGCTTTGTAAGTAAATACCACAACTTCTTTATCCATTTTACACTTTCTGCGATGTTGAACTTGTACTGTAAACGAGGTTCTTGTAAACAGAGCCGTTCCAAACTTTGGGGTGGCTGTGTCTTTTTCATTTTAATTTCCCTAAGCTATAGGACCATAAGTGGAAGTGCCCTAGGTTCTGTTGCTTTGTTTTTTAGATGTTTCAGGAAACACCATACACTTCTCCCGAGTGGTTGTTGGCAATTTACATCCCGCCCATCAGCATAACAAGGCTCCCAGTTCTCCATGGCCTGTCCTGCCTTTCTGGATTTTACACTTTTTTCAGATGGCCCTTTTGACCGGGGGGAAGTGAGACTTCATTGTAGTGCAGATTTCCTTTGCAAGCTTGCTTGGTTGGCCAAAAAGGGCGTATGCGTTTTTTCCTGAATATATTCAGGAAAAAACGCATACGCCCTTTTTGGCCAAGTGCATCATTGTGGACGTTCTGCCTCTTTTCCTATGCTTTCAATGCAATTCCAGTCTACCTCCTGAAATCGGTTTCCTGCAATTCTGCCCCGATTTCAAGTCCTCTTGGCAGCCTTACTTCAGTCTATTTTTGGACGATAGCTGTCATTTATAACTCTGCAGGTTTGTGAATTACAGTGCCCCTCAGCTCCTTTCTTCAACTCGGTTTCTTTTGAGCTGGCCGCAACACCGCAGGATGGCTTCAGGCCTTAATCTGGTTCCGGTACGGCACGCTGAGCCTTTGGTTATTTCCTCTTCCTGTTGGGAAATGAGAGTAAAATTTGCCCGTCCAGACACCTCCAGCTAGCCTCTCATTGGTTCTCGCTATTCCTGTTCATCTTCCGCAGAAATTGCAAACTGTGCCAAACGGGAGGTTAAAGGCGCTGACTCTCCAAGTGGGGAGAGTGTTAGTAAAGCGTCTGGAATGTTGCACCCGAGTACCAGGGGAGGAAAACGGAGACATATTTGAACACGTCTCCCGATCACATGGTTGATCATACTCTGGGTTCCACATGCATGTTTTAGCTGAAGGAAGAATACCTAAAACCTGGGTAGTTGAAACCCGTGGAATGGGTACCATGCAATATGACTTCAAAGGGTCTTCATTTGCTCACCGAACCTCTCCAATCCTATCACTGCTGCGTTTATGCCCCTGTACACATGCTTGATTCTCTTTCGGAGACATAGCAATCCATAGGTTTTAAGATACTTACTAGTCAGGTACATTCTTAGGCGTTTAATATGCGGTGTTGAGTCCATTTCGTTGAGCAAGGAGTAGCTCTTGTCTATTCCATATTTGACTTAACGAACTTTATCTGTGCTCATTTCAATCTCTGGTTTTATGCAGCACCCCAACTCACCTTTACCCTTAAGCAAGAATAAGTTGGTTTTCTAAATTTGAGACCGTGTTCTGGTCTGTAATTCAGTTCCTGTGTAGCCAAGTTTACATTCCGTGTATTACTGATATCTTATGATGTTTCTTTTTCTGTGTGACTTATTTCAGTTAGAATCATCATACCTGAATCCACTCATTGTGCTGCTAAGGGCCTGATGACACAGATTTCATTGCTGAGTGATATTGCTTTGTAAGTAAATACCACAACTTCTTTATCCATTTTTCACTTTCTGCGATGTTGAACTTGTACTGTAAACGAGGTTCTTGTAAACAGAGCCGTTCCAAACTTTGGGGTGGCTGTGTCTTTTTGATTTTAATTTCCCTAAGCTATAGGACCATAAGTGGAAGTGCCCTAGGTTCTGTTACTTTGTTTTTTAGATGTTTCAGGAAACACCATACACTTCTCACGAGTGGTTGTTGGCAATTTACATCCCGCCCATCAGCATAACAAGGCTCCCAGTTCTCCATGGCCTGTCCTGCCTTTCTGGATTTTACACTTTTTTCAGATGGCCCTTTTGACCGGGGGGAAGTGAGACTTCATTGTAGTGCAGATTTCCTTTGCAAGCTTGCTTGGTTGGCCAAAAAGGGCGTATGCGTTTTTTCCTGAATATATTCAGGAAAAAACGCATACGCCCTTTTTGGCCAAGTGCATCATTGTGGACGTTCTGCCTCTTTTCCTATGCTTTCAATGCAATTCCAGTCTACCTCCTGAAATCGGTTTCCTGCAATTCTGCCCCGCTTTCAAGTCCTCTTGGCAGCCTTACTTCAGTCTATTTTTGGACGATAGCTGTCATTTATAACTCTGCAGGTTTGTGAATTACAGTGCCCCTGAGCTCCTTTCTTCAACTCGGTTTCTTTTGAGCTGGCCGCAACACCGCAGGATGGCTTCAGGCCCTAATCTGGTTCCGGTACGGCACGCTGAGCCTTTGGTTAATTCCTCTTCCTGGTGGGAAATGAGAGTAAAATTTGCCCGTCCAGACACCTCCAGCTAGCCTCTCATTGGTTCTCGCTATTCCTGTTCATCTTCCGCAGAAATTGCAAACTGTGCCAAACGGGAGGTTAAAGGCGCTGACTCTCCAAGTGGGGAGAGTGTTAGTAAAGCGTCTGGAATGTTGCACCCGAGTACCAGGGGAGGAAAACTGAGACATATTTGAACACGTCTCCCGATCACATGGTTGATCATACTCTGGGATCCACATGCATGTTTTAGCTGAAGGAAGAATACCTACAACCTGGGTAGTTGAAACCCGTGGAATGGGTACCATGCAATATGACTTCAAAGGGTCTTCATTTGCTCACTGAACCTCTCCAATCCTATCACTGCTGCGTTTATGCCCCTGTACACATGCTTGATTCTCTTTCGGAGACATAGCAATCCATAGGTTTTAAGATACTTACTAGTCAGGTACGTTCTTAGGCGTTTAATATGCGGTGTTGAGTCCATTTCGTTGAGCAAGGAGTAGCTCTTGTCTATTCCATATTTGGCTTAAGGAACTTTATCTGTGCTCATTTCAATCTCTGGTTTTATGCAGCAACGCAACTCACCTTTCCCCTTAAGCAAGCATAAGTTGGTTTTCTAAATTTGAGAACCTGTTCTGTTTTGGAATTCAGTTCCTGTGTAGCCAAGTTTACATTCCGTGTATTAGTGATATCTTATGATGTTTCTTTTTCTGTGTGACTTATTTCAGTTAGAATCATCATACCTGAATCCACTCATTGTGCTGCTAAGGGCCTGATGACACAGATTTCATTGCTGAGTGATATTGCTTTGTAAGTAAATACCACAACTTCTTTATCCATTTTTCACTTTCTGCGATGTTGAACTTGTACTGTAAACGAGGTTCTTGTAAACAGAGCCGTTCCAAACTTTGGGGTGGCTGTGTCTTTTTGATTTTAATTTCCCTAAGCTATAGGACCATAAGTGGAAGTGCCCTAGGTTCTGTTGCTTTGTTTTTTAGATGTTTCAGGAAACACCATACACTTCTCCCGAGTGGTTGTTGGCAATTTACATCCCGCCCATCAGCATAACAAGGCTCCCAGTTCTCCATGGCCTGTCCTGCCTTTCTGGATTTTACACTTTTTTCAGATGGCCCTTTTGACCGGGGGGAAGTGAGACTTCATTGTAGTGCAGATTTCCTTTGCAAGCTTGCTTGGTTGGCCAAAAAGGGCGTATGCGTTTTTTCCTGAATATATTCAGGAAAAAACGCATACGCCCTTTTTGGCCAAGTGCATCATTGTGGACGTTCTGTCTCTTTTCCTATGCTTTCAATGCAATTCCAGTCTACCTCCTGAAATCGGTTTCCTGCAATTCTGCCCCGCTTTCAAGTCCTCTTGGCAGCCTTACTTCAGTCTATTTTTGGACGATAGCTGTCATTTATAACTCTGCAGGTTTGTGAATTACAGTGCCCCTGAGCTCCTTTCTTCAACTCGCTTTCTTTTGAGCTGGCCGCAACACCACAGGATGGCTTCAGGCCCCAATCTGGTTCCGGTACGGCAGGCTGAGCCTTTGGTTATTTCCTCTTCCTGGTGGGAAATGAGAGTTAAATTTGCCCGTCCAGACACCTCCAGCTAGCCTCTCATTGGTTCTCGCTATTCCTGTTCATCTTCCGCAGATATTGCAAACTGTGCCAAACAGGAGGTTAAAGGCGCTGACTCTCCAAGTGGGGAGAGTGTTACTAAAGCGTCTGGAATGTTGCACGCGAGTACCAGGGGAGGAAAACTGAGACATATTTGAACACGTCTCCCGTTCACATGGTTGATCATACTTGGGTTCCACATGCATGTTTTAGCTGAAGAAAGAATACCTTAAACCTGGAGAGTTGAGACCCGTGTAATGGGTACCATGCAATATGACTTCAAAGGGTCTTCATTTGCTCACCGAACCTCTCCAATCCTATCACTGCTGCGTTTATGCCCCTGTACACACGCTTGATTCTCTTTTGGAGACATAGCAATCCATAGGTTTTAAGATACTTACTAGTCAGGTACATTCTTAGGCGTTTAATATGCGGTGTTGAGTCCATTTCGTTGAGCAAGGAGTAGCTCTTGTCTATTCCATATTTGGCTTAAGGAACTTTATCTGTGCTCATTTCAATCTCTGGTTTTATGCAGCACCCCAACTCACCTTTACCCTTAAGCAAGAATAAGTTGGTTTTCTAAATTTGAGACCCTGTTCTGTTCTGTAATTCAGTTTCTGTGTAGACAAGTTTACATTCTGTGTATTACTGATATCTTATGATGTTTCGTTTTCTGTGTGACTTATTTCAGATAGAATCATCATACCTGAATCCACTCATTGTGCTGCTAAGGGCCTGATGACACAGATTTCATTGCTGAGTGATATTGCTTTGTAAGTAAATACCACAACTTCTTTATCCATTTTTCACTTTCTGCGATGTTGAACTTGTACTGTAAACGAGGTTCTTGTAAACAGAGGCGTCCCAAACTTTGGGGTGGCTGTGTCTTTTTGATTTTAATTTCCCTATGTTATAGGACCATAAGTGGCAGTGCCCTAGGCTCTGTTGCTTTGTTTTTTAGATGTTTCAGGAAACACCATACACTTCTCCCGAGTGTCTGTTGGCAATTTACATCCCGCCCATCAGCATAACAAGGCTCCCAGTTCTCCATGGCCTGTCCTGCGTTTCTGGATTTTACACATTTTTCAGATGGCCCTTTTGACCGGGGGGAAGTGAGACTTCATTGTAGTGCAGATTTCCTTTGCAAGCTTGCTTGGTTGGCCAAAAAGGGCGTATGCTTTTTTTCCTGAATATATTCAGGAAAAAACGCATACGCCCTTTTTGGCCAAGTGCATCATTGTGGACGTTCTGCCTCTTTTCCTATGCTTTCAATGCAATTCCAGTCTACCTCCTGAAATCGGTTTCCTGCAATTCTGCCCCGCTTTCAAGTCCTCTTGGCAGCCTTACTTCAGTCTATTTTTGGACGATAGCTGTCATTTATAACTCTGCAGGTTTGTGAATTACAGTGCCCCTGAGCTCCTTTCTTCAACTCGCTTTCTTGTGACCTGGCCGCAACACCGCAGGATGGCTTCAGGCCCTAATCTGGTTCCGGCACGGCACGCTGAGCCTTTGGTTAATTCCTCTTCCTGGTGGGAAATGAGAGTTAAATTTGCCCGTCCAGACACCTCCAGCTAGCCTCTCATTGGTTCTCGCTATTCCTGTTCATCTTCCGCAGAAATTGCAAGCTGGGCCAAACAGGAGGTTAAAGGGACTGACTCTTCAAGACGGGAGAATGTTAGTAAAGCATCTGGAATGTTGCACCCGAGTACCAGGGGAGGGAAACTGAGACATATTTGAACACGTCTCCCGTTCACATGGTTGATCATACTCTGGGTTCCACATGCATGTTTTAGCTGAAGGAAGAATACCTTAAACCTGGAGAGTTGAGACCCGTGAAATGGGTACCATTCAATATGACTTCAAAGGGTCTTCATTTGCTCACCGAACCTCTCCAATCCTATCACTGCTGCGTTTATGCCCCTGTACACTTGCTTGATTCTCTTTCGGAGACATAGCAATCCATAGGTTTTAAGATACTTACTAGTCAGGTACATTCTTAGGCGTTTAATATGCGGTGTTGAGTCCATTTCGTTGAGAAAGGAGTAGCTCTTGTCTATTCCATATTTGGCTTAAGGAACTTTATCTGTGCTCATTTCAATCTCTGGTTTTATGCAGCACCCCAACTCACCTTTCCCCTTAAGCAAGCATAAGTTGGTTTTCTAAATTTGAGACCCTGTTCTGTTCTGTAATTCAGTTCCTGTGTAGCCAAGTTTCCATTCCGTGTATTACTGATATCTTATGATGTTTCTTTTTCTGTGTGACTTATTTCAGTTAGAATCATCATACCTGAATCCACTCATTGTGCTGCTAAGGGCCTAATGACATAGATTTCATTGCTGAGTGATATTGCTTTGTAAGTGAATACCACAAATTCTTTATCCATTTTTCACTTTCTGTGATATTGAACTTGTACGGTAAACGAGGTTCTTGTAAACGGAGGCGTCCAAAACTTTGGGGTGGCTGTGTCTTTTTGATTTTAATTTCCCTAAGCTATAGGACCATAAGTGGAAGTGCCCTAGGCTCTGTTGCTTTGTTTTTTAGATGTTTCAGGAAACACCATACACTTCTCCCGAGTGTCTGTTGGCAATTTACATCCCGCCCATCAGCATAACAAGGCTCCCAGTTCTCCATGGCCTGTCCTGCCTTTCTGGATTTTACACTTTTTTCAGATGGCCCTTTTGACCGGGGGGAAGTGAAACTTCATTGTAGTGCAGATTTCCTTTGCAAGCTTGCTTGGTTGGCCAAAAAGGGCATATGCGTTTTTTCCTGAATATATTCAGGAAAAAACGCATACGCCCTTTTTGGCCAAGTGCATCATTGTGGACGTTCTGCCTCTTTTCCTATGCTTTCAATGCAATTCCAGTCTACCTCCTGAAATCGGTTTCCTGCAATTCTGCCCCGCTTTCAAGTCCTCTTGGCAGCCTTACTTCAGTCTATTTTTGGACGATAGCTGTCATTTATAACTCTGCAGGTTTGTGAATTACAGTGCCCCTGAGCTGCTTTCTTCAACTCGCTTTCTTTTGAGCTGGCCGCAACACCGCAGGATGGCTTCAGGCCCTAATCTGGTTCCGGCACGGCACACTGAGCCTTTGGTTAATTCCTCTTCCTGGTGGGAAATGAGAGTTAAATTTGCCCGTCCAGACACCTCCAGCTAGCCTCTCATTGGTTCTCGCTATTCCTGTTCATCTTCCGCAGAAATTGCAAACTGGGCCAAACAGGAGGTTAAAGGCGCTGACTTTCCAAGTGGGGAGAGTATTAGTAAAGCGTCTGGAATGTTGCACCCGAGTACCAGGGGAAGAAAACTGAGACATATTTGAACACGTCTCCCGTTCACATGGTTGATCATACTTGGGTTCCACATGCATGTTTTAGCTGAAGGAAGAATACCTAAAACCTGGGTAGTTGAAACCCGTGGAATGGGTACCATGCAATATGACTTCAAAGGGTCTTCATTTGCTCACCGAACCTCTCCAATCCTATCACTGCTGCGTTTATGCCCCTGTACACATGCTTGATTCTCTTTCGGAGACATAGCAATCCATAGGTTTTAAGATACTTACTAGTCAGGTACATTCTTAGGCGTTTAATATGCGGTGTTGAGTCCATTTCGTTGAGCAAGGAGTAGCTCTTGTCTATTCCATATTTGGCTTAAGGAACTTTATCTGTGCTCATTTCAATCTCTGGTTTTATGCAGCACCCCAACTCACCTTTCCCCTTAAGCAAGCATAAGTTGGTTTTCTAAATTTGAGACCCTGTTCTGTTCTGTAATTCAGTTCCTGTGTAGCCAAGTTTACATTCCGTGTATTACTGATATCTTATGATGTTTCTTTTTCTGTGTGACTTATTTCAGTTAGAATCATCATACCTGAATCCACTCATTGTGCTGCTAAGGGCCTGATGACACAGATTTCATTGCTGAGTGATATTGCTTTGTAAGTAAATACCACAACTTCTTTATCCATTTTTCACTTTCTGCGATGTTGAACTTGTACTGTAAACGAAGTTCTTGTAAACAGAGCCGTTCCAAACTTTGGGGTGGCTGTGTCTTTTTGATTTTAATTTCCCTAAGCTATAGGACCATAAGTGGAAGTGCCCTAGGTTCTGTTGCTTTGTTTTTTAGATGTTTCAGGAAACACCATACACTTCTCCCGAGTGGTTGTTGGCAATTTACATCCCGCCCATCAGCATAACAAGGCTCCCAGTTCTCCATGGCCTGTCCTGCCTTTCTGGATTTTACACTTTTTTCAGATGGCCCTTTTGACCGGGGGGAAGTGAGACTTCATTGTAGTGCAGATTTCCTTTGCAAGCTTGCTTGGTTGGCCAAAAAGGGCATATGCGTTTTTTCCTGAATATATTCAGGAAAAAACGCATACGCCCTTTTTGGCCAAGTGCATCATTGTGGACGTTCTGCCTCTTTTCCTATGCTTTCAATGCAATTCCAGTCTACCTCCTGAAATCGGTTTCCTGCAATTCTGCCCCGCTTTCAAGTCCTCTTGGCAGCCTTACTTCAGTCTATTTTTGGACGATAGCTGTCATTTATTACTCTGCAGGTTTGTGAATTACAGTGCCCCTGAGCTCCTTTCTTCAACTCGCTTTCTTTTGAGCTGGCCGCAACACCGCAGGATGGCTTCAGGCCCTAATCTGGTTCCGGTACAGCACGCTGAGCCTTTGGTTATTTCCCCTTCCTGGTGGGAAATGAGAGTTAAATTTGCCCGTCCAGACACCTCCAGCTAGCCTCTCATTTGTTCTCGCTATTCCTGTTCATCTTCCGCAGAAATTGCAAACTGGGCCAAACAGGAGGTTAAAGGTGCTGACTCTCCAAGTGGGGTGAGTGTTAGTAAAGCGTCTGGAATGTTGCACCCGAGTACCAGGGGAGGAAAACTGAGACATATTTGAACACGTCTCCCGATCACATGGTTGATCATACTCTGGGTTCCACATGCATGTTTTAGCTGAAGGAAGAATACCTAAAATCTGGGTAGTTGAAACCCGTGGAATGGGTACCATGCAATATGACTTCAAAGGGTCTTCATTTGCTCACTGAACCTCTCCAATCCTATCACTGCTGCGTTTATGCCCCTGTACACATGCTTGATGCTCTTTCGGAGACATAGCAATCTATAGGTTTTAAGATACTTACTAGTCAGGTACATTCTTATGCGTTTAATATGCGGTGTTGAGTCCATTTCGTTGAGCAAGGAGTAGCTCTTGTCTATTCCATATTTGGCTTAAGGAACTTTATCTGTGCTCATTTCAATCTCTGGTTTTATGCAGCACCCCAACTCACCTTTCCCCTTAAGCAAGAATAAGTTGGTTTTCTAAATTTGAGACCCTGTTCTGTTCTGTAATTCAGTTCCTGTGTAGCAAAGTTTACATTCCGTGTATTACTGATATCTTATGATGTTTCTTTTTCTGTGTGACTTATTTCAGTTAGAATCATCATACCTGAATCCACTCATTGTGCTGCTAAGGGCCTGATGACACAGATTTCATTGCTGAGTGATATTGCTTTGTAAGTAAATACCACAACTTCTTTATCCATTTTTCACTTTCTGCGATGTTGAACTTGTACTGTAAACGAGGTTCTTGTAAACAGAGCCGTTCCAAGCTTTGGGGTGGCTGGGTCTTTTTGATTTTAATTTCCCTAAGCTATAGGACCATAAGTGGAAGTGCCGTAGGTTCTGTTGCTTTGTTTTTTAGATGTTTCAGGAAACACCATACACTTCTCCCAAGTGGTTGTTGGCAATTTACATCCCGCCCATCAGCATAACAAGGCTCCCAGTTCTCCATGGCCTGTCCTGCCTTTCTGGATTTTACACTTTTTTCAGATGGCCCTTTTGACCGAGGGGAAGTGAGACTTCATTGTAGTGCAGATTTCCTTTGCAAGCTTGCTTGGTTGGCCAAAAAGGGCGTATGCGTTTTTTCCTGAATATATTCAGGAAAAAACGCATACGCCCTTTTTGGCCAAGTGCATCATTGTGGACGTTCTGCCTCTTTTCCTATGCTTTCAATGCAATTCCAGTCTACCTCCTGAAATCGGTTTCCTGCAATTCTGCCCCGCTTTCAAGTCCTCTTGGCAGCCTTACTTCAGTATATTTTTGGACGATAGCTGTCATTTATTACTCTGCATGTTTGTGAATTACAGTGCCCCTGAGCTCCTTTCTTCAACTCGCTTTCTTTTGAGCTGGCCGCAACACCGCAGGATGGCTTCAGGCCCTAATCTGGTTCCGGTACGGCACGCTGAGCCTTTGGTTATTTCCTCTTCCTGGTGGGAAATGAGAGTTAAATTTGCCCGGCCAGACACCTCCAGCTAGCCTCTCATTGGTTCTCGCTATTCTTGTTCATCTTCCGCAGAAATTGCAAACTGTGCCAAACAGGAGGTTAAAGGCGCTGACTCTCCAAGTGGGGAGAGTGTTAGTAAAGCGTCTGGAATGTTGCACCCGAGTACCAGGGGAGGAAAACTGAGACATATTTGAACACGTCTCCCGATCACATGGTTGATCATACTCTGGGTTCCACATGCATGTTTTAGCTGAAGGAAGAATACCTAAAATCTGGGTATTTGAAACCCTTGGAATGGGTACCATGCAATATGACTTCAAAGGGTCTTCATTTGCTCACTGAACCTCTCCATTCCTATCACTGCTGCGTTTATGCCCCTGTACACATGCTTGATTCTCTTTCGGAGACATAGCAATCTATAGGTTTTAAGATACTTACTAGTCAGGTACATTCTTAGGCGTTTAATATGCGGTGTTGAGTCCATTTCGTTGAGCAAGGAGTAGCTCTTGTCTATTCCATATTTGGCTTAAGGAACTTTATCTGTGCTCATTTCAATCTCTGGTTTTATGCAGCACCCCAACTCACCTTTCCCCTTAAGCAAGCATAAGTTGGTTTTCTAAATTTGAGACCCTGTTCTGTTCTGTAATTCAGTTCCTGTGTAGCCAAGTTTACATTCCGTGTATTACTGATATCTTATGATGTTTCTTTTTCTGTGTGACTTATTTCAGTTAGAATCATCATACCTGAATCCACTCATTGTGCTGCTAAGGGCCTGATGACACAGATTTCATTGCTGAGTGATATTGCTTTGTAAGTAAATACCACAACTTCTTTATCCATTTTTCACTTTCTGCGATGTTGAACTTGTACTGTAAACGAGGTTCTTGTAAACAGAGCCGTTCCAAACTTTGGGGTGGCTGTGTCTTTTTGATTTTAATTTCCCTAAGCTATAGGACCATAAGTGGAAGTGCCCTAGGCTCTGTTGCTTTGTTTTTTAGATGTTTCAGGAAACACCATACACTTCTCCTGAGTGTCTGTTGGCAATTTACATCCCGCCCATCAGCATAACAAGGCTCCCAGTTCTCCATGGCCTGTCCTGCCTTTCTGGATTTTACACTTTTTTCAGATGGCCCTTTTGACCGGGGGGAAGTGAGACTTCATTGTAGTGCAGATTTCCTTTGCAAGCTTGCTTGGTTGGCCAAAAAGGGCGTATGCGTTTTTTCCTGAATATATTCAGGAAAAAACGCATACGCCCTTTTTGGCCAAGTGCATCATTGTGGACGTTCTGGCTCTTTTCCTATGCTTTCAATGCAATTCCAGTCTACCTCCTGAAATCGGTTTCCTGCAATTCTGCCCCGCATTCAAGTCCTCTTGGCAGCCTTACTTCAGTATAATTTTGGACGATAGCTGTCATTTCTAACTCTGCAGGTTTGTGAATTACAGTGCCCCTGAGCTCCTTTCTTCAACTCGCTTTCTTGTGACCTGGCCGCAACACCGCAGGATGTCTTCAGGCCCTAATCTGGTTCTGGCACGGCACGCTGAGCCTTTGGTTAATTCCTCTTCCTGGTGGCAAATGAGAGTTAAATTCGCCCATCCAGACACCTCCAGCTACTCTCTCATTGGTTCTCGCTATTCCTGTTCATCTTCCACAGAAATTGCAAACTGGGCCAAACAGGAGGTTAAAGGGACTGACTCTCCAAGTGGGGAGAGTGTTAGTAAAGCATCTGGAATGTTGCACCCGAGTACCAGGGTAAGAAAACTGAGACATATTTGAACACGTCTCCCGATCTCATGGTTGATCATACTCTAGGTTCCACATGCATGTTTTAGCTGAAGGAAGAATACCTTAAACCTGGGTAGTTGAAACCCGTGGAATGGGTACCATGCAATATGACTTCAAAGGGTCTTCATTTGCTCACTGAACCTCTCCAATCCTATCACTGCTGCGTTTATGCCCCTGTACACATGCTTGATTCTCTTTTGGAGACATAGCAATCCATAGGTTTTAAGATACTTACTAGTCAGGTACATTCTTAGGCGTTTAATATGCGGTGTTGAGTCCATTTCGTTGAGCAAGGAGTAGCTCTTGTCTATTCCATATTTGGCTTAAGGAACTTTATCTGTGCTCATTTCGATCTCTGGTTTTATGCAGCACCCCAACTCACCTTTACCCTTAAGCAAGCATAAGTTGGTTTTCTAAATTTGAGACCCTGTTCTGTTCTGTAATTCAGTTTCTGTGTAGCCAAGTTTACATTCCGTGTATTACTGATATCTTATGATGTTTCTTTTTCTGTGTGACTTATTTCAGTTAGAATCATCATACCTGAATCCACTCATTGTGCTGCTAAGGGCCTGATGACACAGATTTCATTGCTGAGTGATATTGCTTTGTAAGTAAATACCACAACTTCTTTATCCATTTTTCACTTTCTGCGATGTTGAACTTGTACTGTAAACGAGGTTCTTGTAAACACAGCCGTTCCAAACTTTGGGGTGGCTGTGTCTTTTTGATTTTAATTTCCCTAAGCTATAGGACCATAAGTGGAAGTGCCCTAGGTTCTGTTGCTTTGTTTTTTAGATGTTTCAGGAAACACCATACACTTCTCCCGAGTGGTTGTTGGCAATTTACATCCCGCCCATCAGCATAACAAGGCTCCCAGTTCTCCATGGCCTGTCCTGCCTTTCTGGATTTTACACTTTTTTCAGATGGCCCTTTTGACCGGGGGGAAGTGAGACTTCATTGTAGTGCAGATTTCCTTTGCAAGCTTGCTTGGTTGGCCAAAAAGGGCGTATGCGTTTTTTCCTGAATATATTCAGGAGAAAACGCATACGCCCTTTTTGGCCAAGTGCATCATTGTGGACGTTCTGCCTCTTTTCCTATGCTTTCAATGCAATTCCAGTCTACCTCCTGAAATCGGTTTCCTGCAATTCTGCCCCGCTTTCAAGTCCTCTTGGCAGCCTTACTTCAGTCTATTTTTGGACGATAGCTGTCATTTATAACTCTGCAGGTTTGTGAATTACAGTGCCCCTGAGCTCCTTTCTTCAACTCGTTTTCTTGTGACCTGGCCGCAACACCGCAGGATGGCTTCAGGCCCTAATCTGGTTCCGGTACGGCACGCTGAGCCTTTGGTTATTTCCTCTTCCTGGTGGGAAATGAGAGTTAAATTTGCCCGTCCAGACACCTCCAGCTAGCCTCTCATTGGTTCTCGCTATTCCTGTTCATCTTCCGCAGAAATTGCAAACTGGGCCAAACAGGAGGTTAAAGGCGCTGACTCTCCAAGTGGGGAGAGTGTTAGTAAAGCGTCTGGAATGTTGCACCCGAGTACCAGGGGAGGAAAACTGAGACATATTTGAACACGTCTCCCGATCACATGGTTGATCATACTCTGGGTTCCACATGCATGTTTTAGCTGAAGGAAGAATACCTAAAATCTGGGTAGTTGAAACCCGTGGAATGGGTACCATGCAATATGACTTCAAAGGGTCTTCATTTGCTCACTGAACCTCTCCAATCCTATCACTGCTGCGTTTATGCCCCTGTACACATGCTTGATTCTCTTTGAGAGACATAGCAATCTATAGGTTTTAAGATACTTACTAGTCAGGTACATTCTTAGGCGTTTAATATGCGGTGTTGAGTCCATTTCGTTGAGCAAGGAGTAGCTCTTGTCTATTCCATATTTGGCTTAAGGAACTTTATCTGTGCTCATTTCAATCTCTGGTTTTATGCAGCACCCCAACTCACCTTTCCCCTTAAGCAAGCATAAGTTGGTTTTCTAAATTTGAGACCCTGTTCTGTTCTGTAATTCAGTTCCTGTGTAGCCAAGTTTACATTCCGTGTATTACTGATATCTTATGATGTTTCTTTTTCTGTGTGACTTATTTCAGTTAGAATCATCATACCTGAATCCACTCATTGTGCTGCTAAGGGCCTGATGACACAGATTTCATTGCTGAGTGATATTGCTTTGTAAGTAAATACCACAACTTCTTTATCCATTTTTCACTTTCTGCGATGTTGAACTTGTACTGTAAACGAGGTTCTTGTAAACAGAGGCGTCCCAAACTTTGGGGTGGCTGTGTCTTTTTGATTTTAATTTCCCTAAGCTATAGGACCATATGTGGCAGTGCCCTAGGCTCTGTTGCTTTGTGTTTCAGATGTTTCAGGAAACACCATACACTTCTCCCGAGTGTCTGTTGGCAATTTACATCCCGCCCATCACCATAACAAGGCTCCCAGTTCCCAATGGCCTGTCCTGCCTTTCTGGATTTTACACTTTTTTCAGATGGCCCTTTGACCGGCGGGGGGGGAAGTGAGACTTCATTGTAGTGCAGATTTCCTTTGCAAGCTTGCTTGGTTGGCCAAAAAGGGCGTATGCGTTTTTTCCTGAATATATTCAGGAAAAAACGCATACGCCCTTTTTGGCCAAGTGCATCATTGTGGACGTTCTGCCTCTTTTCCTATGCTTTCAATGCAATTCCAGTCTACCTCCTGAAATCGGTTTCCTGCAATTCTGCCCCGCTTTCAAGTCCTCTTGGCAGCCTTACTTCAGTATATTTTTGGACGATATCTGTCATTTATTACTCTGCAGGTTTGTGAATTACAGTGCCCCTGAGCTCCTTTCTTCAACTCGCTTTCTTTTGAGCTGGCCACAACACCGCAGGATGGCTTCAGGCCCTAATCTGGTTCCGGCCCGGCACGCTGAGCCTTTGGTTAATTCCTCTTCCTGGTGGGAAATGAGAGTTAAATTTGCCCATCCACACACCTCCAGCTAGTCTCTCATTGGTTCTCACTATTCCTGTTCATCTTCCGCAGAAATTGCAAACTGGGCCAAACAGGAGGTTAAAGGGACTGACTCTCCAAGTGGGGAGAGTGTTAGTAAAGCGTCTGGAATGTTGCACCCGAGTACCAGGGGAGGAAAACTGAGACATATTTGAACACGTCTCCCGTTCACATGGTTGATCATACTTGGGTTCCACATGCATGTTTTAGCTGAAGGAAGAATACCTTAAACCTGGAGAGTTGAGACCCGTGTAATGGGTACCATGCAATATGACTTCAAAGGGTCTTCATTTGCTCACCGAACCTCTCCAATCCTATCACTGCTGCGTTTATGCCCCTGTACACATGCTTGATTCTCTTTTGGAGACATAGCAATCCATAGGTTTTACGATACTTACTAGTCAGGTACATTCTTAGGCGTTTAATAAGCGGTGTTGAGTCCATTTCGTTGAGCAAGGAGTAGCTCTTGTCTATTCCATATTTGACTTAAGGAACTTTATCTGTGCTCATTTGAATCTCTGGTTTTATGCAGCACCCCACCTCACCTTTACCCTTAAGCAAGCATAAGTTGGTTTTCTAAATTTGAGACCCTGTTCTGTTCTGTAATTCAGTTCCTGTGTAGCCAAGTTTACATTCCGTGTATTACTGATACCTTATGATGTTTCTTTTTCTGTGTGACTTATTTCAGTTAGAATCATCATACCTGAATCCACTCATTGTGCTGCTAAGGGCCTGATGACATAGATTTCATTGCTGAGTGATATTGCTTTGTAAGTAAATACCACAACTTCTTTATCCATTTTTCACTTTCTGCGATGTTGAACTTGTACTGTAAACGAGGTTCTTGTAAACAGAGGCGTCCCAAACTTTGAGGTGGCTGTGTCTTTTTTATTTTAATTTCCCTAAGCTATAGGACCATAAGTGGCAGTGCCCTAGGCTCTGTTGCTTTGTGTTTTAGATGTTTCAGGAAACACCATACACTTCTCCTGAGTGTCTGTTGGCAATTTACATCCCGCCCATCAGCATAACAAGGCTCCCAGTTCTCCATGGCCTGTCCTGCCTTTCTGGATTTTACACTTTTTTCAGATGGCCTTTTTGACCGGGGGGAAGTGAGACTTCATTGTAGTGCAGATTTCCTTTGCAAGCTTGCTTGGTTGGCCAAAAAGGGCGTATGCGTTTTTTCCTGAATATATTCAGGAAAAAACGCATACGCCCTTTTTGGTCAAGTGCATCATTGTGGACGTTCTGCCTCTTTTCCTATGCTTTCAATGCAATTCCAGTCTACCTCGTGAAATCGGTTTCCTGCAATTCTGCCCCGCTTTCAAGTCCTCTTGGCAGCCTTACTTCAGTCTATTTTTGGACGATAGCTGTCATTTATAACTCCGCAGGTTTGTGAATTACAGTGCCCCTGAGCTCCTTTCTTCAACTCTCTTTCTTTTGAGCTGGCCGCAACACCGCAATATGGCTTCAGGCCCTAATCTGGTTCCGGTACGGCACGCTGAGCCTTTGGTTATTTCCTCTTCCTGTTGGGAAATGAGAGTTAAATTTGCCCGTCCAGACACCTCCAGCTAGCCTCTCATTGGTTCTCGCTATTCCTGTTCATCTTCCGCAGAAATTGCAAACTGTGCCAAACAGGAGGTTAAAGGCGCTGACTCTCCAAGTGGGGAGAGTGTTAGTAAAGCGTCTGGAATGTTGCACCCGAGTACCAGGGGAGGAAAACTGAGACATATTTGAACACGTCTCCCGATCACATGGTTGATCATACTCTGGGTTCCACATGCATGTTTTAGCTGAAGGAAGAATACCTAAAACCTGGGTAGTTGAAACCCGAGGAATGGGTACCATGCAATATGACTTCAAAGGGTCTTCATTTGCTCACCGAACCTCTCCAATCCTATCACTGCTGCGTTTATGCCCCTGTACACATGCTTGATTCTCTTTCGGAGACATAGCAATCCATAGGTTTTAAGATACTTACTAGTCAGGTACATTCTTAGGCGTTTAATATGCGGTGTTGAGTCCATTTCGTTGAGCAAAGAGTAGCTCTTGTCTACTACATATTTGGCTTAAGGAACTTTATCTGTGCTCATTTCAATCTCTGGTTTTATGCAGCACCCCAACTCACCTTTACGCTTAAGCAAGCATAAGTTGGTTTTCTAAATTTGAGACCCTGTTCTGTTCTGTAATTCAGTTCCTGTGTAGCCAAGTTTACATTCCGTGTATTACTGATAATTTATGATGTTTCTTTTTCTGTGTGACTTATTTCAGTTAGAATCATCATACCTGAATCCACTCATTGTGCTGCTAAGGGCCTGATGACATATATTTCATTGCTGAGTGATATTGCTTTGTAAGTAAATACCACAACTTCTTTATCCATTTTTCACTTTCTGCGATTTTGAACTTGTACTGTAAACGAGGTTTTTGTAAACAGAGGCGTCCCAAACTTTGGGGTGGCTGTGTCTTTTTGATTTTAATTTCCCTAAGCTATAGGACCATAAGTGGCAGTGCCCTAGGCTCTGCTGCTTTGTTTTTTAGATGTTTCAGGAAACACCATACACTTCTCCCGAGTGTCTGTTGGCAATTTACATCCCGCCCATCAGCATAACAAGGCTCCCAGTTCTCAATGGCCTGTTGCCTTTCTGGACTTTACACTTTTTTCAGATGGCCCTTTTGACCGGGGGGAAGTGAGACTTCATTGTAGTGCAGATTTCCTTTGCAAGCTTGCTTGGTTGGCCAAAAAGGGCGTATGCGTTTTTTCCTGATTATATTCAGGAAAAAACCCATACGCCCTTTTTGGCCAAGTGCATCATTGTGGACGTTCTGCCTCTTTTCCTATGCTTTCAATGCAATTCCAGTCTACCTCCTGAAATCGGTTTCCTGCAATTCTGCCCCGCTTTCAAGTCCTCTTGGCAGCCTTACTTCAGTCTATTTTTGGACGATAGCAGTCATTTATAACTCTGCAGGTTTGTGAATTACAGTGCCCCTGAGCTCCTTTCTTCAACTCGCTTTCTTGTGACCTGGCCGCAACACCGCAGGATGGCTTCAGGCCCTAATCTGGTTCCGGTACGGCACGCTGAGCCTTTGGTTATTTCCTCTTCCTGGTGGGAAATGAGAGTTAAATTTGCCCGTCCAGACACCTCCAGCTAGCCTCTCATTGGTTCTCGGTATTCCTGTTCATCTTCCGCAGAAATTGCAAACTGGGCCAAACAGGAGGTTAAAGGGACTGACTCTCCAAGTGGGGAGAGTGTTAGTAAAGCGTCTGGAATGTTGCACCCGAGTACCAGGGGAGGAAAACTGAGACATATTTGAACACGTCTCCCGATCACATGGTTGATCATACTCTAGGTTCCACATGCATGTTTTAGCTGATTGAAGAATACCTTAAACCTGGGTAGTTGAAACCTGTGGAATGGGTACCATGCAATATGACCTCAAAGGGTCTTCATTTGCTCACCGAACCTCTCCAATCCTATCACTGCTGCGTTTATGCCCCTCTACACATGCTTGATTCTCTTTCGGAGACATAGCAATCCATAGGTTTTAAGATACTTACTAGTCAGGTACATTCTTAGGCGTTTAATATGCGGTGTTGAGTCCATTTCGTTGAGCAAGGAGTAGCTCTTGTCTATTCCATATTTGGCTTAAGGAACTTTATCTGTGCTCATTTCAATCTCTGGTTTTATGCAGCACCCCAACTCACCTTTACCCTTAAACAAGAATAAGTTGGTTTTCTAAATTTGAGACCCTGTTCTGTTCTGTAATTCAGTTCCTGTGTAGCCAAGTTTACATTCCGTGTATTAGTGATATCTTATGATGTTTCTTTTTCTGTGTGACTTATTTCAGTTAGAATCATCATACCTGAATCCACTCATTGTGCTGCTAAGGGCCTGATGACACAGATTTCATTGCTGAGTGATATTGCTTTGTCAGTAAATACCACAACTTCTTTATCCATTTTTCACTTTCTGCGATGTTGAACTTGTACTGTAAACGAGGTTCTTGTAAACAGAGCCGTTCCAAACTTTGGGGTGGCTGTGTCTTTTTGATTTTAATTTCCCTAAGCTATAGGACCATAAGTGGAAGTGCCCTAGGTTCTGTTGCTTTGTTTTTTAGATGTTTCAGGAAACACCATACACTTCTCCCGAGTGGTTGTTTGCAATTTACATCCCGCCCATCAGCATAACAAGGCTCCCAGTTCTCCATGGCCTGTCCTGCCTTTCTGAATTTTACACTTTTTTCAGATGGCCCTTTTGACCGGGGGGAAGTGAGACTTCATTGTAGTGCAGATTTCCTTTGCAAGCTTGCTTGGTTGGCCAAAAAGGGTGTATGCGTTTTTTCCTGAATATATTCAGGAAAAAACGCATACGCTCTTTTTGGCCAAGTGCATCATTGTGGACGTTCTGCCTCTTTTCCTATGCTTTCAATGCAATTCCAGTCTACCTCCTGAAATCGGTTTCCTGCAATTCTGCCCCGCTTTCAAGTCCTCTTGGCAGCCTTACTGCAGTCTATTTTTGGACGATAGCTGTCATTTATAACTCTGCAGGTTTGTGAATTACAGTGCCCCTGAGCTCCTTTCTTCAACTCGCTTTCTTGTGACCTGGCCGCAACACCGCAGGATGGCTTCAGGCCCTAATCTGGTTCCGGCCCGGCATGCTGAGCCTTTGGTTAATTCCTCTTCCTGGTGGGAAATGAGAGTTAAATTTGCCCGTCCAGGCACCTCCAGCTAGCCTCTCATTGGTTCTCGCTATTCCTGTTCATCTTCCGCAGAAATTGCAAACTGGGCCAAACAGGAGGTTAAAGGGACTGACTCTCCAAGTGGGGAGAGTGTTAGTAAAGCGTCTGGAATGTTGCACCCGAGTACCAGGGGAGGAAAACTGAGACATATTTGAACACGTCTCCCGATCACATGGTTGATCATACTCTAGGTTCCACATGCATGTTTTAGCTGAAGGAAGAATACCTTAAACCTGGGTAGTTGAAACCTGTGGAATGGGTACCATGCAATATGACTTCAAAGGGTCTTCATTTGCTCACCGAACCTCTCCAATCCTATCACTGCTGCGTTTATGCCCCTGTACACATGCTTGATTCTCTTTCAGAGACATAGCAATCCATAGGTTTTAAGATACTTAGTAGTCAGGTACATTCTTAGGCGTTTAATATGCGGTGTTGAGTCCATTTCGTTGAGCAAGGAGTAGCTCTTGTCTATTCCATATTTGGCTTAAGGAACTTTATCTGTGCTCATTTCAATCTCTGGTTTTATGCAGCACCCCAACTCACCTTTACCCTTAAGCAAGCATAAGTTGGTTTTCTAAATTTGAGACCCTGTTCTGTTCTGTAATTCTGTTCCTGTGTAGCCAAGTTTACATTCCGTGTATTACTGATATCTTATGATGTTTCTTTTTCTGTGTGACTTATTTCAGTTAGAATCATCATACCTGAATCCACTCATTGTGCTGCTAAGGGCCTGATGACACAGATTTCATTGCTGAGTGATATTGCTTTGTAAGTAAATACCACAACTTCTTTATCCATTTTTCACTTTCTGCGATGTTGAACTTGTACTGTAAACGAGGTTCTTGTAAACAGAGCCGTTCCAAACTTTGGGGTGGCTGTGTCTTTTTGATTTTAATTTCCCTAAGCTATAGGACCATAAGTGGAAGTGCCCTAGGTTCTGTTGCTTTGTTTTTTAGATGTTTCAGGAAACACCATACACTTCTCCCGAGTGGTTGTTGGCAATTTACATCCCGCCCATCAGCATAACAAGGCTCCCAGTTCTCCATGGCCTGTCCTGCCTTTCTGGATTTTACACTTTTTTCAGATGGCCCTTTTGACCGGGGGGAAGTGAGACTTCATTGTAGTGCAGATTTCCTTTGCAAGCTTGCTTGGTTGGCCAAAAAGGGCGTATGCGTTTTTTCCTGAATATATTCAGGAAAAAACGCATACGCCCTTTTTGGCCAAGTGCATCATTGTGGACGTTCTGCCTCTTTTCCTATGCTTTCAATGCAATTCCAGTCTACCTCCTGAAATCGGTTTCCTGCAATTCTGCCCCGCTTTCAAGTCCTCTTGGCAGCCTTACTTCAGTCTATTTTTGGACGATAGCTGTCATTTATAACTCTGCAGGTTTGTGAATTACAGTGCCCCTGAGCTCCTTTCTTCAACTCGCTTTCTTTTGAGCTGGCCGCAACACCGCAGGATGGCTTCAGGCCTTAATCTGGTTCCGGTACGGTACGCTGAGCCTTTGGTTATTTCCTCTTCCTGTTGGGAAATGAGAGTTAAATTTGCCCGTCCAGACACCTCCAGCTAGCCTCTCATTGGTTCTCGCTATTCCTGTTCATCTTCCGCAGAAATTGCAAACTGTGCCAAACGGGAGGTTAAAGGCGCTGACTCTCCAAGTGGGGAGAGTGTTAGTAAAGCGTCTGGAATGTTGCACCCGAGTACCAGGGGAGGAAAACTGAGACATATTTGAACACGTCTCCCGATCACATGGTTGATCATACTCTGGGTTCCACATGCATGTTTTAGCTGAAGGAAGAATACCTAAAACCTGGGTAGTTGAAACCCGTGGAATGGGTACCATGCAATATGACTTCAAAGGGTCTTCATTTGCTCACCGAACCTCTCCAATCCTATCACTGCTGCGTTTATGCCCCTGTACACATGCTTGATTCTCTTTCGGAGACATAGCAATCCATAGGTTTTAAGATACTTACTAGTCAGGTACGTTCTTAGGCGTTTAATATGCGGTGTTGAGTCCATTTCGTTGAGCAAGGAGTAGCTCTTGTCTATTCCATATTTGACTTAAGGAACTTTATCTGTGCTCATTTCAATCTCTGGTTTTATGCAGCACCCCAACTCACCTTTACCCTTAAGCAAGAATAAGTTGGTTTTCTAAATTTGAGACCCTGTTCTGTTCTGTAATTCAGTTCCTGTGTAGCCAAGTTTACATTCCGTGTATTACTGATATCTTATGATGTTTCTTTTTCTGTGTGACTTATTTCAGTTAGAATCATCATACCTGAATCCACTCATTGTGCTGCTAAGGGCCTGATGACACAGATTTCATTGCTGAGTGATATTGCTTTGTAAGTAAATACCACAACTTCTTTATCCATTTTTCACTTTCTGCGATGTTGAACTTGTACTGTAAACGAGGTTCTTGTAAACAGAGCCGTTCCAAACTTTGGGGTGGCTGTGTCTTTTTCATTTTAATTTCCCTAGGCTATAGGACCATAAGTGGAAGTGCCCTAGGTTCTGTTGCTTTGTTTTTTAGATGTTTCAGGAAACACCATACACTTCTCCCGAGTGGTTGTTGGCAATTTACATCCCGCCCATCAGCATAACAAGGCTCCCAGTTCTCCATGGCCTGTCCTGCCTTTCTGGATTTTACACTTTTTTCAGATGGCCCTTTTGACCGGGGGGAAGTGAGACTTCATTGTAGTGCAGATTTCCTTTGCAAGCTTGCTTGGTTGGCCAAAAAGGGCGTATGCGTTTTTTCCTGAATATATTCAGGAAAAAACGCATACGCCCTTTTTGGCCAAGTGCATCATTGTGGACGTTCTGCCTCTTTTCCTATGCTTTCAATGCAATTCCAGTCTACCTCCTGAAATCGGTTTCCTGCAATTCTGCCCCGCTTTCAAGTCCTCTTGGCAGCCTTACTTCAGTCTATTTTTGGACGATAGCTGTCATTTATAACTCTGCAGGTTTGTGAATTACAGTGCCCCTGAGCTCCTTTCTTCAACTCGCTTTCTTTTGAGCTGGCCGCAACACCGCAGGATGGCTTCAGGCCTTAATCTGGTTCCGGTAAGGCACGCTGAGCCTTTGGTTATTTCCTCTTCCTGTTGGGAAATGAGAGTAAAATTTGCCCGTCCAGACACCTCCAGCTAGCCTCTCATTGGTTCTCGCTATTCCTGTTCATCTTCCGCAGATATTGCAAACTGTGCCAAACAGGAGGTTAAAGGCGCTGACTCTCCAAGTGGGGAGAGTGTTACTAAAGCGTCTGGAATGTTGCACCCGAGTACCAGGGGAGGAAAACTGAGACATATTTGAACATGTCTCCCGTTCACATGGTTGATCATACTTGGGTTCCACATGCATGTTTTAGCTGAAGAAAGAATACCTTAAACCTGGAGAGTTGAGACCCGTGTAATGGGTACCATGCAATATGACTTCAAAGGGTCTTCATTTGCTCACCGAACCTCTCCAATCCTATCACTGCTGCGTTTATGCCCCTGTACACACGCTTGATTCTCTTTTGGAGACATAGCAATCCATAGGTTTTAAGATACTTACTAGTCAGGTACATTCTTAGGCGTTTAATATGCGGTGTTGAGTCCATTTCGTTGAGAAAGGAGTACCTCTTGTCTATTCCATATTTGGCTTAAGGAACTTTATCTGTGCTCATTTCAATCTCTGGTTTTATGCAGCACCCCAACTCACCTTTACCCTTAAGCAAGAATAAGTTGGTTTTCTAAATTTGAGACCCTGTTCTGTTCTGTAATTCAGTTTCTGTGTAGACAAGTTTACATTCTGTGTATTACTGATATCTTATGATGTTTCGTTTTCTGTGTGACTTATTTCAGTTAGAATCATCATACCTGAATCCACTCATTGTGCTGCTAAGGGCCTGATGACATAGATTTCATTGCTGAGTGATATTGCTTTGTAAGTGAATACCACAAGTTCTTTATCCATTTTTCACTTTCTGCGATGTTGAACTTGTACTGTAAACGAGGTTCTTGTAAACAGAGGCGTCCCAAACTTTGGGGTGGCTGTGTCTTTTTGATTTTAATTTCCCTAAGTTATAGGACCATAAGTGGCAGTGCCCTAGGCTCTGTTGCTTTGTTTTTTAGATGTTTCAGGAAACACCATACACTTCTCCCGAGTGTCTGTTGGCAATTTACATCCCGCCCATCAGCATAACAAGGCTCCCAGTTCTCCATGGCCTGTCCTGCGTTTCTGGATTTTACACATTTTTCAGATGGCCCTTTTGACCGGGGGGAAGTGAGACTTCATTGTAGTGCAGATTTCCTTTGCAAGCTTGCTTGGTTGGCCAAAAAGGGCGTATGCTTTTTTTCCTGAATATATTCAGGAAAAAACGCATATGCCCTTTTTGGCCAAGTGCATCATTGTGGACGTTCTGCCTCTTTTCCTATGCTTTCAATGCAATTCCAGTCTACCTCCTGAAATCGGTTTCCTGCAATTCTGCCCCGCTTTCAAGTCCTCTTGGCAGCCTTACTTCAGTCTATTTTTGGACGATAGCTGTCATTTATAACTCTGCAGGTTTGTGAATTACAGTGCCCCTGAGCTCCTTTCTTCAACTCGCTTTCTTGTGACCTGGCCGCAACACCGCAGGATGGCTTTAGGCCCTAATCTGGTTCCGGCACGGCACGCTGAGCCTTTGGTTAATTCCTCTTCCTGGTGGGAAATGAGAGTTAAATTTGCCCGTCCAGACACCTCCAGCTAGCCTCTCATTGGTTCTCGCTATTCCTGTTCATCTTCCGCAGAAATTGCAAGCTGGGCCAAACAGGAGGTTAAAGGGACTGACTCTTCAAGACGGGAGAATGTTAGTAAAGCGTCTGGAATGTTGCACCCGAGTACCAGGGGAGGGAAACTGAGACATATTTGAACACGTCTCCCGTTCACATGGTTGATCATACTCTGGGTTCCACATGCATGTTTTAGCTGAAGGAAGAATACCTTAAACCTGGAGAGTTGAGACCCGTGAAATGGGTACAATTCAATATGACTTCAAAGGGTCTTCATTTTCTCACCGAACCTCTCCAATCCTATCACTGCTGCGTTTATGCCCCTGTACACTTGCTTGATTCTCTTTCGGAGAGATAGCAATCCATACGTTTTAAGATACTTACTAGTCAGGTACATTCTTAGGCGTTTAATATGCGGTGTTGAGTCCATTTCGTTGAGAAAGGAGTACCTCTTGTCTATTCCATATTTGGCTTAAGGAACTTTATCTGTGCTCATTTCAATCTCTGGTTTTATGCAGCACCCCAACTCACCTTTACCCTTAAGCAAGCATAAGTTGGTTTTCTAAATTTGAGACCCTGTTCTGTTCTGTAATTCAGTTCCTGTGTAGCCAAGTTTCCATTCCGTGTATCACTGATATCTTATGATGTTTCTTTTTCTGTGTGACTTATTTCAGTTAGAATCATCATACCTGAATCCACTCATTGTGCTGCTAAGGGCCTGATGACATAGATTTCATTGCTGAGTGATATTGCTTTGTAAGTGAATACCACAAATTCTTTATCCATTTTTCACTTTCTGTGATATTGAACTTGTACGGTAAACGAGGTTCTTGTAAACGGAGGCGTCCAAAACTTTGGGGTGGCTGTGTCTTTTTGATTTTAATTTCCCAAAGCTATAGGACCATAAGTGGAAGTGCCCTAGGCTCTGTTGCTTTGTTTTTTAGATGTTTCAGGAAACACCATACACTTCTCCCGAGTGTCTGTTGGCAAATTACATCCCGCCCATCAGCATAACAAGGCTCCCAGTTCTCCATGGCCTGTCCTGCCTTTCTGGATTTTACACTTTTTTCAGATGGCCCTTTTGACCGGGGGGAAGTGAAACTTCATTGTAGTGCAGATTTCTTTTGCAAGCTTGCTTGGTTGGCCAAAAAGGGCGTATGCGTTTTTTCCTGAATATATTCAGGAAAAAACGCATACGCCCTTTTTGGCCAAGTGCATCATTGTGGACGTTCTGCCTCTTTTCCTATGCTTTCAATGCAATTCCAGTCTACCTCCTGAAATCGGTTTCCTGCAATTCTGCCCCGCTTTCAAGTCCTCTTGGCAGCCTTACTTCAGTCTATTTTTGGACGATAGCTGTCATTTATAACTCTGCAGGTTTGTGAATTACAGTGCCCCTGAGCTGCTTTCTTCAACTCGCTTTCTTTTGAGCTGGCCGCAACACCGCAGGATGGCTTCAGGCCCTAATCTGGTTCCGGTACGGCACGCTGAGCCTTTGGTTATTTCCTCTTCCTGGTGGGAAATGAGAGTTAAATTTGCCCGGCCAGACACCTCCAGCTAGCCTCTCATTGGTTCTCGCTATTCCTGTTCATCTTCCGCAGAAATTGCAAACTGGGCCTAACAGGAGGTTAAAGGCGCTGACTCTCCAAGTTGGGAGAGTGTTAGTAAAGCGTCTGGAATGTTGCACCCGAGTACCAGGGGAGGGAAACTGAGACATATTTGAACACGTCTCCTGATCACATGGTTGATCATACTCTGGGTTCCACATGCATGTTTTAGCTGAAGGAAGAATACCTAAAATCTGGGTAGTTGAAACCCGTGGAATGGGTACCATGCAATATGACTTCAAAGGGTCTTCATTTGCTCACTGAACCTCTCCAATCCTATCACTGCTGCGTTTATGCCCCTGTACACATGCTTGATTCTCTTTCGGAGACATAGCAAACTATAGGTTTTAAGATACTTACTAGTCAGGTACATTCTTAGGCGTTTAATATGCGGTGTTGAGTCCATTTCGTTGAGCAAGGAGTAGCTCTTGTCTATTCCATATTTGGCTTAAGGAACTTTATCTGTGCTCATTTCAATCTCTGGTTTTATGCAGCACCCCAACTCACCTTTCCCCTTAAGCAAGCATAAGTTGGTTTTCTAAATTTGAGACCCTGTTCTGTTCTGTAATTCATTTCCTGTGTAGCCAAGTTTACATTCCGTGTATTACTGATATCTTATGATGTTTCTTTTTCTGTGTGACTTATTTCAGTTAGAATCATCATACCTGAATCCACTCATTGTGCTGCTAAGGGCCTGATGACACAGATTTCATTGCTGAGTGATATTGCTTTGTAAGTAAATACCACAACTTCTTTATCCATTTTTCACTTTCTGCGATGTTGAACTTGTACTGTAAACGAGGTTCTTGTAAACAGAGCCGTTCCAAACTTTGGGGTGGCTGTGTCTTTTTGATTTTAATTTCCCTAAGCTATAGGACCATAAGTGGAAGTGCCCTAGGTTCTGTTGCTTTGTTTTTTAGATGTTTCAGGAAACACCATACACTTCTCCCAAGTGTCTGTTGGCAATTTACATCCCGCCCATCACCATAACAAGGCTCCCAGTTCCCAATGGCCTGTCCTGCCTTTCTGGATTTTACACTTTTTTCAGATGGCCCTTTGACCGGTGGGGGGGAAGTGAGACTTCATTGTAGTGCAGATTTCCTTTGCAAGCTTGCTTGGTTGGCCAAAAAGGGCGTATGCGTTTTTTCCTGAATATATTCAGGAAAAAACGCATACGCCCTTTTTGGCCAAGTGCATCATTGTGGACGTTCTGCCTCTTTTCCTGTGCTTTCAATGCAATTTCAGTCTACCTCGTGAAATCGGTTTCCTGCAATTCTGCCCCGCTTTCAAGTCCTCTTGGCAGCCTTACTTCAGTCTATTTTTGGACGATAGCTGTCATTTATAACTCTGCAGGTTTGTGAATTACAGTGCCCCTGAGCTCCTTTCTTCAACTCGCTTTCTTTTGAGCTGGCCGCAACACCGCCAGATGGCTTCAGGCCCTAATCTGGTTCCGGTACGGCACGCTGAGCCTTTGGTTATTTCCTCTTCCTGTTGGGAAATGAGAGTTAAATTTGCCCGTCCAGACACCTCCAGCTAGCCTCTCATTGGTTCTCGCTATTCCTGTTCATCTTCCGCAAAAATTGCAAACTGTGCCAAACAGGAGGTTAAAGGCGCTGACTCTCCAAGTGGGGAGAGTGTTAGTAAAGCGTCTGGAATGTTGCACCCGAGTACCAGGGGAGGAAACCTGAGACATATTTGAACACGTCTCCCGATCACATGGTTGATCATACTCTGGGTTCCACATGCATGTTTTAGCTGAAGGAAGAATACCTAAAACCTGGGTAGTTGAAACCCGAGGAATGGGTACCATGCAATATGACTTCAAAGGGTCTTCATTTGCTCACCGAACCTCTCCAATCCTATCACTGCTGCGTTTATGCCCCTGTACACATGCTTGATTCTCTTTCGGAGACATAGCAATCCATAGGTTTTAAGATACTTACTAGTCAGGTACATTCTTAGGCGTTTAATATGCGGTGTTGAGTCCATTTCGTTGAGCAAAGAGTAGCTCTTGTCTACTCCATATTTGGCTTAAGGAACTTTATCTGTGCTCATTTCAATCTCTGGTTTTATGCAGCACCCCAACTCACCTTTACCCTTAAGCAAGCATAAGTTTGTTTTCTAAATTTGAGACCCTGTTCTGTTCTGTAATTCAGTTCCTGTGTAGCCAAGTTTACATTCCGTGTATTACTGATAACTTATGATGTTTCTTTTTCTGTGTGACTTATTTCAGTTAGAATCATCATACCTGAATCCACTCATTGTGATGCTAAGGGCCTGATGACATATATTTCATTGCTGAGTGATATTGCTTTGTAAGTAAATACCACAACTTCTTTATCCATTTTTCACTTTCTGCGATTTTCAACTTGTACTGTAAACGAGGTTCTTGTACACAGAGGCGTCGCAAACTTTGGGTGGCTGTGTCTTTTTGATTTTAATTTCCCTAAGCTATAGGACCATAAGTGGCAGTGCCCTAGGCTCTGTTGCTTTGTTTTTTAGATGTTTCAGGAAACACCATACACTTCTCCCGAGTGTCTGTTGGCAATTTACATCCCGCCCATCAGCATAACAAGGCTCCCAGTTCTCCATGGCCTGTCCTGCCTTTCTGGATTTTACACTTTTTTCAGATGGCCCTTTTGACCGGGGGGAAGTGAGACTTCATTGTAGTGCAGATTTCCTTTGCAAGCTTGCTTGGTTGGCCAAAAAGGGCGTATGCGTTTTTTCCTGAATATATTCAGGAAAAAACGCATACGCCCTTTTTGGCCAAGTGCATCATTGTGGACGTTCTGCCTCTTTTCCTATGCTTTCAATGCAATTCCAGTCTACCTCCTGAAATCGGTTTCCTGCAATTCTGCCCCGCTTTCAAGTCCTCTTGGCAGCCTTACTTCAGTCTATTTTTGGACGATAGCTGTCATTTATAACTCTGCAGGTTTGTGAATTACAGTGCCCCTGAGCTCCTTTCTTCAACTCGCTTTCTTGTGACCTGGCCGCAACACCGCAGGATGGCTTCAGGCCCTAATCTGGTTCCGGTACGGCACGCTGAGCCTTTGGTTATTTCCTCTTCCTGGTGGGAAATGAGAGTTAAATTTGCCCGTCCAGACACCTCCAGCTAGCCTCTCATTGGTTCTCGCTATTCCTGTTCATCTTCCGCAGAAATTGCAAACTGGGCCAAACAGGAGGTTAAAGGGACTGACTCTCCAATTGGGGAGAGTGTTAGTAAAGCGTCTGGAATGTTGCACCCGAGTACCAGGGGAGGAAAACTGAGACATATTTGAACACGTCTCCCGATCACATGATTGATCATACTCTGGGTTCCACATGCATGTTTTAGCTGAAGGAAGAATACCTTAAACCTGGGTAGTTGAAACCCGTGGAATGGGTACCATGCAATATGACTTCAAAGAGTCTTCATTTGCTCACCGAACCTCTGCAATCCTATCACTGCTGCGTTTATGCCCCTGTACACATGCTTGATTCTCTTTCGGAGACATAGCAATCCATAGGTTTTAAGATACTTACTAGTCAGGTACATTCTTAGGCGTTTAATATGCGGTGTTGAGTCCATTTCGTTGAGCAAGGAGTAGCTCTTGTCTATTCCATATTTGGCTTAAGGAACTTTATCTGTGCTCATTTCAATCTCTGGTTTTATGCAGCACCCCAACTCACCTTTCCCCTTAAGCAAGCATAAGTTGGTTTTCTAAATTTGAGAACCTGTTCTGTTTTGGAATTCAGTTCCTGTGTAGCCAAGTTTACATTCCGTGTATTAGTGATATCTTATGATGTTTCTTTTTCTGTGTGACTTATTTCAGTTAGAATCATCGTACCTGAATCTACTCATTATGCTGCTACGGGCCTGATGACATAGATTTCATTGCTGAGTGATACTGCATTGTACGTAAGTACCACAAGTTCTTTATCCATTTTTCACTTTCTGTGATGTTGAACTTATACTGTAAACGAGGTTCTTGTAAACAGAGCCGTTGCAAACTTTGGGGTGGCTGTGTCTTTTTGATTTTAATTTCCCTAAGCTATAGGACCATAAGTGGAAGTGCCCTAGGCTCTGTTGCTTTGTTTTTTAGATGTTTCAGGAAACACCATACACTTCTCCGGAGTGTCTGTTGGCAATTTACATCCCGCCCATCAGCATAACAAGGCTCCCAGTTCTCAATGGCCTGTTGCCTTTCTGGATTTTACACTTTTTTCAGATGGCCCTTTTGACCGGGGGGAAGTGAGACTTCATTGTAGTGCAGATTTCCTTTGCAAGCTTGCTTGGTTGGCCAAAAAGTGCGTATGCGTTTTTTCCTGATTATATTCAGGAAAAAACGCATACGCCCTTTTTGGCCAAGTGCATCACTGTGGACGTTCTGCCTCTTTTCCTATGCTTTCAATGCAATTCCAGTCTACCTCCTGAAATCGGTTTCCTGCAATTCTGCCCCGCTTTCAAGTTCTCTTGGCAGCCTTACTTCAGTCTATTTTTGGACGATAGCTGTCATTTATAACTCTGCAGGTTTGTGAATTACAGTGCCCCTGAGCTCCTTTCTTCAACTCGCTTTCTTGTGACCTGGCCGCAACACCGCAGGATGGCTTCAGGCCCTAATCTGGTTCCGGCCCGGCATGCTGAGCCTTTGGTTAATTCCTCTTCCTGGTGGGAAATGAGAGCTAAATTTGCCCGTCCAGACACCTCCAGCTAGCCTCTCATTGGTTCTCGCTATTCCTGTTCATCTTCCGCAGAAATTGCAATCTGGGCCAAACAGGAGGTTAAAGGGACTGACTCTCCAATTGGGGAGAGTGTTAGTAAAGCGTCTGGAATGTTGCACCCGAGTACCAGGGGAGGAAAACTGAGACATATTTGAACACGTCTCCCGATCACATGGTTGATCATACTCTAGGTTCCACATGCATGTTTTAGCTGAAGGAAGAATACCTTAAACCTGGGTAGTTGAAACCTGTGGAATGGGTACCATGCAATATGACTTCAAAGGGTCTTCATTTGCTCACCGAACCTCTCCAATCCTATCACTGCTGCGTTTATGCCCCTGTACACATGCTTGATTCTCTTTTGGAGACATAGCAATCCATAGGTTTTAAGATACTTACTAGTCAGGTACATTCTTAGGCGTTTAATTTGCGGTGTTGAGTCCATTTCGTTGAGCAAGGAGTAGCTCTTGTGTATTCCATATTTGGCTTAAGGAACTTTATCTGTGCTCATTTCAATCTCTGGTTTTATGTAGCACCCCAACTCACCTTTACCCTTAAGAAAGAATAAGTTGGTTTTCTAAATTTGAGACCCTGTTCTCTTCTGTAATTCAGTTCCTGTGTAGCCAAGTTTCCATTCCGTGTATTACTGATATCTTATGATGTTTCTTTTTCTGTGTGACTTATTTCAGTTAGAATCATCATACCTGAATCCACTCATTGTGCTGCTAAGAGCCTGATGACACAGATTTCATTGCTGAGTGATATTGCTTTGTAAGTAAATACCACAACTTCTTTATCCATTTTTCACTTTCTGCGATGTTGAACTTGTACTGTAAACGAGGTTCTTGTAAACAGAGCCGTTCCAAACTTTGGGGTGGCTGTGTCTTTTTGATTTTAATTTCCCTAAGCTATAGGACCATAAGTGGAAGTGCCCTAGGTTCTGTTGCTTTGTTTTTTAGATGTTTCAGGAAACACCATACACTTCTCCCGAGTGTCTGTTGGCAATTTACATCCCGCCCATCAGCATAACAAGGCTCCCAGTTCTCCATGGCCTGTCCTGCCTGTCTGGATTTTACACTTTTTTCAGATGGCCCTTTTGACCGGGGGGAAGTGAGACTTCATTGTAGTGCAGATTTCCTTTGCAAGCTTGCTTGGTTGGCCAAAAAGGGCGTATGCGTTTTTTCCTGAATATATTCAGGAAAAAACGCATACGCCCTTTTTGGCCAAGTGCATCATTGTGGACGTTCTGCCTCTTTTCCTATGCTTTCAATGCAATTCCAGTCTACCTCCTGAAATCGGTTTCCTGCAATTCTGCCCCGCTTTCAAGTCCTCTTGGCAGCCTTACTTCAGTCTATTTTTGGATGATAGCTGTCATTTATAACTCTGCAGGTTTGTGAATTACAGTGCCCCTGAGCTCCTTTCTTCAACTCGCTTTCTTGTGACCTGGCCGCAACACCGCAGGATGGCTTCAGGCCCTAATCTGGTTCCGGTACGGCACGCTGAGCCTTTGGTTATTTCCTCTTCCTGATGGGAAATGAGAGTTAAATTTGCCCGTCCAGACACCTCCAGCTAGCCTCTCATTGGTTCTCGCTATTCCTGTTCATCTTCCGCAGAAATTGCAAACTGTGCCAAACAGGAGGGTAAAGGCGCTGACTCTCCAAGTGGGGAGAGTGTTAGTAAAGCGTCTGGAATGTTGCACCCGAGTACCAGGGAAGGAAAACTGAGACATATTTGAACACGTCTCCCGATCACATGGTTGATCATACTCTGGGTTCCACATGCATGTTTTAGCTGAAGGAAGAATACCTAAAACCTGGGTAGTTGAAACCCGTGGAATGGGTACCATGCAGTATGATTTCAAAGGGTCTTCATTTGCTCACCGAACCTCTCCAATCCTATCACTGCTGCTTTTGTGCCCCTGTAGACATGCTTGATTCTCTTTCGGAGACATAGCAATCCATAGGTTTTAAGATACTTACTAGTCAGGTACATTCTTAGGCGTTTAATATGCGGTGTTGAGTCCATTTCGTTGAGCAAGGAGTAGCTCTTGTCTATTCCATATTTGGCTTAAGGAACTTTATCTGTGCTCATTTAAATCTCTGGTTTTATGCAGCACCCCAACTCACCTTTCCCCTTAAGCAAGCATAAGTTGGTTTTCTAAATTTGAGACCCTGTTCTGTTTTGGAATGCAGTTCCTGTGTAGCCAAGTTTACATTCCGTGTATTAGTGATACCTTATGATGTTTCTTTTTCTGTGTGACTTATTTCAGTTAGAATCATCGTACCTGAATCCACTCATTATGCTGCTACGGGCCTGATGACATAGATTTCATTGCTGAGTGATACTGCATTGTACGTAAGTACCACAAGTTCTTTATCCATTTTTCACTTTCTGTGATATTGAACTTGTATGGTAAACGAGGTTCTTGTAAACGGAGGCATCCCTAACTTTGGGGTGGCTGTGTCTTTTTGATTTTAATTTCCATAAGCTATAGGACCATAAGTGGAAGTGCCCTAGGCTCTGTTGCTTTGTTTTTTAGATGTTTCAGGAAACACCATACACTTCTCCCGAGTGGTTGTTGGCAATTTACATCCCGCCCATCAGCATAACAAGGCTCCCAGTTCTCCATGGCCTGTCCTGCCTTTCTGGATTTTACACTTTTTTCAGATGGCCCTTTTGACCGGGGGGAAGTGAGACTTCATTGTAGTGCAGATTTCCTTTGCAAGCTTGCTTGGTTGGCCAAAAAGGGCGTATGCTTTTTTTCCTGAATATATTCAGGAGAAAACGCATACGCCCTTTTTGGCCAAGTGCATCATTGTGGACGTTCTGCCTCTTTTCCTATGCTTTCAATGCAATTCCAGTCTACCTCCTGAAATCGGTTTCCTGCAATTCTGCCCCGCTTTCAAGTCCTCTTGGCAGCCTTACTTCAGTCTATTTTTGGACGATAGCTGTCATTTATAACTCTGCAGGTTTGTGAATTACAGTGCCCCTGAGCTCCTTTCTTCAACTCGCTTTCTTGTGACCTGGCCGCAACACCGCAGGATGGCTTCAGGCCCTAATCTGGTTCCGGTACGGCACGCTGAGCCTTTGGTTATTTCCTCTTCCTGTTGGGAAATGAGAGTTAAATTTGCCCGTCCAGACACCTCCAGCTAGCCTCTCATTGGTTTTCGCTATTCCTGTTCATCTTCCGCAGAAATTGCAAACTGTGCCAAACAGGAGGTTAAAGGCGCTGACTCTCCAAGTGGGGAGAGTGTTAGTAAAGTGTCTGGAATGTTGCACCCGAGTACCAGGGGAGGAAAACTGAGACACATTTGAACACGTCTCCCAATCACATGGTTGATCATACTCTGGGTTCCACATGCATATTTTAGCTGAAGGAAGAATACCTAAAACCTGGGTAGTTGAAACCCGTGGAATGGGTACCATGCAATATGACTTCAAAGGGTCTTCATTTGCTCACCGAACCTCTCCAATCCTATCACTGCTGCGTTTATGCCCCTGTACACATGCTTGATTCTCTTTCGGAGACATAGCAATCCATAGGTTTTAAGATACTTACTAGTCAGGTACATTCTTAGGCGTTTAATATGCGGTGTTGAGTCCATTTCGTTGAGCAAGGAGTAGCTCTTGTCTATTCCATATTTGGCTTAAGGAACTTTATCTGTGCTCATTTCAATCTCTGGTTTTATGCAGCACCCCAACTCACCTTTACCCTTAAGCAAGAATAAGTTGGTTTTCTAAATTTGAGACCCTGTTCTGTTCTGTAATTCAGTTCCTGTGTAGCCAAGTTTACATTCCGTGTATTACTGATATCTTATGATGTTTCTTTTTCTGTGTGACTTATTTCAGTTAGAATCATCATACCTGAATCCACTCATTGTGCTGCTAAGGGCCTGATGACACAGATTTCATTGCTGAGTGATATTGCTTTGTAAGTAAATACCACAACTTCTTTATCCATTATTCACTTTCTGCGATGTTGAACTTGTACTGTAAACGAGGTTCTTGTAAACAGAGCCGTTCCAAACTTTGGGGTGGCTGTGTCTTTTTGATTTTAATTTCTCTAAGCTATAGGACCATAAGTGGAAGTGCCCTAGGTTCTGTTGCTTTGTTTTTTAGATGTTTCAGGAAACACCATACACTTCTCCCGAGTGGTTGTTGGCAATTTACATCCCGCCCATCAGCATAACAAGGCTCCCAGTTCTCCATGGCCTGTCCTGCCTTTCTGGATTTTACACTTTTTTCAGATGGCCCTTTTGACCGGGGGGAAGTGAGACTTCATTGTAGTGCAGATTTCCTTTGCAAGCTTGCTTGGTTGGCCAAAAAGGGCGTATGCGTTTTTTCCTGAATATATTCAGGAAAAAACGCATACGCCCTTTTTGGCCAAGTGCATCATTGTGGACGTTCTGCCTCTTTTCCTATGCTTTCAATGCAATTCCAGTCTACCTCCTGAAATCGGTTTCCTGCAATTCTGCCCCGCTTTCAAGTCCTCTTGGCAGCCTTACTTCAGTCTATTTTTGGATGATAGCTGTCATTTATAACTCTGCAGGTTTGTGAATTACAGTGCCCCTGAGCTCCTTTCTTCAACTCGCTTTCTTGTGACCTGGCCGCAACACCGCAGGATGGCTTCAGGCCCTAATCTGGTTCCGGTACGGCACGCTGAGCCTTTGGTTATTTCCTCTTCCTGATGGGAAATGAGAGTTAAATTTGCCCGTCCAGACACCTCCAGCTAGCCTCTCATTGGTTCTCGCTATTCCTGTTCATCTTCCGCAGAAATTGCAAACTGTGCCAAACAGGAGGGTAAAGGCGCTGACTCTCCAAGTGGGGAGAGTGTTAGTAAAGCGTCTGGAATGTTGCACCCGAGTACCAGGGAAGGAAAACTGAGACATATTTGAACACGTCTCCCGATCACATGGTTGATCATACTCTGGGTTCCACATGCATGTTTTAGCTGAAGGAAGAATACCTAAAACCTGGGTAGTTGAAACCCGTGGAATGGGTACCATGCAGTATGATTTCAAAGGGTCTTCATTTGCTCACCGAACCTCTCCAATCCTATCACTGCTGCGTTTATGCCCCTGTAGACATGCTTGATTCTCTTTCGGAGACATAGCAATCCATAGGTTTTAAGATACTTACTAGTCAGGTACATTCTTAGGCGTTTAATATGCGGTGTTGAGTCCATTTCGTTGAGCAAGGAGTAGCTCTTGTCTATTCCATATTTGGCTTAAGGAACTTTATCTGTGCTCATTTAAATCTCTGGTTTTATGCAGCACCCCAACTCACCTTTCCCCTTAAGCAAGCATAAGTTGGTTTTCTAAATTTGAGACCCTGTTCTGTTTTGGAATGCAGTTCCTGTGTAGCCAAGTTTACATTCCGTGTATTAGTGATACCTTATGATGTTTCTTTTTCTGTGTGACTTATTTCAGTTAGAATCATCGTACCTGAATCCACTCATTATGCTGCTACGGGCCTGATGACATAGATTTCATTGCTGAGTGATACTGCATTGTACGTAAGTACCACAAGTTCTTTATCCATTTTTCACTTTCTGTGATATTGAACTTGTATGGTAAACGAGGTTCTTGTAAACGGAGGCATCCCTAACTTTGGGGTGGCTGTGTCTTTTTGATTTTAATTTCCCTAAGCTATAGGACCATAAGTGGAAGTGCCCTAGGCTCTGTTGCTTTGTTTTTTAGATGTTTCAGGAAACACCATACACTTCTCCCGAGTGGTTGTTGGCAATTTACATCCCGCCCATCAGCATAACAAGGCTCCCAGTTCTCCATGGCCTGTCCTGCCTTTCTGGATTTTACACTTTTTTCAGATGGCCCTTTTGACCGGGGGGAAGTGAGACTTCATTGTAGTGCAGATTTCCTTTGCAAGCTTGCTTGGTTGGCCAAAAAGGGCGTATGCTTTTTTTCCTGAATATATTCAGGGGAAAACGCATACGCCCTTTTTGGCCAAGTGCATCATTGTGGACGTTCTGCCTCTTTTCCTATGCTTTCAATGCAATTCCAGTCTACCTCCTGAAATCGGTTTCCTGCAATTCTGCCCCGCTTTCAAGTCCTATTGGCAGCCTTACTTCAGTCTATTTTTGGACGATAGCTGTCATTTATAACTCTGCAGGTTTGTGAATTACAGTGCCCCTGAGCTCCTTTCTTCAACTCGCTTTCTTGTGACCTGGCCGCAACACCGCAGGATGGCTTCAGGCCCTAATCTGGTTCCGGTACGGCACGCTGAGCCTTTGGTTATTTCCTCTTCCTGTTGGGAAATGAGAGTTAAATTTGCCCGTCCAGACACCTCCAGCTAGCCTCTCATTGGTTTTCGCTATTCCTGTTCATCTTCCGCAGAAATTGCAAACTGTGCCAAACAGGAGGTTAAAGGCGCTGACTCTCCAAGTGGGGAGAGTGTTAGTAAAGTGTCTGGAATGTTGCACCCGAGTACCAGGGGAGGAAAACTGAGACACATTTGAACACGTCTCCCAATCACATGGTTGATCATACTCTGGGTTCCACATGCATATTTTAGCTGAAGGAAGAATACCTAAAACCTGGGTAGTTGAAACCCGTGGAATGGGTACCATGCAATATGACTTCAAAGGGTCTTCATTTGCTCACCGAACCTCTCCAATCCTATCACTGCTGCGTTTATGCCCCTGTACACATGCTTGATTCTCTTTCGGAGACATAGCAATCCATAGGTTTTAAGATACTTACTAGTCAGGTACATTCTTAGGCGTTTAATATGCGGTGTTGAGTCCATTTCGTTGAGCAAGGAGTAGCTCTTGTCTATTCCATATTTGGCTTAAGGAACTTTATCTGTGCTCATTTCAATCTCTGGTTTTATGCAGCACCCCAACTCACCTTTCCCCTTAAGCAAGCATAAGTTGGTTTTCTAAATTTGAGACCCTGTTCTGTTCTGTAATTCAGTTCCTGTGTAGCCAAGTTTACATTCCGTGTATTACTGATATCTTATGATGTTTCTTTTTCTGTGTGACTTATTTCAGTTAGAATCATCATACCTGAATCCACTCATTGTGCTGCTAAGGGCCTGATGACACAGATTTCATTGCTGAGTGATATTGCTTTGTAAGTAAATACCACAACTTCTTTATCCATTATTCACTTTCTGCGATGTTGAACTTGTACTGTAAACGAGGTTCTTGTAAACAGAGCCGTTCCAAACTTTGGGGTGGCTGTGTCTTTTTGATTTTAATTTCTCTAAGCTATAGGACCATAAGTGGAAGTGCCCTAGGTTCTGTTGCTTTGTTTTTTAGATGTTTCAGGAAACACCATACACTTCTCCCGAGTGGTTGTTGGCAATTTACATCCCGCCCATCAGCATAACAAGGCTCCCAGTTCTCCATGGCCTGTCCTGCCTTTCTGGATTTTACACTTTTTTCAGATGGCCCTTTTGACCGGGGGGAAGTGAGACTTCATTGTAGTGCAGATTTCCTTTGCAAGCTTGCTTGCTTGGCCAGAAAGGGCGTATGCGTTTTTTCCTGAATATATTCAGGAAAAAACGCATACGCCCTTTTTGGCCAAGTGCATCATTGTGGACGTTCTGCCTCTTTTCCTATGCTTTCAATGCAATTCCTGTCTACCTCCTGAAATCGGTTTCCTGCAATTCTGCCCCGCTTTCAAGTCCTCTTGGCAGCCTTACTTCAGTCTATTTTTGGACGATAGCTGTCATTTATAACTCTGCAGGTTTGTGAATTACAGTGCCCCTGAGCTCCTTTCTTCAACTCGCTTTCTTGTGACCTGGCCGCAACACCGCAAGATGGCTTCAGGCCCTAATCTGGTTCCGGTACGGCACGCTGAGCCTTTGGTTATTTCCTCTTCCTGTTGGGAAATGAGAGTTAAATTTGCCCGTCCAGACACCTCCAGCTAGCCTCTCATTGGTTCTCGCTATTCCTGTTCATCTTCCGCAGAAATTGCAAACTGTGCCAAACAGGAGGGTAAAGGCGCTGACTCTCCAAGTGGGGAGAGTGTTAGTAAAGCGTCTGGAATGTTGCACCCGAGTACCAGGGAAGGAAAACTGAGACATATTTGAACACGTCTCCCGATCACATGGTTGATCATACTCTGGGTTCCACATGCATGTTTTAGCTGAAGGAAGAATACCTAAAACCTGGGTAGTTGAAACCCGTGGAATGGGTACCATGCAGTATGACTTCAAAGGGTCTTCATTTGCTCACCGAACCTCTCCAATCCTATCACTGCTGCGTTTATGCCCCTGTAGACATGCTTGATTCTCTTTCGGAGACATAGCAATCCATAGGTTTTAAGATACTTACTAGTCAGGTACATTCTTAGGCGTTTAATATGCGGTGTTGAGTCCATTTCGTTGAGCAAGGAGTAGCTCTTGTCTATTCCATATTTGGCTTAAGGAACTTTATCTGTGCTCATTTCAATCTCTGGTTTTATGCAGCACCCCAACTCACCTTTCCCCTTAAGCAAGCATAAGTTGGTTTTCTAAATTTGAGACCCTGTTCTGTTTTGGAATGCAGTTCCTGTGTAGCCAAGTTTACATTCCGTGTATTAGTGATATCTTATGATGTTTCTTTTTCTGTGTGACTTATTTCAGTTAGAATCATCGTACCTGAATCCACTCATTATGCTGCTACGGGCCTGATGACACAGATTTCATTGCTGAGTGATACTGCATTGTACATAAGTACCACAAGTTCTTTATCCATTTTTCACTTTCTGTGATATTGAACTTGTACGGTAAACGAGGTTCTTGTAAACGGAGGCGTCCCTAACTTTGGGGTGGCTGTGTCTTTTTGATTTTAATTTCCCTAAGCTATAGGACCATAAGTGGAAGTGCCCTAGGCTCTGTTGCTTTGTTTTTTAGATGTTTCAGGAAACACCATACACTTCTCCCGAGTGGTTGTTGGCAATTTACATCCCGCCCATCAGCATAACAAGGCTCCCAGTTCTCCATGGCCTGTCCTGCCTTTCTGGATTTTACACTTTTTTCAGATGGTCCTTTTGACCGGGGGGAAGTGAGACTTCATTGTAGTGCAGATTTCCTTTGCAAGCTTGCTTGGTTGGCCAAAAAGGGCGTATGCTTTTTTTCCTGAATATATTCAGGAGAAAACGCATACGCCCTTTTTGGCCAAGTGCATCATTGTGGACGTTCTGCCTCTTTTCCTATGCTTTCAATGCAATTCCAGTCTACCTCCTGAAATCGGTTTCCTGCAATTCTGCCCCGCTTTCAAGTCCTCTTGGCAGCCTGACTTCAGTCTATTTTTGGACGATAGCTGTCATTTATAACTCTGCAGGTTTGTGAATTACAGTGCCCCTGAGCTCCTTTCTTCAACTCGCTTTCTTGTGACCTTGCCGCAACACCGCAGGATGGCTTCAGGCCCTAATCTGGTTCCGGTACGGCATGCTGAGCCTTTGGTTATTTCCTCTTCCTGTTGGGAAATGAGAGTTAAATTTGCCCGTCCAGACACCTCCAGCTAGCCTCTCATTGGTTTTCGCTATTCCTGTTCATCTTCCGCAGAAATTGCAAACTGTGCCAAACAGGAGGTTAAAGGCGCTGACTCTCCAAGTGGGGAGAGTGTTAGTAAAGTGTCTGGAATGTTGCACCCGAGTACCAGGGGAGGAAAACTGAGACATATTTGAACACGTCTCCCAATCACATGGTTGATCATACTCTGGGTTCCACATGCATATTTTAGCTGAAGGAAGAATACCTAAAACCTGGGTAGTTGAAACCTGTGGAATGGATACCATGCAATATGACTTCAAAGGGTCTTCATTTGCTCACCGAACCTCTCCAATCCTATCACTGCTGCGTTTATGCCCCTGTACACATGCTTGATTCTCTTTCGGAGACATAGCAATCCATAGGTTTTAAGATACTTACTAGTCAGGTACATTCTTAGGCGTTTAATATGCGGTGTTGAGTCCATTTCGTTGAGCAAGGAGTAGCTCTTGTCTATTCCATATTTGGCTTAAGGAACTTTATCTGTGCTCATTTCAATCTCTGGTTTTATGCAGCACCCCAACTCACCTTTACCCTTAAGCAAGCATAAGTTGGTTTTCTAAATTTGAGACCCTGTTCTGTTCTGTAATTCAGTTCCTGTGTAGCCAAGTTTACATTCCGTGTATTACTGATATCTTATGATGTTTCTTTTTCTGTGTGACTTATTTCAGTTAGAATCATCATACCTGAATCCACTCATTGTGCTGCTAAGGGCCTGATGACACAGATTTCATTGCTGAGTGATATTGCTTTGTAAGTAAATACCACAACTTCTTTATCCATTTTTCACTTTCTGTGATGTTGAACTTGTACTGTAAACGAGGTTGTTGTAAACAGAGCCGTTCCAAACTTTGGGGTGGCTGTGTCTTTTTGATTTTAATTTCCCTAAGCTATAGGACCATAAGTGGAAGTCCCCTAGGTTCTGTTGCTTTGTTTTTTAGATGTTTCAGGAAACACCATACACTTCTCCCGAGTGGTTGTTGGCAATTTACATCCCGCCCATCAGCATAACAAGGCTCCCAGTTCTCCATGGCCTGTCCTGCCTTTCTGGATTTTACACTTTTTTCAGATGGCCCTTTTGACCGGGGGGAAGTGAGACTTCATTGTAGTGCAGATTTCCTTTGCAAGCTTGCTTGGTTGGCCAAAAAGGGCGTATGCGTTTTTTCCTGAATATATTCAGGAAAAAACGCATACGCCCTTTTTGGCCAAGTGCATCATTGTGGACGTTCTGCCTCTTTTCCTATGCTTTCAATGCAATTCCAGTCTACCTCCTGAAATCGGTTTCCTGCAATTCTGCCCCGCTTTCAAGTCCTCTTGGCAGCCTTACTTCAGTCTATTTTTGGACGATAGCTGTCATTTATAACTCTGCAGGTTTGTGAATTACAGTGCCCCTGAGCTCCTTTCTTCAACTCGGTTTCTTTAGAGCTGGCCGAAACACCGCAGGATGGCTTCAGGCCCTAATCTGGTTCCGGTACGGCACGCTGAGCCTTTGGTTATTTCCTCTTCCTGTTGGGAAATGAGAGTTAAATTTGCCCGTCCAGACACCTCCAGCTAGCCTCTCATTGGTTCTCGCTATTCCTGTTCATCTTCCGCAGATATTGCAAACTGTGCCAAACAGGAGGTTAAAGGCGCTGACTCTCCAAGTGGGGAGAGTGTTAGTAAAGCGTCTGGAATGTTGCACCCGAGTACCAGGGGAGGAAAACTGAGACATATTTGAACACGTCTCCCGTTCACATGGTTGATCATACTTGGGTTCCACATGCATGTTTTAGCTGAAGGAAGAATACCTTAAACCTGGAGAGTTGAGACCCGTGTAATGGGTACCATGCAATATGACTTCAAAGGGTCTTCATTTGCTCACCGAACCTCTCCAATCCTATCACTGCTGTGTTTATGCCCCTGTACACATGCTTGATTCTCTTTTGGAGACATAGCAATCCATAGGTTTTAAGATACTTACTAGTCAGATACATTCTTAGGCGTTTAATATGCGGTGTTGAGTCCATTTCGTTGAGCAAGGAGTAGCTCTTGTCTATTCCATATTTGACTTAAGGAACTTTATCTGTGCTCATTTCAATCTCTGGTTTTATGCAGCACCCCAACTCACCTTTACCCTTAAGCAAGCATAAGTTGGTTTTCTAAATTTGAGACCCTGTTCTGTTCTGTAATTCAGTTCCTGTGTAGCCAAGTTTCCATTCCGTGTATTACTGATATCTTATGATGTTTCTTTTTCTGTGTGACTTATTTCAGTTAGAATCATCATACCTGAATCCACTCATTGTGCTGCTAAGGGCCTGATGACATAGATTTCATTGCTGAGTGATACTGCGTTGTAAGTAAACACCACAACTTTTTTATCCATTTTTCACTTTCTGTGATGTTGAACTTGTACTGTAAACAAGGTTCTTGTAAACAGAGCCGTTCCAAACTTTGGGGTGGCTGTGTCTTTTTGATTTTAATTTCCCTAAGCTATAGGACCATAAGTGGAAGTGCCCTAGGCTCTGTTGCTTTGTTTTTTAGATGTTTCAGGAAACTCCATACACTTCTCCCGAGTGTCTGTTGGCAATTTACATCCCGCCCATCAGCATAACAAGGCTCCCAGTTCTCCATGGCCTGTCCTGCCTTTCTGGATTTTACACTTTTTTCAGATGGACCTTTTGACCGGGGGGAAGTGAGACTTCATTGTAGTGCAGATTTCCTTTGCAAGCTTGCTTGGTTGGCCAAAAAGGGCGTATGCGTTTTTTCCTGAATATATTCAGGAAAAAACGCATACGCCCTTTTTGGCCAAGTGCATCATTGTGGACGTTCTGCCTCTTTTCCTATGCTTTCAATGCAATTCCAGTCTACCTCCTGAAATCGGTTTCCTGCAATTCTGCCTTGCTTTCAATGCCTCTTCATAGCCTTACCTCAATATATTTTTTAAAAATAGTTGGCCTTTATAACTGTGCAGGTTTTTGAATTGCAGTGGCCCTTAGCTCCATTTTTTAGCTCTTATTTTTGTGGTCTTGCCCCATAACCACAGGATTCCTTGAAGCCCTATTTTTCTTCTGGGGCACCTTGCTGTGCCTTTGGTTAATTCTTCTTACTGATGTGATATTAGAGTGACATGTGCCCATTGAAACGGCTACAGCTAGTTTCTCACTGGTTCCCCCTATTCCCATTCATCCTCTGCACTAACTGCAGACTGTGCGATACCAGAACTTAAAGGCATTGACTCCATGTGGGGATGTTGTTAGTAAAGCGGCTGGAATGTCGATCCGGAGCACCAGGAGAGGAAAAATGAGGTGCGTTTTAGAAACCTTTCCCGATCATATGGTATACCAGTCGCTGGGTTTCCCAAGCATGGTTTAGCTGTAGGAAGATTCCCTTCAACCTGGAGTGTTGGGACCCTTGGACTGAGTAGCATGAAGTATTGCATTAAACTTTCGGCAGTTGCTCACCAAAGCTCACCAATCCTCTCAGCCCCAAGTGTCCAGCCTTATGTCTTATCCAGCTGTGGGTTTATATGTGGTCAATCCAGGTTGCATCACAGCCCCTGAGCGAATTTTGTAAGAATTTTTCTCTCTTTCATTGTTTCAGCGTTTTGTTTTTAAAATTTATTTCTATAATGGGGTTTAGCTCCTTTTCACTGCTGTGTTTGTGCCACTCTGCACACACTTGATTCCCTTATGGAGATATATCAATACATGGGTTTTAAGATTCTTATTCCTCAGATATATTTCTCTGCGGTGTATAGGGTGTGTTGAGGCCTGTTCATTGAGCAAGGTGTAGATCTTGTCTAATACCTATTTGGTTTATTGAACGGTATCTGTGCTAATTTCAAACTCTGATTTTATGCATCACCCCACCTCTCCTTTCCCCTTAAGCTGACATAAGTGTGTTTTCTAAATGTGAGACACTGTTCTGTTCTGTAATTCATTTCTTGTGCAGCCATATTTACCCTCCCTCTATAAGTGATATCTTATGATATGTTTCTTTTTCTGTTTGACTTATTTCAAGTAGTATTATCGGACCTAAATCCACTCTTTATCCTTCTACTAGCCTTATTACATTGATTTCATGGTGAAGAGATATTCCATTGTACATAAGTACCACATCTTCTTTATCCATTGTTCTCTTTCCTGGGATATTTAAGGTGTACTGAAGTTGAGGTTCTTGTAAACAGAGTAGCCCTAAACTGTGGTGTGCTTGTGTCTTGTTGATTTTTAGACTTCCCTAGATATACTCCCATGATTGGAAGTGTCCTATGCTCTGTAGCTCTGTTTTTTAGATGATTTAGGAACCACCATACACTTCTCCAGAGTGGCTCTCGGCAGTTCACACACTGCCCATCAGCGTATAAAGGCTCCCTGTTCTCCATGGCCTGTCCTGCATTTCTGGTTTTTACAATTTTTTAGGATGGCCCTTTTGACCGGTGGGAAGTGAGACTTCTTTGTTGTGCACATTTGCATTGCTTGCTTGCTTCGTTGCCCATAAAGTGCGTATGCGTTTTTTCCTGGATATAATCAGGAAAAAACGCATACGCCCTTTTGGGCCAACTGCATCATTGTCGAAATTCTGCCGCTTTTCATGTGCGTTAAAGACGAGTCCAATCTATCTCTTGAAATCTGTTTCTTGCAATTCTGTCTTGCATTCAGATCCTCTTCTTTGCCTTACCTCAACATATTTTTGGACGTTAGTTTTCATTTATAACTCTGCAGGTTTGTGAATTGCAGTGACCCTGAGCTCCATTTTTTAAGTTGCTCTTTTGTGAGCTGGCCTCAAACCCGCAGGATTGCTTCAGGCCCTATTTTGGCTCCGGCGAGGCAGGCTGAGCCTTCCTTTAATTCTTACTCTTAATGGGAAATTAGAGTGATATGTGCCCGTCCAAACCCCTACAACTCTTCTCTCATTGGTTCCCCCTCTTCCCATTCATCCTCCTCACAATTTGCAAAATGTGTGAAACAGAAGTTTAAATGTGCTGATTCTCCAAGTGGGGAGATTCTAAGTAGCGTGGCTGGAATGGTGAACAGGAGCACCAGGAGAGGATAAATGAGGTGCATTTTAGACACATCTCCCGATCACATGGTGTACAGTCCTCTGGGTTTTCCATGCATGTTTTAGCTGTAGGAAGATCCCTTGAACCTGCAGATTTGGGACCCATTGAATGGGTACCAGGTAGTATTACTTTAAAGGGTGTGCATTTCCTCACCCAACCTCACATTTCTCTTAGCGCAAACAGTTTCCAGCCTTATGTCTCATCCTGCTGTGGGTCTAGATGTGTTCAATCCATGTTGCATCACCGTCCCTGAGGAAAAGTTGTAAGAGGTTTTCTCTGTCTCTCTGTCGTTTATTTTTTTCAATTTATTACTATATTGGTTACAGCTGATTTTCAAAGCTCTGTTTCTTGCTGCTGTACATCCACTTGATTCGCGTACAGAGAGACATCAATAAATTCTTTTTCAGATTCTTACCAGTCGTATATATTCTTTTCCGGTGACTTGAGTGTGCTGAGTGCAGTTCTTTTAGCTACCGTGTAGGCCTTGTTGATTATCAGTTTGGTATTTGGAATGGTATCTTTGCTAATTTCAACCTCCTGGATGATGCCTCACCCCTCCCCACCTTTCCCGTTTAGCAGCCTTATGCGTGTTTTCTACATATTTGACTATGTTTTTGTTTTGTAATTTATTTCATGTGTAGCCATTTTGGATTCCACCTTTAAGTGATATCTTATGATATGTGTCTTTTTCTTTTTGAATTCTGTCACTTAGAATGATCATACGTAACTCCTCCGGAGTTGTTACAACTGGCCATATTTCATTGATTTCCAGGCTGAATAATATTCCACTCTACCTAAGTACCACATCTCTATCCATTTTTTCCCTCCAGAGACATTTAAGTTATATCCTAGTCGAGGATCTTTTAAACAGAGAGGGGGTAAACATTGGGGTGCCTGTGTCCTCTCGATTTTTGTTTTTCCCAAGATATACGCCCATGAGTGCAAGTGCCCTATGCTCTGTAGCTCATTTTTTAGATGCTTTAGTAAACACAATACACTTCTCCAGAATGGCCGTTGGCAATATACATTTCCACTATAAGTCTCACAGGGCTCCCTCTTCTCGTTGCCCTGTCCTGCATTTCTGTTGTTTACGCTTTATGAGGATGGCTCTTCTGACTGATGCGAAGTGATATCTTTTGTAGTATTGACTTCCAGTGCCCACCTGTTTGGTTGGCTAAAAAAGTGTATGCCCTTTTCTTGAATATATACAGAAAAGAACGCATACACCCTTTTTGGCCAACTGCAATGTTGGCAATGTTGGCAATGTTCAGCTCCTTTTCTTGTGCTTAATGGCGAGTCCTTTCTACCTCCTGAAATCCCTTTCCTGCCATTCTCCCTTGCTTACAAGTCCTTTTCTCTGACTTTCCTCAAGACATTTTTCAGTGATGGATATTTTCAACTCTGCAGTTTTGTGAATTTTACTGCCCCTGAGTTCCATTGTTCAACTCGTGTTTATGGGAACTGGCCACAAAGCAGCGGGATTTCCTCAAGCCCTATACTGTTTCCATGGGCAACCCTAGCCTTTGGTCAATTCGTCTTCCTGATTGGAAATTAGAGTGACATGTGCCTGTCTGAACACCTAGGACTTGTCTCTCATTGTTCCTCATCCTTCCGCTTCATCCTCTGGACAAATTCCAAACTGTACGCAACAGGATGTTGACAGTGCTGACATCTCCAAGTGGGGAGACTGTTAGTAAAGACGCTGGACGGGTGAACCCGAGCACCAGGAGATGAGGAGATGAGATGCCTTTTCCAAACTCTTCCCGATCAGACGGTATACCATCCTCTGGGTGTGACAGACATGTTTTAGCAGTAGGAAGAGTCCCATTCATGTAAGGAGAACACCAGGGCTTTTTCAAAATCAGTGTCTCCCCGAAACCCAAACTGGGGAATTTTTTAAGCTACGGCTACACATATGTTCATTAAGGGCCTTGGGAAGCAGGCAGAGTCCAAACTTTAGATGATTGAAGTCTTCAGGGTCAGAAGCACTCACCACCAGCTTCCCTTAGGCTACACTTTAACTGTCATTGATAGATAATGTCAATAAAAATATCTATTCTTTTTCAGATTATTTCCCCTTATAGGTTATTGCAAAATGTTGAGTGTAGTTCCCTGTGCTATACAGTAGTTCCTTGTTGATGATCTATTTTATACATAGCAGTGTGTATGTGTTCATTCCAAACTGTTAATTTATCCCTCCTCCCACCTTTCCCCTTTGGTAATAATAAATTATAAGATTTTATACTTCTCAGAAATGGGGGAGCTGAAAGAGAGGTATCATTTTCAATGGAAAAGCATTTAAAACAAGATTGAAGGTTTAACCAAGATTATTAGCTGTACATCCTTGGAAAGAAATCACTTCGTTTCTCTAATATTGACCTGACAAATAAGACAAACCTTTTCACTGAACTTGCTTATAAAAAGTGATGGAAATATCAAATGGAAGTGTTAAAAACATCTTATTTTACCCGAGCCTTATACACTGTTCTATGTTAACTACAGTTTGGCTCACACATCTGTTCATTGAGGTTACAATAGTCTCAATTTCTGTTACTGATTCTCCAGAGTGGACCCCAACAAGTGTCCCCCTGCCCAGTGTCATTGGGGCCAACAGATCGAGACTGAGTTTGGTTCACAAGCAAAGGAAACTTTATATTTTGATCAGAGAATGGAGAGGTGAGAGCATGCACTACCCCGTGGGCTGTGGGCTGGGCTGCTGTGTAGAGATCCTGTCAGAGTCAGTGGGAGGGAGGGAGGCGGCGGAGCTCTCGAGGGCCGGGTTGGCTGTAGCTCAGGCTCTATATCGTGGAGTCTGCACTGGGCCCCAGGAGCTGAGGTGTCGACCCAGCCATTCTGCACTAGGAAATCTGGTCTGAAGTGCCGGGTGTGGAACCTCTGCATGCGGGAACCTAGGAGCACGTGAAATTAGACAAAGCACAAAGGATAAAAAAGGTTAGACTTGACTTTATTGCCCAGATTCTATTTTTATCTCCCAGGGATTTTTAATGGGCTTTGCTGGGGACAAACCCCTCCTCTGCCTTTTGTCCCGTTCCTCATTCTTGGAGTGCTGAGGGTGCAGACCCTTCTTCTGTAACTGCTGAGTGCTGAGTTGGGAGCCCTCATACCCTGGGGCGAGGGTCAGAGCTTCTCCCCAGCAGCCTCCCGGTGACGTTGATTGTCCCCAGGACCCCTGCCTCCCTGCTCGTCCACCTGAGCACCAGCATTGGAAGTGTTATAGATTCTAATGACCTTTAAGGGTCCAGGAAAGAGATGTGCAGAGACGCTGTGGGGGCCGGTTTCACCCCGCCCCACATTTGTTCGGCCACCTTAGGCTGACTGTCTCTGCCAGCCTAGATGCTCTGACCAGTAGTCTGCGCTTTCTTCAGTTAGGCCCCTGAATTAACGTACAAACAGCACCGGGTGTCAGAGCCCTGCCCGCTCAACTCCCAGACAGTCCAGGGTCAGTGGTGACCAAGGACCATGATGGCTACTGAGTCAACAGCCTTTTGAAGTAAACAGGAGTCCAGCCGGTCTTATTGGCCACCATCATCACGGTGTCTGTAGGCTTTTCTATGGTGACAGTGTGGTATACTGTTCCCCCGCCAAGATTATTAGCTCCCCTCTGGGTGCAGTAAGTCCTGCAAGCAGTAGTCTACTCTTTTGGGACACACTCTTGTTGTTTTATGAGAGAAACTCCAGGTCAAGTGATGTTCACACGAGTCGTCATGGTGCCCTGTTGCCCCCGGTTATCTCTCTGGATGTTGGAGTTGGAGGGCCTCCTCACTCGAGGTCGGTGTGCCCACGGAGCGAACCCTGCAACTTCAGGGCATGGTTGGTGGTTAGGATCACCACGTGGGGTCCTTTTCCCTTAGGAGGGAGGTGGCCTTTTGGGCTGCTGATTTCCAGGTTTTTAGATACCGCCAGTATCTTGGCCAGATGTGGCAGTGGGCCAAGCCCCTTAGTGACCGTAGTTTATCCTACCTGGATGGCATTCTTGCATTGTTCCATTTCAAGCGGTCCCAGTTTTTGCACTAATTCTCCAATGGCGATTCACCTTTCACCGGGAATGTAAAGGTCAAAGGGTTTAGCTAAATTAGGGAGTTCCAGGGCAAGGGTCTGAATTGACTGCTCTTTCCATTCTTGAAAGGCCACTTCTGGATTCTATTCAAAAGGATCATCATCTCTTCCTTTCAGTGTTTCATATAGAGGCCCAGCTAGTAGACTGTAGTTAGGGATCCAGAAGCAGCAAACCCTGGCCTCCCCAGGAACCCCTAAGCTGTCTTCTAGTTTTAGAAAGGGGTAAGGCTGAAAATGGTTTCTTCCCTTTCCTGGGATGGGCTTCTCTGACCTTCTGTGAGAATGAAGCCCAGGCAGGTCACCGCAGTCTGTGATATTTGAGCTTTTTCTTGGACAACTTCTATCCTTTATTGGCTTGGTAGTTCAGAGGCCTCCTTAGTAGGGCTGGTGATCAGAATGTCGTCTGCATATTGAAGGAGGGTTTCCTTTTCCAGAGGTAGAACTTTTAGGTCTTTAGCTAAGCTTTCCCCAAAGATGGTGTGGGAATTTTTGCACCCTTGGGGCCAGACGGCCCGGAAGTATTGTTTTAGTTGTATGTTGAGTCCTGCCACTCACAAGCCAAAATTTCTTGTGACTCTGGGACTAATGGAATACAAAAGAAGGCATCATTGAAGACTAATACAGAATACCATGTCCTGGTGGTTGGTAGAATGACCAGCAGGGTGTAGGAATTAGGAGCAACTGGAGGTATATCCTCGGTGGCTTCACTGACTGTCCTGACATCCTTTACCAGGTCCCCAGCAGCCCATGGGGCTCTCGTGGTCAGACCAATCCCAGAATATGGAGCTCACCTGGGCAGGTACCCCACCCCCACCCCAGCCCACGGGGCTCTCGTGGTCAGGCCCCTCCCAGGATACAGAGCTACCCTTGCAGGTACCGTGGCAGGGCTGGGCACACAGGAACCGTGCACATAGCCCTCATTGCAGAGCACCCCCAGCTCACCTGTCGCTCAGAGCTGACACAGAGCACCTCAGAGCAGGACTTGAACTAACAAACAGCAGCTGCGACAGGTCTGTGACCCTGGGCATCACTCCGTGAGGCCTCCCTCCACCTGGTCTTCCAGAGACTTCCACTGCACCCGGGGCACCAGGCCTCTGTCTCCAACCACCACCCACCCCTCCTCTGCCTGACTCCTGGGTTCCTCTCATTAGGAGAGGGTTTTCTTGAAGTTGTCTCCCACTCATGGGCCAGATAAAATGATTAGAAAACAAGCCAAAGCTGCAGCCCCTTGTCTATCCTGACTCTCAGGAGCCCACACCTGTTCCTTGGACCTGGCCGGTTCAGCAAGTTCCATTTTCTGCAACTGTGAGCCCCTGAGGGGTGATGATTGGCTGACCTGGGCAGCCTTACCGTGCCGGCCAGCCCTCCCCAGGTGTGCCTGGGTTGAGATCAATATAAATACCACTCCAGGCAGCAAGAGCCCCTGCAGCCGTGCCTGACGCCATTTTCTCTGCCCTGTCAGCAGTCTCGGGGCTGGGCTGGTGGGAGGGAGTGAGAGGCCACGGCTTTGTGGGTGGCCCAGTGTGAGTGGGGCTCTGCTGGACTTTCTGCAGCAGTTGCCAGGCTGCCACCTGCTAAAGAAGAGGATGTGTCACCCATACCTGCTGCTGGAATTTCTCCCTGGGCAGAGGTGAGGAAGGAAAAAAGCAGTGGGGGCAGGGACAGGACGGGTATCTCAGGCAGGGAAATGGAAATCTTCCAGAAGAGCACCCAGGGCCAGGACCATCCTGGCTGGCCTGCAGGCACCAAGTCGGCCGGCATGCTGTCACTCGTGTGGCTCTATGGCCCTTCCTCTAGGCTTTCAAGTCCTTGTATATATTCAGGTGTTTTACCTGGGACGGGTGGGAATAGTTCAGCAGCAACTGGCCTGGGGCTCAGCTCACGTTTACTCACAGATGCCTCGGCACGGTGCCCCAGCTTTGCAATGAGGACGCTTGTTGCGTGGGGGCTGCTGGCTGAATGGGAGATGATTCCCCACCACTGACCAACTTCAGAATTGTTTACAACTGGAGCAAGTGCCCTGATACGGTTTTCCTCTGTGTAACTGGTGGGTTCTGTGTTTTTTTCTCTTTTTCGTTTTTGGTTCAAGGTAGATTTTATTCCTCTTTTTTGTATTTACAGATATAAGCATGGAAATAATTTATTCATATAAATACATGTATGTGCAGGGAATAATTGTTTTTTCTGTTTTATTTTTTAAATTTTATTTCTTTTTAATTTTGAATTTTATTTTATATTTTTATACAGCAGGTTCTTATTGGTTATCTATTTTATACATATAAATGTATACATGCCAATCCCAGTCTCTCAACTCCTCCCACCAGCACCCCCCAACAGCTTTCCCCCCTTGTTGTCCATACGTTTGTTGTCTACATCTGTTGCTCTATTTATGCCTTGCAAAATGGTTAATCTTTACAGTTTTTCTAGGTTCCACATATATGCATGAATATACAAGATTTGTTTTTCTCTTTCTGACTTACTTCACTCTGTATGACAGTCTCTAGATCCATCGACGTCTCTACAAATGACCCAATTTCATTCCTTTTCATGGCTTAGTAATATTCCATTTTATATATGTACCACAGCTTTATGCATTCGTCTGTCTGTGGGCATTTAGGTTGCTTCCATTACCTCGATATTGTAAATAGTGATGCAATGAACATTGCGGTGAATGACTCTTTTTGATTTATGGTTTTGTCTGGGTATATGTCCAGTACTGGGATTGCTGTATCATATGGTAATTCTATTGTTAGTTTCTTAAGAAATTCCATATTGTTCTCCATAATGACTGTATCAATTTATATTCCCAACAATAGTGGAAGAGGGTTCCTTTTCTCCACACCCTTTCCAGCATTTTTTGTTTGTAGATTTTCAATGATGCCTATTCTACCAGGTGTGAGGTGATACCTCATTGTTGAATCCATTTCGTTGAGCAAGGGGTAGCTCTTGTCTATTACATATTTGGCTTATGGAACGGTATCTGTGCTAATTTCAAACTCTGCTTTTATGCAGCACCCCAACTCACCTTCCCCCTTAAGCAGGCATAAGTTGGTTTTCTAAATTTGAGACCCTGTTCTGTTTTGTAATTCAGTTCATGTGTAGCCAAGTTCACATTCCGTGTATTAGTGATACCTTATGATGTTTCTTTTTCTGTGTGACTTATTTCACTTAGAATCATCGTGCCTCAATGCACTCATTATGCTGGTACGGGCCTGGTGACATAGATTTCATTGCTGAGTGGTATTCTGTTGTACAGAAGTACCGCAACTTCTTTATCCATTATTTGCTCTCTGGGATATTTAACTTGTGCCGTAGAAGAGATTCCTGTAAAAAGAGCCGTCCCAAATTTTGGGGTTGCTGTGTCTTTTTGATATTAATTTCCCTAAGCTATAGGACCATAAGTGGAAGTGCCCTAGGCTCTGTTGCTTTGTTTTTTAGATGTTTCAGGAAACACCATACACTTCTCCCGAGTGTCTGTTGGCAATTTACATCACGCCCATCAGCATAACAAGGCTCCCAGTTCTCCATGGCCTGTCCTGCCTTTCTGGATTTTACACTTTATTCTGATGGCCCTTTTGACCGGGGGGAAGTGAGACTTCATTGTAGTGCAGATTTCCTTTGCAAGCTTGCTTGGTTGGCCAAAAAGGGCGTATGCGTTTTTTCCTGAATATATTCAGGAAAAAACGCATATGCCCTTTTGGCAAAGTGCATCATTGTGGACGTTCTGCCTCTTTTCCTATGCTTTCAATGCAATTCCAGTCTACCTCCTGAAATCGGTATCCTGCAATTCTGCCCCGCTTTCAAGTCCTCTTGGCAGCCTTACTTCAGTCTATTTTTGGACGATAGCTGTCATTTATAACTCTGCAGGTTTGTGAATTACAGAGCCCCTGAACTCCTTTCTTCAACTCACTTTCTTGTGAGCTGGCCGCAACACCGCAGGATGCCTTCAGGCCCTAATCTGTTTCCGCCACGGCACGCTGAGCCTTTGGTTAATTCCTCTTCCTAGTGGGAAATGAGAGTTAAATTTGCCCGTCCAGACACCTCCAGCTAGTCTCTCACTGGCTCTCCCTATTCCTGTTCATCTTCCGCAGAAATTGCAAACTGGGCCAAACAGGAGGTTAAAGGCACTGATTCTCCAAGTGGGGAGAGTGTTAGTAAAGCGTCTGGAATGTTGCACCGAAGTACCAGGGGACGAAAACTGAGACATATTTGAACACGTCTCCCGATCACACGGTTGATCATACTCTGGGTTCCACATGCATGTTTTAGCTGAAGAAAGAATACCTTAAACCTGGAGAGTTGAGACCCGTGGAATGGGTACCATGCAATATGACTTCAAAGGGTCTTCATTTGCTCACCGAACCTCTCCAATCCTATCACTGCTGCGTTTATGCCCCTGTACACATGCTTGATTCTCCTTCGGAGACATAGCAATCCATAGGTTTTAAGATACTTACTAGTCAGGTACATTCTTAGGCGTTTAATATGCGGTGTTGAGTCCATTTCGTTGAGCAAGGAGTAGCTCTTGTCTATTCCATATTTGGCTTAAGGAACTTTATCTGTGCTCATTTCAATCTCTGGTTTTATGCAGCACCCCAACTCACCTTTCCCCTTAAGCAAGCATAAGTTGGTTTTCTAAATTTGAGACCCTGTTCTGTTCTGTAATTCAGTTCCTGTGTAGCCAAGTTTACATTCCGTGTATTACTGATATCTTATGATGTTTCTTTTTCTGTGTGACTTATTTCAGTTAGAATCATCATACCTGAATCCACTCATTGTGCTGCTAAGGGTCTGATGACACAGATTTCATTGCTGAGTGATATTGCTTTGTAAGTAAATACCACAACTTCTTTATCCATTTTTCACTTTCTGCGATGTTGAACTTGTACTGTAAACGAGGTTCTTGTAAACAGAGCCGTTCCAAACTTTGGGGTGGCTGTGTCTTTTTGATTTTAATTTCCCTAAGCTATAGGACCATAAGTGGAAGTGCCCTAGGCTCTGTTGCTTTGTTTTTTAGATGTTTCAGGAAAACCATACACTTCTCCCCAGTGGTTGTTGGCAATTTACATCCCGCCCATCAGCATAACAAGGCTCCCAGTTCTCCATGGCCTGTTGCCTTTCTGGGTTTTACACTTTTTTCAGATGGCCCTTTTGACCGGGGGGAAGTGAGACTTCATTGTAGTGCAGATTTCCTTTGCAAGCTTGCTTGGTTGGCCAAAAAGGGCGTATGCGTTTTTTCCTGAATATATTCAGGAAAAAACGCATACGCCCTTTTTGGCCAAGTGCATCATTGTGGACGTTCTGCCTCTTTTCCTATGCTTTCAATGCAATTCCAGTCTACCTCCTGAAATCGGTTTCCTGCAATTCTGCCCCGCTTTCAAGTCCTCTTGGCAGCCTTACTTCAGTCTATTTTTGGACGATAGCTGTCATTTATAACTCTGCAGGTTTGTGAATTACAGTGCCCCTGAGCTCCTTTCTTCAACTCGCTTTCTTTTGAGCTGGCCGCAACACCGCAGGATGGCTTCAGGCCCTAATCTGGTTCTGGCCCGGCACGCTGAGCCTTTGGTTATTTCCTCTTCCTGGTGGGAAATGAGAGTTAAATTTGCCCGTCCAGACACCTCCAGCTAGCCTCTCATTGGTTCTCGCTATTCCTGTTCATCTTCCGCAGAAATTGCAAACTGGGCCAAACAGGAGGTTAAAGGCGCTGACTCTCCAAGTCGGGAGAGTGTTAGTAAAGTGTCTGGAATGTTGCACACGAGTACCAGGGGAGGAAAACTGAGACATATTTGAACACGTCTCCCGTTCACATGGTTGATCATACTCTGGGTTCCCCATGCATGTTTTAGCTGAAGGAAGAATACCTTAAACCTGGAGAGTTGAGACCCGTGGAATGGGTACCATGCAATATGACTTCAAAGGGTCTTCATTTGCTCACCGAACCTCTCCAATCCTATCACTGCTGCGTTTATGCCCCTGTACACATGCTTGATTCTCTTTTGGAGACATAGCAATCCATAGGTTTTACGATACTTACTAGTCAGGTACATTCTTAGGCGTTTAATATGCGGTGTTGAGTCCATTTCGTTGAGCAAGGAGTAGCTCTTGTCTATTCCATATTTGACTTAAGGAACTTTATCTGTGCTCATTTCAATCTCTGGTTTTATGCAGCACCCCAACTCACCTTTACCCTTAAGCAAGCATAAGTTGGTTTTCTAAATTTGAGACCCTGTTCTGTTCTGTAATTCAGTTCCTGTGTAGCCAAGTTTACATTCCCTGTATTACTGATATCTTATGATGTTTCTTTTTCTGTGTGACTTATTTCAGTTAGAATCATCATACCTGAATCCACTCATTCTGATGCTAAGGGCCTGATGACATAGATTTCATTGCTGAGTGATATTGCTTTGTAAGTAAATACCACAACTTCTTTATCCATTTTTCACTTTCTGTGATATTGAACTTGTACTGTAAACGAGGTTCTTGTAAACGGAGGCGTCCCAAACTTTGGGGTGGCTGTGTCTTTTTGATTTTAATTTCCCTAAGCTATAGGACCATAAGTGGCAGTGCCCTAGGCTCTGTTGCTTTGTTTTTTAGATGTTTCAGGAAACACCATACACTTCTCCGGAGTGTCTGTTGGCAATTTACATCCCGCCCATCAGCATAACAAGGCTCCCAGTTCTCAATGGCCTGTTGCCTTTCTGGATTTTACACTTTTTTCAGATGGCCCTTTTGACCGGGGGGAAGTGAGACTTCATTGTAGTGCAGATTTCCTTTGCAAGCTTGCTTGGTTGGCCAAAAAGGGCGTATGCGTTTTTTCCTGAATATATTCAGGAAAAAACGCATACGCCCTTTTTGGCCAAGTGCATCATTGTGGACGTTCTGCCTCTTTTCCTATGCTTTCAATGCAATTCCAGTCTGCCTCCTGAAATCGGTTTCCTGCAATTCTGCCCCGCTTTCAAGTCCTCTTGGCAGCCTTACTTCAGTGTATTTTTGGACGATAGCTGTCATTTATAACTCTGCAGGTTTGTGAATTACAGTGCCCCTGAGCTCCTTTCTTCAACTCGCTTTCTTGTGAGCTGGCCGCAACACCGCAGGATGGCTTCAGGCCCTAATCTGGTTCTGGCCCGGCATGCTGAGCCTTTGGTTAATTCCTCTTCCTGGTGGGAATAGAGTTAAATTTGCCCGTTCAGACACCTCCAGCTAGCCTCTCATTGGTTCTCGCTATTCCTGTTCATCTTCCGCAGAAATTGCAAACTGGGCCAAACAGGACGTTAAAGGGACTGACTCTCCAAGTCGGGAGAGTGTTAGTAAAGCGTCTGGAATGTTGCACCCGAGTACCAGGGGAGGAAAACTGAGACATATTTGAACACGTCTCCCGTTCACATGGTTGATCATACTTGGGTTCCACATGCATGTTTTAGCTGAAGGAAGAATACCTTAAACCTGGAGAGTTAAGACCCGTGTAATGGGTACCATGCAATATGACTTCAAAGGGTCTTCATTTGCTCACCGAACCTCTCCAATCCTATCACTGCTGCGTTTATGCCCCTGTACACATGCTTGATTCTCTTTCGGAGACATAGCAATCCATAGGTTTTAAGATACTTACTAGTCAGGTACATTCTTAGGCGTTTAATATGCGGTGTTGAGTCCATTTTGTTGAGCAAGGAGTAGCTCTTGTCTATTCCATATTTGACTTAAGGAACTTTATCTGTGCTCATTTCAATCTCTGGTTTTATGCAGCACCCCAACTCACCTTTACCCTTAAGCAAGCATAAGTTGGTTTTCTAAATTTGAGACCCTGTTCTGTTCTGTAATTCAATTCCTGTGTAGCCAAGTTTACATTCCGTGTATTACTGATATCTTATGATGTTTCTTTTTCTGTGTGACTTACTTCAGTTAGAATCATCATACCTGAATCCACTCATTGTGCTGCTAAGGGCCTGATGACACAGATTTCATTGCTGAGTGATATTGCTTTGTAAGTAAATACCACAACTTCTTTATCCATTTTTCACTTTCTGCGATGTTGAACTTGTACTGTAAACGAGGTTCTTGTAAACAGAGCCGTTCCAAACTTTGGGGTGGCTGTGTCTTTTTGATTTTAATTTCCCTAAGCTATAGGACCATAAGTGGCAGTGCCCTAGGCTCTGTTGCTTTGTTTTTTAGATGTTTCAGGAAACACCATACACTTCTCCCAAGTGTCTGTTGGCAATTTACATCCCGCCTATCAGCATAACAAGGCTCCCAGTTCTTAATGGCCTGTTGCCTTTCTGGATTTTACACTTTTATCAGATGGCCCTTTTGACCGGGGGGAAGTGAGACTTCATTGTAGTGCAGATTTCCTTTGCAAGCTTGCTTGGTTGGCCAAAAAGGGCGTATGCGTTTTTTCCTGAATATATTCAGGAAAAAACGCATACGCCCTTTTTGGCCAAGTGCATCATTGTGGACGTTCTGCCTCTTTTCCTATGCTTTCAATGCAATTCCAGTCTACCTCCTGAAATCGGTTTCCTGCAATTCTGCCCCGCTTTCAAGTCCTCTTGGCAGCCTTACTTCAGTCTATTTTTGGAGGATAGCTGTCATTTATAACTCTGCAGGTTTGTGAATTACAGTGCCCCTGAGCTCCTTTCTTCAACTCGCTTTCTTTTGAGCTGGCCGCAACACCGCAGGATGGCTTCAGGCCCTAATCTGGTTCCGGTACGGCACGCTGAGCCTTTGGTTATTTCCTCTTCCTGGTGGGAAATGAGAGTTAAATTTGCCCGTTCAGACACCTCCAGCTAGCCTCTCATTGGTTCTCGCTATTCCTGTTCATCTTCCGCAGAAATTGCAAACTGGGCCAAACAGGAGGTTAAAGGCGCTGACTCTCCAAGTGGGGAGAGTGTTAGTAAAGCATCTGGAATGTTGCACCCGAGTACCAGGGGAGGAAAACTGAGACATATTTGAACACGTCTCCCGTTCACATGGTTGATCATACTTGGGTTCCACATGCATGTTTTAGCAGAAGGAAGAATACCTTAAACCTGGAGAGTTGAGACCCGTGTAATGGGTACCATGCAATATGACTTCAAAGGGTCTTCATTTGCTCACCGAACCTCTCCAGTCCTATCACTGCTGCGTTTATGCCCCTGTACACATGCTTGATTCTCTTTTGGAGACATAGCAATCCATAGGTTTTACGATACTTACTAGTCAGGTACATTCTTAGGCGTTTAATATGCGGTGTTGAGTACATTTTGTTGAGCAAGGAGTAGCTCTTGTCTATTCCATATTTGACTTAAGGAACTTTATCTGTGCTCATTTCAATCTCTGGTTTTATGCAGCACCCCAACTCACCTTTACCCTTAAGCAAGCATAAGTTGGTTTTCTAAATTTGAGACCGTGTTCTGTTCTGTAATTCAGTTCCTGTGTAGCCAAGTTTACATTCCGTGTATTACTGATATCTTATGATGTTTCTTTTTCTGTGTGACTTACTTCAGTTAGAATCATCATACCTGAATCCACTCATTGTGCTGCTAAGGGCCTGATGACACAGATTTCATTGCTGAGTGATATTGCTTTGTAAGTAAATACCACAACTTCTTTATCCATTTTTCACTTTCTGCGATGTTGAACTTGTACTGTAAACGAGGTTCTTGTAAACAGAGCCGTTCCAAACTTTGGGGTGGCTGTGTCTTTTTGATTTTAATTTCCCTAAGCTATAGGACCATAAGTGGCAGTGCCCTAGGTTCTGTTGCTTTGTTTTTTAGATGTTTCAGGAAACATCATACACTTCTCCCGAATGGTTGTTGGCAATTTACATCCCGCCCATCAGCATAACAAGGCTCCCAGTTCTCCATGACCTGTCCTGCCTTTCTGGATTTTACACTTTTTTCAGATGGCCCTTTTGACCGGGGGGAAGTGAGACTTCATTGTAGTGCAGATTTCCTTTGCAAGCTTGCTTGGTTGGCCAAAAAGGGCGTATGCGTTTTTTCCTGAATATATTCAGGAAAAAACGCATACGCCCTTTTTGGCCAAGTGCATCATTGTGGACGTTCTGCCTCTTTTCCTATGCTTTCAATGCAATTCCAGTCTACCTCCTGAAATCGGTTTCCTGCAATTCTGCCCCGCTTTCAAGTCCTCTTGGCAGCCTTACTTCAGTCTATTTTTGGAGGATAGCTGTCATTTATAACTCTGCAGGTTTGTGAATTACAGTGCCCCTGAGCTCCTTTCTTCAACTCGCTTTCTTTTGAGCTGGCCGCAACACCGCAGGATGGCTTCAGGCCCTAATCTGGTTCCGGTACGGCACGCTGAGCCTTTGGTTATTTCCTCTTCCTGGTGGGAAATGAGAGTTAAATTTGCCCGTCCAGACACCTCCAGCTAGCCTCTCATTGGTTCTCGCTATTCCTGTTCATCTTCCGCAGAAATTGCAAACTGGGCCAAACAGGAGGTTAAAGGCGCTGACTCTCCAAGTGGGGAGAGTGTTAGTAAAGCGTCTGGAATGTTGCACCCGAGTACCAGGGGAGGAAAACTGAGACATATTTGAACACGTCTCCCGATCACATGGTTGATCACACTCTGGGTTCCACATGCATGTTTTAGCTGAAGGAAGAATACCTTAAACCTGTGTAGTTGAAACCCGTGGAATGGGTACCATGCAATATGACTTCAAAGGGTCTTCATTTGCTCACCGAACCTCTCCAATCCTATCACTGCTGCGTTTACGCCCCTGTACACATGCTTGATTCTCTTTCGGAGACATAGCAATCCATAGGTTTTAAGATACTTACTAGTCAGGTACATTCTTAGGCGTTTAATATGCGGTGTTGAGTCCATTTCGTTGAGCAAGGAGTAGCTCTTGTCTATTCCATATTTGACTTAAGGAACTTTATCTGTGCTCATTTCAATCTCTGGTTTTATGCAGCACCCCAACTCACCTTTACCCTTAAGCAAGCATACGTTGGTTTTCTAAATTTGAGACCCTGTTCTGTTCTGTAATTCAGTTCCTGTGTAGCCAAGTTTACATTCCGTGTATTACTGATATCTTATGATGTTTCTTTTTCTGTGTGACTTACTTCAGTTAGAATCATCATACCTGAATCCACTCATTGTGCTGCTAAGGGCGTGATGACACAGATTTCATTGCTGAGTGATATTGCTTTGTAAGTAAATACCACAACTTCTTTATCCATTTTTCACTTTCTGCGATGTTGAACTTGTACTGTAAACGAGGTTCTTGTAAACAGAGCCGTTCCAAACTTTGGGGTGGCTGTGTCTTTTTGATTTTAATTTCCCTAAGCTATAGGACCATAAGTGGCAGTGCCCTAGGTTCTGTTGCTTTGTTTTTTAGATGTTTCAGGAAACACCATACACTTCTCCCGAGTGTCTGTTGGCAATTTACATCCCGCCCATCAGCATAACAAGGCTCCCAGTTCTCCATGGCCTGTCCTGACTTTCTGGATTTTACACTTTTTTCAGATGGCCCTTTTGACCGGGGGGAAGTGAGACTTCATTGTAGTGCAGATTTCCTTTGCAAGCTTGCTTGGTTGGCCAAAAAGGGCGTATGCGTTTTTTCCTGAATATATTCAGGAAAAAACGCATACGCCCTTTTTGGCCAAGTGCATCATTGTGGACGTTCTGCCTCTTTTCCTATGCTTTCAATGCAATTCCAGTCTACCTCCTGAAATCGGTTTCCTGCAATTCTGCCCCGCTTTCAAGTCCTCTTGGCAGCCTTACTTCAGTCTATTTTTGGACGATAGCTGTCATTTATAACTCTGCAGGTTTGTGAATTACAGTGCCCCTGAGCTCCTTACTTCAACTCGCTTTCTTGTGACCTGGCCGCAACACCGCAGGATGGCTTCAGGCCCTAATCTGGTTCCGGTCCGGCATGCTGAGCCTTTGGTTAATTCCTCTTCCTGGTGGGAAATGAGAGTTAAATTTGCCCGTCCAGACACCTCCAGCTAGCCTCTCATTGGTTCTCGCTATTCCTGTTCATCTTCCGCAGAAATTGCAAACTGGGCCAAACAGGAGGTTAAAGGGACTGACTCTCCACTTGGGGAGAGTGTTAGTAAAGCGTCTGGAATGTTGCACCCGAGTACCAGGGTACGAAAACTGAGACATATTGGAACACGTCTCGCGATCACATGGTTGATCATACTCTAGGTTCCACATGCATGTTTTAGCTGAAGGAAGAATACCTTACACCTGGGTAGTTGAAACCTGTGGAATGGGTACCATGCAATATGACTTCAAAGGGTCTTCATTTGCTCACCGAACCTCTCCAATCCTATCACTGCTGCGTTTATGCCCCTGTACACATGCTTGATTCTCTTTCGGAGACATAGCAATTCTTAGGTTTTAAGATACTTACAAGTCAGGTACATTCTTAGGCGTTTAATATGCGGTGTTGAGTCCATTTCGTTGAGCAAGGAGTAGCTCTTGTCTATTCCATATTTGGCTTAAAGAACTTTATCTGTGCTCATTTCAATCTCTGGTTTTATGCAGCACCCCAACTCACCTTTACCCTTAAGCAAGCATAAGTTGTTTTTCTAAATTTGAGACCCTGTTCTGTTCTGTAATTCAGTTCCTGTGTAGCCAAGTTTCCATTCCGTGTATTACTGATATCTTATGATGTTTCTTTTTCTGTGTGACTTATTTCAGTTAGAATCATCATACCTGAATCCACTCATTGTGCTGCTAAGGGCCTGATGACATAGATTTCATTGCTGAATGATATTGCTTTGTAAGTGGATACCACAACTTCTTTATCCATTTTTCACTTTCTGCGATGTTGAACTTGTACTGTAAACGAGGTTCTTGTAAACAGAGCCGTTCCAAACTTTGGGGTGGCTGTGTCTTTTTGATTTTAATTTCCCTAAGCTATAGGACCATAAGTGGAAGTGCCCTAGGCTCTGTTGCTTTGTTTTTTAGATGTTTCAGGAAACACCATACACTTCTCCCAAGTGTCTGTTGGCAATTTACATCCCGCCCATCAGCATAACAAGGCTCCCAGTTCTCAATGGCCTGTTGCCTTTCTGGATTTTACACTTTTTTCAGATGGCCCTTTTGACCAGGGGCAAGTGAGACTTCATTGTAGTGCAGATTTCCTTTGCAAGCTTGCTTGGTTGGCCAAAAAGGGCGTATGCGTTTTTTCCTGAATATATTCAGGAAAAAACGCATACGCCCTTTTTGGCCAAGTGCATCATTGTGGACGTTCTGCCTCTTTTCCTATGCTTTCAATGCAATTCCAGTCTACCTCCTGAAATCGGTTTCCTGCAATTCTGCCCCGCTTTCAAGTCCTCTTGGCAGCCTTACTTCAGTCTATTTTTGGACGATAGCTGTCATTTATAACTCTGCAGGTTTGTGAATTACAGTGCCCCTGAGCTCCTTTCTTCAACTCCCTTTCTTTTGAGCTGGCCGCAACACCGCAGGATGGCTTCAGGCCCTAATCTGGTTCCGGTACGGCACGCTGAGCCTTTGGTTATTTCCTCGTCCTGTTGGGAAATGAGAGTTAAATTTGCCCGTCCAGACACCTCCAGCTAGCCTCTCATTGGTTCTCGCTATTCCTGTTCATCTTCCGCAGAAATTGCAAACTGGGCCAAACAGGAGGTTAAAGGCGCTGACTCTCCAAGTGGGGAGAGTGTTAGTAAAGCGTCTGGAATGTTGCACCCGAGTACCAGGGGAGGAAAACTGAGACATATTTGAACACGTCTCCCGTTCACATGGTTGATCATACTTGGGTTCCACATGCATGTTTTAGCTGAAGGAAGAATACCTTAAACCTGGAGAGTTGAGACCCGTGTAATGGGTACCATGCAATATGACTTCAAAGGGTCTTCATTTGCTCACCGAACCTCTCCAATCCTATCACTGCTGCGTTTATGCCCCTGTACACATGCTTGATTCTCTTTTGGAGACATAGCAATCCATAGGTTTTACGATACTTACTAGTCAGGTACATTCTTAGGCGTTTAATATGCGGTGTTGAGTCCATTTCGTTGAGCAAGGAGTAGCTCTTGTCTATTCCATATTTGACTTAAGGAACTTTATCTGTGCTCATTTCAATCTCTGGTTTTATGCAGCACCCCAACTCACCTTTACCCTTAAGCAAGCATAAGTTGGTTTTCTAAATTTGAGACCCTGTTCTGTTCTGTAATTCAGTTCCTGTGTAGCCAAGTTTACATTCCGTGTATTACTGATATCTTATGATGTTTCTTTTTCTGTGTGACTTATTTCAGTTAGAATCATCATACCTGAATCCACTCATTGTGATGTTAAGGGCCTGATGACATAGATTTCATTGCTGAGTGATATTGCTTTGTAAGTAAATACCACAACTTCTTTATCCATTTTTCACTTTCTGCGATGTTGAACTTGTACTGTAAACGAGGTTCTTGTAAACAGAGGCGTCGCAAACTTTGGGGTGGCTGTGTCTTTTAGATTTTAATTTCCCTAAGCTATAGGACCTAAGTGGCAGTGCCCTAGGCTCTGTTGCTTTGTTTTTTAGATGTTTCAGGAAACACCATACACTTCTCCCGAGTGTCTGTTGGCAATTTACATCCCGCCCATCAGCATAACAAGGCTCCCAGTTCTCCATGGCCTGTCCTGCCTTTCTGGATTTTACACTTTTTTCAGATGGCCCTTTTGACCGGGGGGAAGTGAGACTTCATTGTAGTGCAGATTTCCTTTGCAAGCTTGCTTGGTTGGCCAAAAAGTGCGTATGCGTTTTTTCCTGAATATATTCAGGAATAAACGCATACGCCCTTTTTGGCCAAGTGCATCATTGTGGACGTTCTGCCTCTTTTCCTATGCTTTCAATGCAATTCCAGTCTACCTCCTGAAATCGGTTTCCTGCAATTCTGCCCCGCTTTCAAGTCCTCTTGGCAGCCTTACTTCAGTCTATTTTTGGACGATAGCTGTCATTTATAACTCTGCAGGTTTGTGAATTACAGTGCCCCTGAGCTCCTTTCTTCAACTCGCTTTCTTGTGACCTGGCCGCAACACCGCAGGATGGCTAAAGGCCCTAATCTGGTTCCGGCCCGGCACGCTGAGCCTTTGGTTAATTCCTCTTCCTGGTGGGAAATGAGAGTTAAATTTGCCCGTCCAGACACCTCCAGCTAGCCTCTCATTGGTTCTCGCTATTCCTGTTCATCTTCCGCAGAAATTGCAAACTGGGCCAAACAGGAGGTTAAAGGGACTGACTCTCCAAGTGGGGAGAGTGTTAGTAAAGCATCTGGAATGTTGCACCCGAGTACCAGGGGAGGAAAACTGAGACATATTTGAACACGTCTCCCGATCACATGGTTGATCATACTCTAGGTTCCATATGCATGTTTTAGCTGAAGGAAGAATACCTTAAACCTGGGTAGTTGAAACCCGTGGAATGGGTACCATGCAATATGACTTCAAAGGGTCTTCATTTGCTCACCGAACCTCTCCAATCCTATCACTGCTGCGTTTATGCCCCTGTACACATGCTTGATTCTCTTTCGGAGACATAGCAATCCATAGGTTTTAAGATACTTACAAGTCAGGTACATTCTTAGGCGTTTAATATGGGGTGTTGAGTCCATTTCGTTGAGCAAGGAGTAGCTCTTGTCTATTCCATATTTGGCTTAAGGAACTTTATCTGTGCTCATTTCAATCTCTGGTTTTATGCAGCACCCCAACTCACCTTTACCCTTAAGCAAGCATAAGTTGGTTTTCTAAATTTGAGACCCTGTTCTGTTCTGTAATTCAGTTCCTGTGTAGCCAAGTTTCCATTCGGTGTATTACTGATATCTTATGATGTTTCTTTTTCTGTGTGACTTATTTCAGTTAGAATCATCATACCTGAATCCACTCATTGTGCTGCTAAGGGCCTGAAGACATAGATTTCATTGCTGAGTGATATTGCTTTGTAAGTGAATACCACAACTTCTTTATCCATTTTTCACTTTCTGCGATGTTGAACTTGTACTGTAAACGAGGTTCTTGTAAACAGAGCCGTTCCAAACTTTGGGGTGGCTGTGTCTTTTTGATTTTAATTTCCCTAAGCTATAGGACCATAAGTGGAAGTGCCCTAGGCTCTGTTGCTTTGTTTTTTAGATGTTTCAGGAAACACCATACACTTCTCCCAAGTGTCTGTTGGCAATTTACATCCCGCCCATCAGCATAACAAGGCTCCCAGTTCTCAATGGCTTGTTGCCTTTCTGGATTTTACACTTTTTTCAGATGGCCCTTTTGACCGGGGGGAAGTGTGACTTCATTGTAGTGCAGATTTCCTTTGCAAGCTTGCTTGGTTGGCCAAAAAGGGCGTATGCGTTTTTTCCTGAATATATTCAGGAAAAAACACATACGCCCTTTTTGGCCAAGTGCATCATTGTGGACGTTCTGCCTCTTTTCCTATGCTTTCAATGCAATTCCAGTCTACCTCCTGAAATCGGTTTCCTGCAATTCTGCCCCGCTTTCAAGTCCTCTTGGCAGCCTTACTTCAGTCTATTTTTGGACGATAGCTGTCATTTATAACTCTGCAGGTTTGTGAATTACAGTGCTCCTGAGCTCCTTTCTTCAACTCGCTTTCTTGTGACCTGGCCGCAACACCGCAGGATGGCTTCAGGCCCTAATCTGGTTCCAGTCCGGCCTGCTGAGCCTTTGGTTAATTCCTCTTCCTGGTGGGAAATGAGAGTTAAATTTGCCCGTCCAGACACCTCCAGCTAGCCTCTCATTGGATCTCGCTGTTCCTGTTCATCTTCCGCAGAAATTGCAAACTGGGCCAAACAGGAGGTTAAAGGCGCTGACTCTCCAAGTGGGGAGATTGTTAGTAAAGCGTCTGGAATGTTGCACCCGAGTATCAGGGGAGGAAAACTGAGACATATTTGAACACGTCTCCCGATCATATGGTTGATCATACTCTAGGTTCCACATGCATGTTTTAGCTGAAGGAAGAATACCTTAAACCTGGAGAGTTGAAACCCGTGGAATGGGTACCATGCAATATGACTTCAAAGGGTCTTCATTTGCTCACCGAACCTCTCCAATCCTATCACTGCTGCGTTTATGCCCCTGTACACATGCTTGATTCTCTTTCGGAGACATAGCAATCCATAGGTTTTAAGATACTTACAAGTCAGGTACATTCTTAGGCGTTTAATATGGGGTGTTGAGTCCATTTCATTGAGCAAGGAGTAGCTCTTGTCTATTCCATATTTGGCTTAAGGAACTTTATCTGTGCTCATTTCAATCTCTGGTTTTATGCAGCACCCCAACTCACCTTTACCCTTAAGCAAGCATAAGTTGGTTTTCTAAATTTGAGACCCTGTTCTGTTCTGTAATTCAGTTCCTGTGTAGCCAAGTTTCCATTCGGTGTATTACTGATAGCTTATGATGTTTCTTTTTCTGTGTGACTTATTTCAGTTAGAATCATCATACCTGAATCCACTCATTGTGCTGCTAAGGGCCTGAAGACATAGATTTCATTGCTGAGTGATATTGCTTTGTAAGTGAATACCACAACTTCTTTATCCATTTTTCACTTTCTGCGATGTTGAACTTGTACTGTAAACGAGGTTCTTGTAAACAGAGCCATTCCAAACTTTGGGGTGGCTGTGTCTTTTTGATTTTAATTTCCCTAAGCTATAGGACCATAAGTGGAAGTGCCCTAGGCTCTGTTGCTTTGTTTTTTAGATGTTTCAGGAAACACCATACACTTCTCCCAAGTGTCTGTTGGCAATTTACATCCCGCCCATCAGCATAACAAGGCTCCCAGTTCTCTATGGCCTGTTGCCTTTCTGGATTTTACACTTTTTTCAGATGGCCCTTTTGACCGGGGGGAAGTGAGACTTCATTGTAGTGCAGATTTCCTTTGCAAGCTTGCTTGGTTGGCCAAAAAGGGCGTATGCGTTTTTTCCTGAATATATTCAGGAAAAAACACATACGCCCTTTTTGGCCAAGTGCATCATTGTGGACGTTCTGCCTCTTTTCCTATGCTTTCAATGCAATTCCAGTCTACCTCCTGAAATCGGTTTCCTGCAATTCTGCCCCGCTTTCAAGTCCTCTTGGCAGCCTTACTTCAGTCTATTTTTGGACGATAGCTGTCATTTATAACTCTGCAGGTTTGTGAATTACAGTGCTCCTGAGCTCCTTTCTTCAACTCGCTTTCTTGTGACCTGGCCGCAACACCGCAGGATGGCTTCAGGCCCTAATCTGGTTCCAGTCCGGCCTGCTGAGCCTTTGGTTAATTCCTCTTCCTGGTGGGAAATGAGAGTTAAATTTGCCCGTCCAGACACCTCCAGCTAGCCTCTCATTGGATCTCGCTATTCCTGTTCATCTTCCGCAGAAATTGCAAACTGGGCCAAACAGGAGGTTAAAGGCGCTGACTCTCCAAGTGGGGAGAGTGTTAGTAAAGCGTCTGGAATGTTGCACCCGAGTATCAGGGGAGGAAAACTGAGACATATTTGAACACGTCTCCCGATCACATGGTTTATCATACTCTAGGTTCCACATGCATGTTTTAGCTGAAGGAAGAATACCTTAAACCTGGAGAGTTGAAACCCGTGGAATGGGTACCATGCAATATGACTTCAAAGGGTCTTCATTTGCTCACCGAACCTCTCCAATCCTATCACTGCTGCGTTTATGCCCCTGTACACATGCTTGATTCTCTTTCGGAGACATAGCAATCCATAGGTTTTAAGATACTTACTAGTCAGGTACATTTTTAGGCGTTTAATATGCGGTGTTGAGTCCATTTCGTTGAGCAAGGAGTAGCTCTTGTCTATTCCATATTTGGCTTAAGGAACTTTATCTGTGCTCATTTCAATCTCTGGTTTTATGCAGCACCCCAACTCACCTTTACCCTTAAGCAAGCATAAGTTGGTTTTCTAAATTTGAGACCCTGTTCTGTTCTGTAATTCAGTTCCTGTGTAGCCAAGTTTACATTCCGTGTATTACTGATATCTTATGATGTTTCTTTTTCTGTGTGACTTATTTCAGTTAGAATCATCATACCTGAATCCACTCATTGTGATGCTAAGGGCCTGATGACCTAGATTTCATTGCTGAGTGATATTGCTTTGTAAGTAAATACCACAACTTCTTTATCCATTTTTCACTTTCTGCGATGTTGAACTTGTACTGTAAACGAGGTTCTTGTAAACAGAGCCGTTCCAAACTTTGGGGTGGCTGTGTCTTTTTGATTTTAATTTCCCTAAGCTATAGGACCATAAGTGGCAGTGCCCTAGGCTCTGTTGCTTTGTTTTTTAGATGTTTCAGGAAACACCATACACTTCTCCCGAGTATCTGTTGGCAATTTACATCCCGCCCATCAGCATAACAAGGCTCCCAGTTCTCCATGGCCTGTCCTGCCTTTCTGGATTTTACACTTTTTTCAGATGGCCCTTTTGACCGGGCGGAAGAGAGACTTCATTGTAGTGCAGATTTCCTTTGCAAGCTTGCTTGGTTGGCCAAAAAGGGCGTATGCGTTTTTTCCTGAATATATTCAGGAATAAACGCATACGCCCTTTTTGGCCAAGTGCATCATTGTGGACGTTCTGCCTCTTTTCCTATGCTTTCAATGCAATTCCAGTCTACCTCCTGAAATCGGTTTCCTGCAATTCTGCCCCGCTTTCAAGTCCTCTTGGCAGCCTTACTTCAGTCTATTTTTGGACGATAGCTGTCATTTATAACTCTGCAGGTTTGTGAATTACAGTGCCCCTGAGCTCCTTTCTTCAACTCGCTTTCTTGTGACCTGGCCGCAACACCGCAGGATGGCTAAAGGCCCTAATCTGGTTCCGGCCCGGCACGCTGAGCCTTTGGTTAATTCCTCTTCCTGGTGGGAAATGAGAGTTAAATTTGCCCGTCCAGACACCTCCAGCTAGCCTCTCATTGGTTCTTGCTATTCCTGTTCATCTTCCGCAGAAATTGCAAACTGGGCCAAACAGGAGGTTAAAGGGACTGACTCTCCAAGTGGGGAGAGTGTTAGTAAAGCATCTGGAATGTTGCACCCGAGTACCAGGGGAGGAAAACTGAGACATATTTGAACACGTCTCCCGATCACATGGTTGATCATACTCTAGGATCCATATGCATGTTTTAGCTGAAGGAAGAATACCTTAAACCTGGGTAGTTGAAACCCGTGGAATGGGTACCATGCAATATGACTTCAAAGGGTCTTCATTTGCTCACCGAACCTCTCCAATCCTATCACTGCTGCGTTTATGCCCCTGTACACATGCTTGATTCTCTTTCGGAGACATAGCAATCCATAGGTTTTAAGATACTTACTAGTCAGGTACATTCTTAGGCGTTTAATATGCGGTGTTGAGTCCATTTTGTTGAGCAAGGAGTAGCTCTTGTCTATTCCATATTTGACTTAAGGAACTTTATCTGTGCTCATTTCAATCTCTGGTTTTATGCAGCACCCCAACTCACCTTTACCCTTAAGCAAGCATAAGTTGGTTTTCTAAATTTGAGACCCTGTTCTGTTCTGTAATTCAGTTCCTGTGTAGCCAAGTTTACATTCCGTGTATTACTGATATCTTATGATGTTTCTTTTTCTGTGTGACTTACTTCAGTTAGAATCATCATACCTGAATCCACTCATTGTGCTGCTAAGAGCCTGATGACACAGATTTCATTGCTGAGTGATATTGCTTTGTAAGTAAATACCACAACTTCTTTATCCATTTTTCACTTTCTGCAATGTTGAACTTGTACTGTAAACGAGGTTCTTGTAAACAGAGCCGTTCCAAACTTTGAGGTGGCTGTGTCTTTTTGATTTTAATTTCCCTAAGCTATAGGACCATAAGTGGAATTGCCCTAGGTTCTGTTGCTTTGTTTTTTAGATGTTTCAGGAAACACCATACACTTCTCCCGAATGGTTGTTGGCAATTTACATCCCGCCCATCAGCATAACAAGGCTCCCAGTTCTCCATGGCCTGTCCTGCCTTTCTGGATTTTACACTTTTTTCAGATGGCCCTTTTGACCGGGGGGAAGTGAGACTTCATTGTAGTGCAGATTTCCTTTGCAAGCTTGCTTGGTTGGCCAAAAAGGGCGTATGCGTTTTTTCCTGAATATATTCAGGAAAAAACGCATACGCCCTTTTTGGCCAAGTGCATCATTGTGGACGTTCTGCCTCTTTTCCTATGCTTTCAATGCAATTCCAGTCTACCTCCTGAAATCGGTTTCCTGCAATTCTGCCCCGCTTTCAAGTCCTCTTGACAGCCTTACTTCAGTCTATTTTTGGACGATAGCTGTCATTTATAACTCTGCAGGTTTGTGAATTACAGTGCTCCTGAGCTCCTTTCTTCAACTCGCTTTCTTTTGAGCTGGCCGCAACACCGCAGGATGGCTTCAGGCCCTAATCTGGTTCCGGTACGGCACGCTGAGCCTTTGGTTATTTCCTCTTCCTGGTGGGAAATGAGAGTTAAATTTGCCCGTCCAGACACCTCCAGCTAGCCTCTCATTGGTTCTCGCTATTCCTGTTCATCTTCCGCAGAAATTGCAAACTGGGCCAAACAGGAGGTTAAAGGCGCTGACTCTCCAAGTGGGGAGAGTGTTAGTAAAGCGTCTGGAATGTTGCACCCGAGTACCAGGGGAGGAAAACTGAGACATATTTGAACACGTCTCCCGTTCACATCGTTGATCATACTCTAGGTTCCACATGCATGTTTTAGCTGAAGGAAGAATACCTTAAACCTGGAGAGTTAAGACCCGTGTAATGGGTACCATGCAATATGACTTCAAAGGGTCTTCATTTGCTCACCGAACCTCTCCAATCCTATCACTGCTGCGTTTATGCCCCTGTACACATGCTTGATTCTCTTTCGGAGACATAGCAATCCATAGGTTTTAAGATACTTACTAGTCAGGTACATTCTTAGGCGTTTAATATGCGGTGTTGAGTCCATTTCGTTGAGCAAGGAGTAGCTCTTGTCTATTCCATATTTGGCTTAAGGAACTTTATCTGTGCTCATTTCAATCTCTGGTTTTATGCAGCACCCCAACTCACCTTTACCCTTAAGCAAGCATAAGTTGGTTTTCTAAATTTGAGACCCTGTTCTGTTCTGTAATTCAGTTCCTGTGTAGCCAAGTTTACATTCCGTGTATTACTGATATCTTATGATGTTTCTTTTTCTGTGTGACTTATTTCAGTTAGAATCATCATACCTGAATCCACTCATTGTGATGCTAAGGGCCTGATGACCTAGATTTCATTGCTGAGTGATATTGCTTTGTAAGTAAATACCACAACTTCTTTATCCATTTTTCACTTTCTGCGATGTTGAACTTGTACTGTAAACGAGGTTCTTGTAAACAGAGCCGTTCCAAACTTTGGGGTGGCTGTGTCTTTTTGATTTTAATTTCCCTAAGCTATAGGACCATAAGTGGCAGTGCCCTAGGCTCTGTTGCTTTGTTTTTTAGATGTTTCAGGAAACACCATACACTTCTCCCGAGTGTCTGTTGGCAATTTACATCCCGCCCATCAGCATAACAAGGCTCCCAGTTCTCCATGGCCTGTCCTGCCTTTCTGGATTTTACACTTTTTTCAGATGGCCCTTTTGACCGGGGGGAAGTGAGACTTCATTGTAGTGCAGATTTCCTTTGCAAGCTTGCTTGGTTGGCCAAAACGGGCGTATGCGTTTTTTCCTGAATATATTCAGGAAAAAACGCATACGCCCTTTTTGGCCAAGTGCATCATTGTGGACGTTCTGCCTCTTTTCCTATGCTTTCAATGCAATTCCAGTCTACCTCCTGAAATCGGTTTCCTGCAATTCTGCCCCGCTTTCAAGTCCTCTTGGCAGCCTTACTTCAGTCTATTTTTGGACGATAGCTGTCATTTATAACTCTGCAGGTTTGTGAATTACAGTGCCCCTGAGCTCTTTTCTTCAACTCGCTTTCTTGTGACCTGGCCGCAGCACCGCAGGATGGCTTCAGGCCCTAATCTGGTTCCGGCCCGGCATGCTGAGCCTTTGGTTAAATCCTCTTCCTGGTGGGAAATGAGAGTTAAATTTGCCCGTCCAGACACCTCCAGCTAGCCTCTCATTGGTTCTCGCTATTCCTGTTCATCTTCCGCAGAAATTGCAAACTGGGCCAAACAGGAGGTTAAAGGGACTGACTCTCCAAGTGGGGAGAGTGTTAGTAAAACGTCTGGAATGTTGCACCCGAGTGCCAGGGGAGGAAAACTGAGACATATTTTAACACGTCTCCCGTTCACATGGTTGATCATACTTGGGTTCCACATGCATGTTTTAGCTGAAGGAAGAATACCTTAAACCTGGAGAGTTAAGACCCGTGTAATGGGTACCATGCAATATGACTTCAAAGGGTCTTCATTTGCTCACCGAACCTCTCCAATCCTATCACTGCTGCGTTTATGCCCCTGTACACATGCTTGATTCTCTTTCGGAGACATAGCAATCCATAGGTTTTTAGATACTTACTAGTCAGGTACATTCTTAGGCGTTTAATATGCGGTGTTGAGTCCATTTTGTTGAGCAAGGAGTAGCTCTTGTCTATTCCATATTTGACTTAAGGAACTTTATCTGTGCTCATTTCAATCTCTGGTTTTATGCAGCACCCCAACTCACCTTTACCCTTAAGCAAGCATAAGTTGGTTTTCTAAATTTGAGACCCTGTTCTGTTCTGTAATTCAGTTCCTGTGTAGCCAAGTTTACATTCCGTGTATTACTGATATCTTATGATGTTTCTTTTTCTGTGTGACTTATTTCAGTTAGAATCATCATACCTGAATCCACTCATTGTGCTGCTAAGGGCCTGATGACACAGATTTCATTGCTGAGTGATATTGCATTCTACGTAAATACCACAAGTTCTTTATCCATTTTTCACTTTTTGTGATGTTGAACTTGTACTGTAAACGAGGTTCTTGTAAACAGAGGCGTCCCAAACATTGGGGTGGCTGTGTCTTTTTTATTTTAATTTCCCTAAGCTATAGGACCATAAGTGGAAGTGCCCTAGGCTCTGTTGCTTTGTTTTTTAGATGTTTCAGGAAACACCATACACTTCTCCCGAGTGTCTGTTGGCAATTTACATCCCGCCCATCAGCATAACAAGGCTCCCAGTTCTCCATGGCCTGTCCTGCCTTTCTGGATTTTACACTTTTTTCAGATGGCCCTTTTGACCGGGGGGAAGTGAGACTTCATTGTAGTGCAGATTTCCTTTGCAAGCTTGCTTGGTTGGCCAAAAAGGGCGTATGCGTTTTTTCCTGAATATATTCAGGAAAAAACGCATACGCCCTTTTTGGCCAAGTGCATCATTGTGGACGTTCTGCCTCTTTTCCTATGCTTTCAATGCAATTCCAGTCTACCTCCTGAAATCGGTTTCCTGCAATTCTGCCCCGCTTTCAAGTCCTCTTGGCAGCCTTACTTCAGTCTATTTTTGGACGATAGCTGTCATTTATAACTCTGCAGGTTTGTGAATTACAGTGCCCCTGAGCTCCTTTCTTCAACTCGCTTTCTTGTAAGCTGGCCGCAACACCGCAGGATGGCTTCAGGCCCTAATCTGGTTCCGGCACGGCACGCTGAGCCTTTGGTTATTTCCTCTTCCTGGTGGGAAATGAGAGTTAAATTTGCCCGTCCAGACACCTCCAGCTAGTCTCTCATTGGTTCTCGCTATTCCTGTTCATCTTCCGCAGAAATTGCAAACTGGGCCAAACAGGAGGTTAAAGGCGCTGACTCTCCAAGTGGGGAGAGTGTTAGTAAAGCGTCTGGAATGTTGCACCCGAGTACCAGGGGAGGAAAACTGAGACATATTTGAACACGTCTCCCGATCACATGGTTGATCATACTTGGGTTCCACATGCATGATTTAGCTGAAGGAAGAATACCTTAAACCTGGGTAGTTGAAACCCGTGGAATGGGTACCATGCAATATGACTTCAAAGGGTCTTCATTTGCTCACCGCACCTCTCCAATCCTATCACTGCTGCGTTTATGCCCCTGTACACATGCTTGATTCTCTTTTGGAGACATAGCAATCCATAGGTTTTAAGATACTTACAAGTCAGGTACATTCTTAGGCGTTTAATATGCGGTGTTGAGTCCATTTCGTTGAGCAAGGAGTAGCTCTTGTCTATTCCATATTTGGCTTAAGGAACTTTATCTGTGCTCATTTCAATCTCTGGTTTTATGCAGCACCCCAACTCACCTTTCCCCTTAAGCAAGCATAAGTTGGTTTTCTAAATTTGAGACCCTGTTCTGTTCTGTAATTCAGTTCCTGTGTAGCCAAGTTTACATTCCGTGTATTACTGATATCTTATGATGTTTCTTTTTCTGTGTGACTTATTTCAGTTAGAATCATCATACCTGAATCCACTCATTGTGCTGCTAAGGGCCTGATGACATAGATTTCATTGCTAAGTGATATTGCTTTGTAAGTGAATACCACAACTTCTTTATCCATTTTTCACTTTCTGCGATGTTGAACTTGTACTGTAAATGAGGTTCTTGTAAACAGAGCCGTTCCAAACTTTGGGGTGGCTGTGTCTTTTTGATTTTAATTTCCCTAAGCTATAGGACCATAAGTGGCAGTGCCCTAGGCTGTGTTGCTTTGTTTTTTAGATGTTTCAGGAAACACCATACACTTCTCCCAAGTGTCTGTTGGCAATTTACATCCCGCCTATCAGCATAACAAGGCTCCCAGTTCTTAATGGCCTGTTGCCTTTCTGGATTTTACACTTTTTTCAGATGGCCCTTTTGACCGGGGGGAAGTGAGACATCATTGTAGTGCAGATTTCCTTTGCAAGCTTGCTTGGTTGGCCAAAAAGGGCGTATGCGTTTTTTCCTGAATATATTCAGGAAAAAACACATACGCCCTTTTTGGCCAAGTGCATCATTGTGGACGTTCTGCTTCTTTTCCTATGCTTTCAATGCAATTGCAGTCTACCTCCTGAAATCGGTTTCCTGCAATTCTGCCCCGCTTTCAAGTCCTCTTGGCAGCCTTACTTCAGTCTATTTTTGGACGATAGCTGTCAATTATAACTCTGCAGGTTTGTGAATTACAGTGCCCCTGAGCTCCTTTCTTCAACTCGCTTTCTTTTGAGCTGGCCGCAACACCGCAGGATGGCTTCAGGCCCTAATCTGGTTCCGGCCCGGCATGCTGAGCCTTTGGTTAATTCCTCTTCCTGGTGGGAAATGAGAGTTAAATTTGCCCGTCCAGACACCTCCAGCTAGCCTCTCATTGGTTCTCGCTATTCCTGTTCATCTTCTGCAGAAATTGCAAACTGGGCCAAACAGGAGGTTAAAGGGACTGACTCTCCAAGTCGGGAGAGTGTTAGTAAAGCGTCTGGAATGTTGCACCCGAGTACCAGGGGAGGAAAACTGAGACATATTTGAACACGTCTCCCGATCACATGGTTGATCATACTTGGGTTCCACATGCATGTTTTAGCTGAAGGAAGAATACCTTAAACCTGGAGAGTTGAGACCCGTGTAATGGGTACCATGCAATATGACTTCAAAGGGTCTTCATTTGCTCACCGAACCTCTCCAATCCTATCACTGCTGCGTTTATGCCCCTGTACACATGCTTGATTCTCTTTCGGAGACATAGCAATCCATAGGTTTTAAGATACTTACTAGTCAGGTACATTCTTAGGCGTTTAATATGCGGTGTTGAGTCCATTTCGTTGAGCAAGGAGTAGCTCTTGTCTATTCCATATTTGACTTAAGGAACTTTATCTGTGCTCATTTCAATCTCTGGTTTTATGCAGCACCCCAGCTCACCTTTACACTTAAGCAAGCATAAGTTGGTTTTCTAAATTTGAGACCCTGTTCTGTTCTGTAATTCAGTTCCTGTGTAGCCAAGTTTACATTCCGTGTATTACTGATATCTTATGATGTTTCTTTTTCTGTGTGACTTATTTCAGTTAGAATCATCATACCTGAATCCACTCATTGTGCTGCTAAGGGCCTGATGACACAGATTTCATTGCTGAGTGATATTGCTTTGTAAGTAAATACCACAACTTCTTTATCCATTTTTCACTTTCTGCGATGTTGAACTTGTACTGTAAACGAGGTTCTTGTAAACAGAGCCGTTCCAAACTTTGAGGTGGCTGTGTCTTTTTGATTTTAATTTCCCTAAGCTATAGGACCATAAGTGGAAGTGCCCTAGGTTCTGTTGCTTTGTTTTTTAGATGTTTCAGGAAACACCATACACTTCTCCCGAATGGTTGTTGGCAATTTACATCCCACCCATCAGCATAACAAGGCTCCCAGTTCTCCATGACCTGTCCTGCCTTTCTGGATTTTACACTTTTTTCAGATGGCCCTTTTGACCGGGGGGAAGTGAGACTTCATTGTAGTGCAGATTTCCTTTGCAAGCTTGCTTGGTTGGCCAAAAAGGGCGTATGCGTTTTTTCCTGAATATATTCAGGAAAAAACGCATACGCCCTTTTTGGCCAAGTGCATCATTGTGGACGTTCTGCCTCTTTTCCTATGCTTTCAATGCAATTCCAGTCTACCTCCTGAAATCGGATTCCTGCAATTCTGCCCCGCTTTCAAGTCCTCTTGGCAGCCTTACTTCAGTCTATTTTTGGACGATAGCTGTCATTTATAACTCTGCAGGTTTGTGAATTACAGTGCCCCTGAGCTCCTTTCTTCAACTCGCTTTCTTGTGACCTGGCCGCAACACCGCAGGATGGCTTCAGGCCCTAATCTGGTTCCGGTACGGCACGCTGAGCCTTTGGTTATTTCCTCTTCCTGGTGGGAAATGAGAGTTAAATTTGCCCGTCCAGACACCTCCAGCTAGCCTCTCATTGGTTCTCGCTATTCCTGTTCATCTTCCGCAGAAATTGCAAACTGGGCCAAACAGGAGGTTAAAGGCGCTGACTCTCCAAGTGGGGAGAGTGTTAGTAAAGCGTCTGGAATGTTGCACCCGAGTACCAGGGGAGGAAAACTGAGACAGATTTGAACACGTCTCCCGATCACATGGTTGATCATACTCTAGGTTCCACATGCATGTTTTAGCTGAAGGAAGAATACCTTAAACCTGGGTAGTTGAAACCCATGGAATGGGTACCATGCAATATGACTTCAAAGGGTCTTCATTTGCTCACCGAACCTCTCCAATCCTATCACTGCTGCGTTTATGCCCCTGTACACATGCTTGATTCTCTTTCGGAGACATAGCAATCCATAGGTTTTAAGATACTTACAAGTCAGGTACATTCTTAGGCGTTTAATATGCGGTGTTGAGTCCATTTCGTTGAGCAAGGAGTAGCTCTTGTCTATTCCATATTTGGCTTAAGGAACTTTATCTGTGCTCATTTCAATCTCTGGTTTTATGCAGCACCCCAACTCACCTTTACCCTTAAGCAAGCATAAGTTGTTTTTCTAAATTTGAGACCCTGTTCTGTTCTGTAATTCAGTTCCTGTGTAGCCAAGTTTCCATTCCGTGTATTACTGATATCTTATGATGTTTCTTTTTCTGTGTGACTTATTTCAGTTAGAATCATCATACCTGAATCCACTCATTGTGCTGCTAAGGGCCTGATGACATAGATTTCATTGCTGAGTGATATTGCTTTGTAAGTGAATACCACAACTTCTTTATCCATTTTTCACTTTCTGCGATGTTGAACTTGTACTGTAAACGAGGTTCTTGTAAACAGAGCCATTCCAAACTTTGGGGTGGCTGTGTCTTTTAGATTTTAATTTCCCTAAGCTATAGGACCATAAGTGGAAGTGCCCTAGGCTCTGTTGCTTTGTTTTTTAGATGTTTCAGGAAACACCATACACTTCTCCCAAGTGTCTGTTGACAATTTACATCCCGCCCATCAGCATAACAAGGCTCCCAGTTCTCAATGGCCTGTTGCCTTTCTGGATTTTACACTTTTTTCAGATGGCCCTTTTGACCGGGGGGAAGTGAGACTTCATTGTAGTGCAGATTTCCTTTGCAAGCTTGCTTGGTTGGCCAAAAAGGGCGTATGCGTTTTTTCCTGAATATATTCAGGAAAAAACGCATACGCCCTTTTTGGCCAAGTGCATCATTGTGGACGTTCTGCCTCTTTTCCTATGCTTTCAATGCAATTCCAGTCTACCTCCTGAAATCGGTTTCCTGCAATTCTGCCCCGCTTTCAAGTCCTCTTGGCAGCCTTACTTCAGTCTATTTTTGGACGATAGCTGTCATTTATAACTCTGCAGGTTTGTGAATTACAGTGCCCCTGAGCTCCTTTCTTCAACTCGCTTTCTTGTGACCTGGCCGCAACACCGCAGGATGGCTTCAGGCCCTAATCTGGTTCCGGTACGGCACGCTGAGCCTTTGGTTATTTCCTCTTCCTGGTGGGAAATGAGAGTTAAATTTGCCCGTCCAGACACCTCCAGCTAGCCTCTCATTGGTTCTCGCTATTCCTGTTCATCTTCCGCAGAAATTGCAAACTGGGCCAAACAGGAGGTTAAAGGCGCTGACTCTCCAAGTGGGGAGAGTGTTAGTAAAGCGTCTGGAATGTTGCACCCGAGTACCAGGGGAGGAAAACTGAGACAGATTTGAACACGTCTCCCGATCACATGGTTGATCATACTCTAGGTTCCACATGCATGTTTTAGCTGAAGGAAGAATACCTTAAACCTGGGTAGTTGAAACCCATGGAATGGGTACCATGCAATATGACTTCAAAGGGTCTTCATTTGCTCACCGAACCTCTCCAATCCTATCACTGCTGCGTTTATGCCCCTGTACACATGCTTGATTGTCTTTCGGAGACATAGCAATCCATAGGTTTTAAGATACTTACAAGTCAGGTACATTCTTAGGCGTTTAATATGCGGTGTTGAGTCCATTTCATTGAGCAAGGAGTAGCTCTTGTCTATTCCATATTTGGCTTAAGGAACTTTATCTGTGCTCATTTCAATCTCTGGTTTTATGCAGCACCCCAACTCACCTTTACCCTTAAGCAAGCATAAGTTGTTTTTCTAAATTTGAGGCCCTGTTCTGTTCTGTAATTCAGTTCCTGTGTAGCCAAGTTTCCATTCCGTGTATTACTGATATCTTATGATGTTTCTTTTTCTGTGTGACTTATTTCAGTTAGAATCATCATACCTGAATCCACTCATTGTGCTGCTAAGAGCCTGATGACATAGATTTCATTGCTGAGTGATATTGCTTTGTAAGTGAATACCACAACTTCTTTATCCATTTTTCACTTTCTGCGATGTTGAACTTGTACTGTAAACGAGGTTCTTGTAAACAGAGCCATTCCAAACTTTGGGGTGGCTGTGTCTTTTAGATTTTAATTTCCCTAAGCTATAGGACCATAAGTGGAAGTGCCCTAGGTTCTGTTGCTTTGTTTTTTAGATGTTTCAGGAAACACCATACACTTCTCCGGAGTGGTTGTTGGCAATTTACATCCCGCCCATCAGCATAACAAGGCTCCCAGTTCTCAATGGCCTGTTGCCTTTCTGGATTTTACACTTTTTTCAGATGGCCCTTTTGACCGGGGGAAAGTGAGACTTCATTGTAGTGCAGATTTCCTTTGCAAGCTTGCTTGGTTGGCCAAAAAGGGCGTATGCGTTTTTTCCTGAATATATTCAGGAAAAAACGCATACGCCCTTTTTGGCCAAGTGCATCATTGTGGACGTTCTGCCTCTTTTCCTATGCTTTCAATGCAATTCCAGTCTACCTCCTGAAATCGGTTTCCTGCAATTCTGCCCCGCTTTCAAGTCCTCTTGGCAGCCTTACTTCAGTCTATTTTTGGACGATAGCTGTCATTTATAACTCTGCAGGTTTGTGAATTACAGTGCCCCTGAGCTCCTTTCTTCAACTCGCTTTCTTGTGACCTGGCCGCAACACCGCAGGATGGCTTCAGGCCCTAATCTGGTTCCGGTACGGCACGCTGAGCCTTTGGTTATTTCCTCTTCCTGGTGGGAAATGAGAGTTAAATTTGCCCGTCCAGACACCTCCAGCTAGCCTCTCATTGGTTCTCGCTATTCCTGTTCATCTTCCGCAGAAATTGCAAACTGGGCCAAACAGGAGGTTAAAGGCGCTGACTCTCCAAGTGGGGAGAGTGTTAGTAAAGCGTCTGGAATGTTGCACCCGAGTACCAGGGGAGGAAAACTGAGACAGATTTGAACACGTCTCCCGATCACATGGTTGATCATACTCTAGGTTCCACATGCATGTTTTAGCTGAAGGAAGAATACCTTAAACCTGGAGAGTTAAGACCCGTGTAATGGGTACCATGCAATATGACTTCAAAGGGTCTTCATTTGCTCACCGAACCTCTCCAATCCTATCACTGCTGCGTTTATGCCCCTGTACACATGCTTGATTCTCTTTCGGAGACATAGCAATCCATAGGTTTTAAGATACTTACTAGTCAGGTATATTCTTAGGCGTTTAATATGCGGTGTTGAGTCCATTTCGTTGAGCAAGGAGTAGCTCTTGTCTATTCCATATTTGACTTAAGGAACTTTATCTGTGCTCATTTCAATCTCTGGTTTTATGCAGCACCCCAACTTACCTTTACCCTTAAGCAAGCATAAGTTGTTTTTCTAAATTTGAGACCCTGTTCTGTTCTGTAATTCAGTTCCTGTGTAGCCAAGTTTACATTCCGTGTATTACTGATATCTTATGATGTTTCTTTTTCTGTGTGACTTACTTCAGTTAGAATCATCATACCTGAATCCACTCATTGTGATGCTAAGGGCCTGATGACACAGATTTCATTGCTGAGTGATATTGCTTTGTAAGTAAATACCACAACTTCTTTATCCATTTTTCACTTTCTGCGATGTTGAACTTGTACTGTAAACGAGGTTCTTGTAAACAGAGCTGTTCCAAACTTTGGGGTGGCTGTGTCTTTTTGATTTTAATTTCCCTAAGCTATAGGACCATAAGTGGAAGTGCCCTAGGTTCTGTTGCTTTGTTTTTTAGATGTTTCAGGAAACACCATACACTTCTCTGGAGTGCTTGTTGGCAATTTACATCCCGCCCATCAGCATAACAAGGCTCCCAGTTCTCCATGGCCTGTCCTGCCTTTCTGGATTTTACACTTTTTTCAGATGGCCCTTTTGACCGGGGGGAAGTGAGACTTCATTATAGTGCAGATTTCCTTTGCAAGCTTGCTTGGTTGGCCAAAAAGGGCGTATGCGTTTTTTCCTGAATATATTCAGGAAAAAACGCATACGCCCTTTTTGGCCAAGTGCATCATTGTGGACGTTCTGCCTCTTTTCCCATGCTTTCAATGCAATTCCAGTCTACCTCCAGAAATCGGTTTCCTGCAATTCTGCCCCGCTTTCAAGTCCTCTTGGCAGCCTTACTTCAGTCTATTTTTGGACGATAGCTGTCATTTATAACTCTGCAGGTTTGTGAATTACAGTGCCCCTGAGCTCCTTTCTTCAACTCGCTTTCTTTTGAGCTGGCCGCAACACCGCAGGATGGCTTCAGGCCCTAATCTGGTTCCGGTACGGCACGCTGAGCCTTTGGTTATTTCCTCTTCCTGGTGGGAAATGAGAGTTAAATTTGCCCGTCCAGACACCTCCAGCTAGCCTCTCATTGGTTCTCGCTATTCCTGTTCATCTTCCGCAGAAATTGCAAACTGGGCCAAACAGGAGGTTAAAGGCGCTGACTCTCCAAGTGGGGAGAGTGTTAGTAAAGCGTCTGGAATGTTGCACCCGAGTACCAGGGGAGGAAAACTGAGACATATTTGAACACGTCTCCCGTTCACATGGTTGATCATACTTGGGTTCCACATGCATGTTTTAGCTGAAGGAAGAATACCTTAAACCTGGAGAGTTGAGACCCGTGTAATGGGTACCATGCAATATGACTTCAAAGGGTCTTCATTTGCTCACCGAACCTCTCCAATCCTATCACTGCTGCGTTTATGCCCCTGTACACATGCTTGATTCTCTTTTGGAGACATAGCAATCCATAGGTTTTACGATACTTACTAGTCAGGTACATTCTTAGGCGTTTAATATGCGGTGTTGAGTCCATTTCGTTGAGCAAGGAGTAGCTCTTGTCTATTCCATATTTGACTTAAGGAACTTTATCTGTGCTCATTTCAATCTCTGGTTTTATGCAGCACCCCAACTACCGTTTACCCTTAAGCAAGCATAAGTTGTTTTTCTAAATTTGAGACCCTGTTCTGTTCTGTAATTCAGTTCCTGTGTAGCCACGTTTACATTCCGTGTATTACTGATATCTTATGATGTTTCTTTTTCTGTGTGACTTATTTCAGTTAGAATCATCGTACCTGAATCCACTCATTATGCTGCTACGAGCCTGATGTCATAGATTTCATTGCTGAGTGATACTGCATTGTACGTAAGTACCACAAGTTCTTTATCCATTTTTCACTTTTTGTGATAGTGAACTTGTACGGTAAACGAGGTTCTTGTAAACAGAGGCGTCCCAAACATTGGGGTGGCTGTGTCTTTTTTATTTTAATTTCCCTAAGCTATAGGACCATAAGTGGAAGTGCCCTAGGATCTGTTGCTTTGTTTTTTAGATGTTTCAGGAAACACCATACACTTCTCCCGAGTGGTTGTTGGCAATTTACATCCCGCCCATCAGCATAACAAGGCTCCCAGTTCTCCATGGCCTGTCCTGCCTTTCTGGATTTTACACTTTTTTCAGATGGCCCTTTTGACCGGGGGGAAGTGAGACTTCATTGTAGTGCAGATTTCCTTTGCAAGCTTGCTTGGTTGGCCAAAAAGGGCGTATGCGTTTTTTCCTGAATATATTCAGGAAAAAACGCATACGCCCTTTTTGGCCAAGTGCATCATTGTGGACGTTCTGCCTCTTTTCCTATGCTTTCAATGCAATTCCAGTCTACCTCCTGAAATCGGTTTCCTGCAATTCTGCCCCGCTTTCAAGTCCTCTTGGCAGCCTTACTTCAGTCTATTTTTGGACGATAGCTGTCATTTATAACTCTGCAGGTTTGTGAATTACAGTGCCCCTGAGCTCCTTTCTTCAACTCGCTTTCTTGTAAGCTGGCCGCAACACCGCAGGATGGCTTCAGGCCCTAATCTGGTTCCGGCACGGCACGCTGAGCCTTTGGTTATTTCCTCTTCCTGGTGGGAAATGAGAGTTAAATTTGCCCGTCCAGACACCTCCAGCTAGTCTCTCATTGGTTCTCGCTATTCCTGTTCATCTTCCGCAGAAATTGCAAACTGGGCCAAACAGGAGGTTAAAGGCGCTGACTCTCCAAGTGGGGAGAGTGTTAGTAAAGCGTCTGGAATGTTGCACCCGAGTACCAGGGGAGGAAAACTGAGACATATTTGAACACGTCTCCCATTCACATGGTTGATCATACTTGGGTTCCACATGCATGTTTTAGCTGAAGGAAGAATACCTTAAACCTGGGTAGTTGAATCCCGTGGAATGGGTACCATGCAATATGACTTCAAAGGGTCTTCATTTGCTCACCGCACCTCTCCAATCCTATCACTGCTGCGTTTATGCCCCTGTACACATGCTTGATTCTCTTTTGGAGACATAGCAATCCATAGGTTTTAAGATACTTACAAGTCAGGTACATTCTTAGGCGTTTAATATGCGGTGTTGAGTCCATTTTGTTGAGCAAGGAGTAGCTCTTGTCTATTCCATATTTGGCTTAAGGAACTTTATCTGTGCTCATTTCAATCTCTGGTTTTATGCAGCACCCCAACTCACCTTTCCACTTAAGCAAGCATAAGTTGGTTTTCTAAATTTGAGACCTTGTTCTGTTCTGTAATTCAGTTCCTGTGTAGCCAAGTTTACATTCCGTGTATTACTGATATCTTATGATGTTTCTTTTTCTGTGTGACTTATTTCAGTTACAATCATCATACCTGAATCCACTCATTGTGCTGCTAAGGGCCTGATGACATAGATTTCATTGCTAAGTGATACTGCATTGTACGTAAGTACCACAACTTCTTTATCCATTTTTCACTTTCTGCGATGTTGAACTTGTACTGTAAACGAGGTTCTTGTAAACAGAGCTGTTCCAAACTTTGGGGTGGCTGTGTCTTTTTGATTTTAATTTCCCTAAGCTATAGGACCATAAGTGGAAGTGCCCTAGGTTCTGTTGCTTTGTTTTTTAGATGTTTCAGGAAACACCATACACTTCTCCCGAGTGTCTGTTGGCAATTTACATCCCGCCCATCAGCATAACAAGGCTCCCAGTTCTCCATGGCCTGTCCTGCCTTTCTGGATTTTACACTTTTTTCAGATGGCCCTTTTGACCGGGGGGAAGTGAGACTTCATTATAGTGCAGATTTCCTTTGCAAGCTTGCTTGGTTGGCCAAAAAGGGCGTATGCGTTTTTTCCTGAATATATTCAGGAAAAAACGCATACGCCCTTTTTGGCCAAGTGCATCATTGTGGACGTTCTGCCTCTTTTCCCATGCTTTCAATGCAATTCCAGTCTACCTCCAGAAATCGGTTTCCTGCAATTCTGCCCCGCTTTCAAGTCCTCTTGGCAGCCTTACTTCAGTCTATTTTTGGACGATAGCTGTCATTTATAACTCTGCAGGTTTGTGAATTACAGTGCCCCTGAGCTCCTTTCTTCAACTCGCTTTCTTTTGAGCTGGCCGCAACACCGCAGGATGGCTTCAGGCCCTAATCTGGTTCCGGTACGGCACGCTGAGCCTTTGGTTATTTCCTCTTCCTGGTGGGAAATGAGAGTTAAATTTGCCCGTCCAGACACCTCCAGCTAGCCTCTCATTGGTTCTCGCTATTCCTGTTCATCTTCCGCAGAAATTGCAAACTGGGCCAAACAGGAGGTTAAAGGCGCTGACTCTCCAAGTGGGGAGAGTGTTAGTAAAGCGTCTGGAATGTTGCACCCGAGTACCAGGGGAGGAAAACTGAGACATATTTGAACACGTCTCCCGTTCACATGGTTGATCATACTTGGGTTCCACATGCATGTTTTAGCTGAAGGAAGAATACCTTAAACCTGGAGAGTTGAGACCCGTGTAATGGGTACCATGCAATATGACTTCAAAGGGTCTTCATTTGCTCACCGAACCTCTCCAATCCTATCACTGCTGCGTTTATGCCCCTGTACACATGCTTGATTCTCTTTTGGAGACATAGCAATCCATAGGTTTTACGATACTTACTAGTCAGGTACATTCTCAGGCGTTTAATATGCGGTGTTGAGTCCATTTCGTTGAGCAAGGAGTAGCTCTTGTCTATTCCATATTTGACTTAAGGAACTTTATCTGTGCTCATTTCAATCTCTGGTTTTATGCAGCACCCCAACTACCGTTTACCCTTAAGCAAGCATAAGTTGTTTTTCTAAATTTGAGACCCTGTTCTGTTCTGTAATTCAGTTCCTGTGTAGCCACGTTTACATTCCGTGTATTACTGATATCTTATGATGTTTCTTTTTCTGTGTGACTTATTTCAGTTAGAATCATCGTACCTGAATCCACTCATTATGCTGCTACGAGCCTGATGTCATAGATTTCATTGCTGAGTGATACTGCATTGTACGTAAGTACCACAAGTTCTTTATCCATTTTTCACTTTTTGTGATAGTGAACTTGTACGGTAAACGAGGTTCTTGTAAACAGAGGCGTCCCAAACATTGGGGTGGCTGTGTCTTTTTTATTTTAATTTCCCTAAGCTATAGGACCATAAGTGGAAGTGCCCTAGGATCTGTTGCTTTGTTTTTTAGATGTTTCAGGAAACACCATACACTTCTCCCGAGTGGTTGTTGGCAATTTACATCCCGCCCTTCAGCATAACAAGGCTCCCAGTTCTCCATGGCCTGTCCTGCCTTTCTGGATTTTACACTTTTTTCAGATGGCCCTTTTGACTGGGGGGAAGTGAGACTTCATTGTAGTGCAGATTTCCTTTGCAAGCTTGCTTGGTTGGCCAAAAAGGGCGTATGCGTTTTTTCCTGAATATATTCAGGAAAAAACGCATACGCCCTTTTTGGCCAAGTGCATCATTGTGGACGTTCTACCTCTTTTCCTATGCTTTCAATGCAATTCCAGTCTACCTCCTGAAATCGGTTTCCTGCAATTCTGCCCCGCTTTCAAGTCCTCTTGGCAGCCTTACTTCAGTCTATTTTTGGACGATAGCTGTCATTTATAACTCTGCAGGTTTGTGAATTACAGTGCCCCTGAGCTCCTTTCTTCAACTCGCTTTCTTGTAAGCTGGCCGCAACACCGCAGGATGGCTTCAGGCCCTAATCTGGTTCCGGCACGGCACGCTGAGCCTTTGGTTATTTCCTCTTCCTGGTGGGAAATGAGAGTTAAATTTGCCCGTCCAGACACCTCCAGCTAGTCTCTCATTGGTTCTCGCTATTCCTGTTCATCTTCCGCAGAAATTGCAAACTGGGCCAAACAGGAGGTTAAAGGCGCTGACTCTCCAAGTGGGGAGAGTGTTAGTAAAGCGTCTGGAATGTTGCACCCGAGTACCAGGGGAGGAAAACTGAGACATATTTGAACACGTCTCCCATTCACATGGTTGATCATACTTGGGTTCCACATGCATGTTTTAGCTGAAGGAAGAATACCTTAAACCTGGGTAGTTGAATCCCGTGGAATGGGTACCATGCAATATGACTTCAAAGGGTCTTCATTTGCTCACCGCACCTCTCCAATCCTATCACTGCTGCGTTTATGCCCCTGTACACATGCTTGATTCTCTTTTGGAGACATAGCAATCCATAGGTTTTAAGATACTTACAAGTCAGGTACATTCTTAGGCGTTTAATATGCGGTGTTGAGTCCATTTTGTTGAGCAAGGAGTAGCTCTTGTCTATTCCATATTTGGCTTAAGGAACTTTATCTGTGCTCATTTCAATCTCTGGTTTTATGCAGCACCCCAACTCACCTTTCCCCTTAAGCAAGCATAAGTTGGTTTTCTAAATTTGAGACCTTGTTCTGTTCTGTAATTCAGTTCCTGTGTAGCCAAGTTTACATTCCGTGTATTACTGATATCCTATGATGTTTCTTTTTCTGTGTGACTTATTTCAGTTAGAATCATCATACCTGAATCCACTCATTGTGCTGCTAAGGGCCTGATGACATAGATTTCATTGCTAAGTGATATTGCTTTGTAAGTGAATACCACAAGTTCTTTATCCATTTTTCACTTTCTGCGATGTTGAACTTGTACTGTAAATGAGGTTCTTGTAAACAGAGCCGTTCCAAACTTTGGGGTGGCTGTGTCTTTTTGATTTTAATTTCCCTAAGCTATAGGACCATAAGTGGCAGTGCCCTAGGCTCTGTTGCTTTGTTTTTTAGATGTTTCAGGAAACACCATACACTTCTCCCAAGTGTCTGTTGGCAATTTACATCCCGCCTATCAGCATAACATGGCTCCCAGTTCTTAATGGCCTGTTGCCTTTCTGGATTTTACACTTTTTTCAGATGGCCCTTTTGACCGGGGGGAAGTGAGACATCATTGTAGTGCAGATTTCCTTTGCAAGCTTGCTTGGTTGGCCAAAAAGGGCGTATGTGTTTTTTCCTGAATATATTCAGGAAAAAACGCATACGCCCTTTTTGGCCAAGTGCATCATTCTGGACGTTCTGCCTCTTTTCCTATGCTTTCAATGCAATTCCAGTCTACCTCCTGAAATCGGTTTCCTGCAATTCTGCCCCGCTTTCAAGTCCTCTTGGCAGCCTTACTTCAGTCTATTTTTGGACGATAGCTGTCATTTATAACTCTGCAGGTTTGTGAATTACAGTGCCCCTGAGCTCCTTTCTTCAACTCGCTTTCTTGTGACCTGGCCGCAACACCGCAGGATGGCTTCAGGCCCTAATCTGGTTCCGGCCCGGCATGCTGAGCCTTTGGTTAATTCCTCTTCCTGGTGGGAAATGAGAGTTAAATTTGCCCGTCCAGACACCTCCAGCTAGCCTCTCATTGGTTCTCGCTATTCCTGTTCATCTTCTGCAGAAATTGCAAACTGGGCCAAACAGGAGGTTAAAGGGACTGACTCTCCAAGTCGGGAGAGTGTTAGTAAAGCGTCTGGAATGTTGCACCCGAGTACCAGGGGAAGAAAACTGAGACATATTTGAACACGTCTCCCGATCACATGGTTGATCATACTTGGGTTCCACATGCATGTTTTAGCTGAAGGAAGAATACCTTAAACCTGGAGAGTTAAGACCCGTGTAATGGGTACCATGCAATATGACTTCAAAGGGTCTTCATTTGCTCACCGAACCTCTCCAATCCTATCACTGCTCCATTTATGCCCCTGTACACATGCTTGATTCTCTTTCGGAGACATAGCAATCCATAGGTTTTAAGATACTTACTAGTCAGGTACATTCTTAGGCGTTTAATATGCGGTGTTGAGTCCATTTCGTTGAGCAAGGAGTAGCTCTTGTCTATTCCATATTTGACTTAAGGAACTTTATCTGTGCTCATTTCAATCTCTGGTTTTATGCAGCACCCCAGCTCACCTTTACACTTAAGCAAGCATAAGTTGGTTTTCTAAATTTGAGACCCTGTTCTGTTCTGTAATTCAGTTCCTGTGTAGCCAAGTTTACATTCCGTGTATTACTGATATCTTATGATGTTTCTTTTTCTGTGTGACTTATTTCAGTTAGAATCATCATACCTGAATCCACTCATTGTGCTGCTAAGGGCCTGATGACACAGATTTCATTGCTGAGTGATATTGCTTTGTAAGTAAATACCACATCTTCTTTATCCATTTTTCACTTTCTGCGATGTTGAACTTGTACTGTAAACGAGGTTCTTGTAAACAGAGCCGTTCCAAACTTTGGGGTGGCTGTGTCTTTTTGATTTTAATTTCCCTAAGCTATAGGACCATAAGTGGAAGTGCCCTAGGTTCTGTTGCTTTGTTTTTTAGATGTTTCAGGAAACACCATACACTTCTCCCGAGTGGTTGTTGGCAATTTACATCCCGCCCATCAGCATAACAAGGCTCCCAGTTCTCCATGGCCTGTCCTGCCTTTCTGGATTTTACACTTTTTTCAGATGGCCCTTTTGACCGGGGGGAAGTGAGACTTCATTGTAGTGCAGATTTCCTTTGCAAGCTTGCTTGGTTGGCCAAAAAGGGCGTATGCGTTTTTTCCTGAATATATTCAGGAAAAAACGCATACGCCCTTTTTGGCCAAGTGCATCATTGTGGACGTTCTGCCTCTTTTCCTATGCTTTCAATGCAATTCCAGTCTACCTCCTGAAATCGGTTTCCTGCAATTCTGCCCCGCTTTCAAGTCCTCTTGGCACCCTTACTTCAGTCTATTTTTGGACGATAGCTGTCATTTATAACTCTGCAGGTTTGTGAATTACAGTGCCCCTGAGCTCCTTTCTTCAACTCGCTTTCTTGTGACCTGGCCGCAACACCGCAGGATGGCTTCAGGCCCTAATCTGGTTCCGGTACGGCACGCTGAGCCTTTGGTTATTTCCTCTTCCTGGTGGGAAATGAGAGTTAAATTTGCCCATCCAGACACCTCCAGCTAGCCTCTCATTGGTTCTCGCTATTCCTGTTCATCTTCCGCAGAAATTGCAAACTGGGCCAAACAGGAGGTTAAAGGCGCTGACTCTCCAAGTGGGGAGAGTGTTAGTAAAGCGTCTGGAATGTTGCACCCGAGTACCACGGGAGGAAAACTGAGACATATTTGAACACGTCTCCCGTTCACATGGTTGATCATACTTGGGTTCCACATGCATGTTTTAGCTGAAGGAAGAATACCTTAAACCTGGGTAGTTGAGACCCGTGTAATGGGTACCATGCAATATGACTTCAAAGGGTCTTCATTTACTCACCGAACCTCTCCAATCCTATCACTGCTGCGTTTATGCCCCTGTACACATGCTTGATTCTCTTTTGGAGACATAGCAATCCATAGGTTTTACGATACTTACTAGTCAGGTACATTCTTAGGCGTTTAATATGGGGTGTTGAGTCCATTTCGTTGAGCAAGGAGTAGCTCTTGTCTATTCCATATTTGGCTTAAGGAACTTTATCTGTGCTCATTTCAATCTCTGGTTTTATGCAGCACCCCAACTCTCCGTTACTCTTAAGCAAGCATAAGTTGTTTTTCTAAATTTGAGACCCTGTTCTGTTCTGTAATTCAGTTCCTGTGTAGCCAAGTTTCCATTCCGTGTATTACTGATATCTTATGATGTTTCTTTTTCTGTGTGACTTATTTCAGTTAGAATCATCATACCTGAATCCACTCATTGTGCTGCTAAGGGCCTGATGACACAGATTTCATTGCTGAGTGATATTGCTTTGTAAGTGAATACCACAACTTCTTTATCCATTTTTCACTTTCTGCGATGTTGAACTTGTACTGTAAACGAGGTTCTTGTAAACAGAGCCGTTCCAAACTTTGGGGTGGCTGTGTCTTTTTGATTTTAATTTCCCTAAGCTATAGGACCATAAGTGGAAGTGCCCTAGGCTCTGTTGCTTTGTTTTTTAGATGTTTCAGGAAACACCATACACTTCTCCCAAGTGTCTGTTGGCAATTTACATCCCGCCCATCAGCATAACAAGGCTTCCAGTTCTCAATGGCCTGTTGCCTTTCTGGATTTTACACTTTTTTCAGATGGCCCTTTTGACCGGGGGGAAGTGAGACTTCATTGTAGTGCAGATTTCCTTTGCAAGCTTGCTTGGTTGGCCAAAAAGGGAGTATGCGTTTTTTCCTGAATATATTCAGGAAAAAACGCATACGCCCTTTTTGGCCAAGTGCATCATTGTGGACGTTCTGCCTCTTTTCCTATGCTTTCAATGCAATTCCAGTCTACCTCCTGAAATCGGTTTCCTGCAATTCTGCCCCGCTTTCAAGTCCTCTTGGCAGCCTTACTTCAGTCTATTTTTGGACGATAGCTGTCATTTATAACTCTGCAGGTTTGTGAATTACAGTGCCCCTGAGCTCCTTTCTTCAACTCGCTTTCTTGTGACCTGGCCGCAACACCGCAGCATGGCTTCAGGCCCTAATCTGGTTCCGGCATGGCACGCTGAGCCTTTGGTTAATTCCTCTTCCTGGTGGGAAATGAGAGTTAAATTTGCCCGTCCAGACACCTCCAGCTAGCCTCTCATTGGTTCTCGCTATTCCTGTTCATCTTCCGCAGAAATTGCAAACTGGGGCAAACAGGAGGTTAAAGGCGCTGACTCTCCAATTCGGGAGAGTGTTAGTAAAGCGTCTGGAATGTTGCACCCGAGTACCAGGGTAAGAAAACTGAGACATATTTGAACACGTCTCCCGATCACATGGTTGATCATACTCTGGGTTCCACATGCATGTTTTAGCTGAAGGAAGAATACCTAAAACCTGGGTAGTTGAAACCCGTGGAATGGGTACCATGCAATATGACTTCAAAGGGTCTTCATTTGCTCACCGAACCTCTCCAATCCTATCACTGCTGCGTTTATGCCCCTGTACACATGCTTGATTCTCTTTCGGAGACATAGCAATCCATAGGTTTTAAGATACTTACTAGTCAGGAACATTCTTAGGCGTTTAATATGGGGTGTTGAGTCCATTTCGTTGAGCAAGGAGTAGCTCTTGTCTATTCCATATTTGGCTTAAGGAACTTTATCTGTGCTCATTTCAATCTCTGGTTTTATGCAGCACCCCAACTCACCTTTACCCTTAAGCAAGCATAAGTTGGTTTTCTAAATTTGAGACCCTGTTCTGTTCTGTAATTCAGTTCCTGTGTAGCCAAGTTTACATTCCGTGTATTACTGATATCTTATGATGTTTCTTTTTCTGTGTGACTTATTTCAGTTAGAATCATCATACCTGAATCCACTCATTGTGCTGCTAAGGGCCTGATGACACAGATTTCATTGCTGAGTGATATTGCTTTGTAAGTAAATACCACAACTTCTTTATCCATTTTTCACTTTCTGCGATGTTGAACTTGTACTGTAAACGAGGTTCTTGTAAACAGAGCCGTTCCAAACTTTGGGGTGGCTGTGTCTTTTTGATTTTAATTTCCCTAAGCTATAGGACCATAAGTGGAAGTGCCCTAGGCTCTGTTGCTTTGTTTTTTAGATGTTTCAGGAAACACCATACACTTCTCCCAAGTGTCTGTTGGCAATTTACATCCCGCCCATCAGCATAACAAGGCTCCCAGTTCTCAATGGCCTGTTGCCTTTCTGGATTTTACACTTTTTTCAGATGGCCCTTTTGACCGGGGGGAAGTGAGACTTCATTGTAGTGCAGATTTCCTTTGCAAGCTTGCATGGTTGGCCAAAAAGGGCGTATGCGTTTTTTCCTGAATATATTCAGGAAAAAACGCATACGCCCTTTTTGGCCAAGTGCATCATTGTGGACGTTCTGCCTCTTTTCCTATGCTTTCAATGCAATTCCAGTCTACCTCCTGAAATCGGTTTCCTGCAATTCTGCCCCGTTTTCAAGTCCTCTTGGCAGCCTTACTTCAGTCTATTTTTGGACGATAGCTGTCATTTATAACTCTGCAGGTTTGTGAATTACAGTGCCACTGAGCTCCTTTCTTCAACTCGCTTTCTTGTGACCTGGCCGCAACACCGCAGGATGGCTTCAGGCCCTAATCTGGTTCCGGCCCGGCATGCTGAGCCTTTGGTTAATTCCTCTTCCTGGTGGGAAATGAGAGTTAAATTTGCCCGTCCAGACACCTACAGCTAGCCTCTCATTGGTTCTCGCTATTCCTGTTCATCTTCCGCAGAAATTGCAAACTGGGCCAAACAGGAGGTTAAAGGCGCTGACTCTCCAAGTGGGGAGAGTGTTAGTAAAGCGTCTGGAATGTTGCACCCGAGTACCAGTGGAGGAAAACTGAGATATATTTGAACACGTCTCCCGATCACATGGTTGATGATACTCTAGGTTCCACATGCATGTTTTAGCTGAAGGAAGAATACCTTAAACCTGGGTAGTTGAAACCCGTGGAATGGGTACCATGCAATATGACTTCAAAGGGTCTTCATTTGCTCACCGAACCTCTCCAATCCTATCACTGCTGCGTTTATGCCCCTGTACACATGCTTGATTCTCTTTCGGAGACATAGCAATCCATAGGTTTTAAGATACTTACTAGTCAGGTACATTCTTAGGCGTTTAATATGGGGTGTTGAGTCCATTTCGTTGAGCAAGGAGTAGCTCTTGTCTATTCCATATTTGGCTTAAGGAACTTTATCTGTGCTCATTTCAATCTCTGGTTTTATGCAGCAACCCAACTCACCTTTCCCCTTAAGCAAGAATAAGTTGGTTTTCTAAATTTGAGACCCTGTTCTGTTCTGTAATTCAGTTCCTGTGTAGCCAAGTTTCCATTCCGTGTATTACTGATATCTTATGATGTTTCTTTTTCTGTGTGACTTATTTCAGTTAGAATCATCATACCTGAATCCACTCATTGTGCTGCTAAGGGCCTGATGACATAGATTTCATTGCTGAGTGATATTGCTTTGTAAGTGAATACCACAACTTCTTTATCCATTTTTCACTTTCTGCGATGTTGAACTTGTACTGTAAACGAGGTTCTTGTAAACAGAGCCGTTCCAAACTTTGGGGTGGCTGTGTCTTTTTGATTTTAATTTCCCTTTGCTATAGGACCATAAGTGGAAGTGCCCTAGGCTCTGTTGCTTTGTTTTTTAGATGTTTCAGGAAACACCATACACTTCTCCCAAGTGTCTGTTGGCAATTTACAACCCGCCCATCAGCATAACAAGGCTCCCAGTTCTCAATGGCCTGTTGCCTTTCTGGATTTTACACTTTTTTCAGATGGCCCTTTTGACCGGGGGGAAGTGAGACTTCATTGTAGTGCAGATTTCCTTTGCAAGCTTGCTTGGTTGGCCAAAAAGGGCGTATGCGTTTTTTCCTGAATATATTCAGGAAAAAACGCATACGCCCTTTTTGGCCAAGTGCATCATTGTGGACGTTCTGCCTCTTTTCCTATGCTTTCAATGCAATTCCAGTCTACCTCCTGAAATCGGTTTCCTGCAATTCTGCCCCGCTTTCAAGTCCTCTTGGCAGTCTTACTTCAGTCTATTTTTGGACGATAGCTGTCATTTATAACTCTGCAGGTTTGTGAATTACAGTGCCCCTGAGCTCCTTTCTTCAACTCGGTTTCTTTTGAGCTGGCCGCAACACCGCAGGATGGCTTCAGGCCCTAATCTGGTTCCGGCCCGGCATGCTGAGCCTTTGGTTAATTCCTCTTCCTGGTGTGAAATGAGAGTTAAATTTGCCCGTCCAGACACCTCCAGCTAGCCTCTCATTGGTCCTCGCTATTCCTGTTCATCTTCCGCAGAAATTGCAAACTGGGCCAAACAGGAGGTTAAAGGGACTGACTCTCCAAGTCGGGAGAGTGTTAGTAAAGCGTCTGGAATGTTGCACCCGAGTACCAGGGGAGGAAAACTGAGACATATTTGAACACGTCTCCCGTTCACATGGTTGATCATACTCTGGGTTCCACATGCCTGTTTTAGCTGAAGGAAGAATACCTTAAACCTGGAGAGTTGAGACCCGTGGAATGGGTACCATGCAATATGACTTCAAAGGGTCTTCATTTGCTCACCGAACCTCTCCAATCCTATCACTGCTGCGTTTATGCCCCTGTACACACGCTTGATTCTCTTTTGGAGACATAGCAATCCATAGGTTTTAAGATACTTACTAGTCAGGTACATTCTTAGGCTTTTAATATGGGGTTTTGAGTCCATTTCGTTGAGCAAGGAGTAGCTCTTGTCTATTCCATATTTGGCTTAAGGAACTTTATCTGTGCTCATTTCAATCCTGGTTTTATGCAGCACCCCAACTCACCTTTCCCCTTAAGCAAGCATAAGTTGGTTTTCTAAATTTGAGACCCTGTTCTGTTCTGTAATTCAGTTCCTGTGTAGCCAAGTTTACATTCCGTGTATTACTGATATCTTATGATGTTTCTTTTTCTGTGTGACTTATTTCAGTTAGAATCATCATACCTGAATCCACTCATTGTGCTGCTAAGGGCCTAATGACACAGATTTCATTGCTGAGTGATATTGCTTTGTAAGTAAATACCACAACTTCTTTATCCATTTTTCACTTTCTGCGATGTTGAACTTGTACTGTAAACGAGGTTCTTGTAAACAGAGGCGTCCCAAACTTTGGGGTGGCTGTGTCTTTTTGATTTTAATTTCCCTAAGCTATAGGACCATAAGTGGCAGTGCCCTAGGCTCTGTTGCTTTGTTTTTTAGATGTTTCAGGAAACACCATACACTTCTCCCGAGTGTCTGTTGGCAATTTACATCCCGCCCATCAGCATAACAAGGCTCCCAGTTCTCCATGGCCTGTCCTGCCTTTCTGGATTTTACACTTTTTTCAGATGGCCCTTTTGACCGGGGGGAAGTGAGACTTCATTGTAGTGCAGATTTCCTTTGCAAGCTTGCTTGGTTGGCCAAAAAGGGCGTATGCGTTTTTTCCTGAATATATTCAGGAAAAAACGCATACGCCCTTTTTGGCCAAGTGCATCATTGTGGACGTTCTGCCTCTTTTCCTATGCTTTCAATGCAATTCCAGTCTACCTCCTGAAATCGGTTTCCTGCAATTCTGCCCCGCTTTCAAGTCCTCTTGGCAGCCTTACTTCAGTCTATTTTTGGACGATAGCTGTCATTTATAACTCTGCAGGTTTGTGAATTACAGTGCCCCTGTGCTCCTTTCTTCAACTCGGTTTCTTTTGAGCTGGCCGCAACACCGCAGGATGGCTTCAGGCCCTAATCTGGTTCCGGCACGGCACGCTGAGCCTTTGGTTAATTCCTCTTCCTGGTGGGAAATGAGAGTTAAATTTGCCCGTCCAGACACCTCCAGCTAGCCTCTCATTGGTTCTCGCTATTCCTGTTCATCTTCCGCAGAAATTGCAAACTGGGCCAAACAGGAGGTTAAAGGGACTGACTCTCCAAGTGGGGAGAGTGTTAGTAAAGCGTCTGGAATGTTGCACCCGAGTACCAGGGTACGAAAACTGAGACATATTTGAACACGTCTCCCGATCACATGGTTGATCATACTCTAGGTTCCACATGCCTGTTTTAGCTGAAGGAAGAATACCTTAAACCTGGGTAGTTGAAACCCGTGGAATGGGTACCATGCAATATGACTTCAAAGGGGCCTCATTTGCTCACCGAACCTCTCCAATCCTATCACTGCTGCGTTTATGACCCTGTACACATGCTTGATTCTCTTTCGGAGACATAGCAATCCATAGGTTTTAAGATACTTACAAGTCAGGTACATTCTTAGGCGTTTAATATGGGGTGTTGAGTCCATTTCGTTGAGCAAGGAGTAGCTCTAGTCTATTCCATATTTGGCTTAAGGAACTTTATCTGTGCTCATTTCAATCTCTGGTTTTATGCAGCACCCCAACTCACCTTTACCCTTAAGCAAGCATAAGTTGTCTTTCTAAATTTGAGACCCTGTTCTGTTCTGTAATTCAGTTCCTGTGTAGCCAAGTTTCCATTCCGTGTATTACTGATATCTTATGATGTTTCTTTTTCTGTGTGACTTATTTCAGTTAGAATCATCATACCTGAATCCACTCATTGTGCTGCTAAGGGCCTGATGACATAGATTTCATTGCTGAGTGATATTGCTTTGTAAGTGAATACCACAACTTCTTTATCCATTTTTCACTTTCTGCGATGTTGAACTTGTACTGTAAACGAGGTTCTTGTAAACAGAGCCGTTCCAAACTTTGGGGTGGCTGTGTCTTTTTGATTTTAATTTCCCTTTGCTATAGGACCATAAGTGGAAGTGCCCTAGGCTCTGTTGCTTTGTTTTTTAGATGTTTCAGGAAACACCATACACTTCTCCCAAGTGTCTGTTGGCAATTTACAACCCGCCCATCAGCATAACAAGGCTCCCAGTTCTCAATGGCCTGTTGCCTTTCTGGATTTTACACTTTTTTCAGATGGCCCTTTTGACCGGGGGGAAGTGAGACTTCATTGTAGTGCAGATTTCCTTTGCAAGCTTGCTTGGTTGGCCAAAAAGGGCGTATGCGTTTTTTCCTGAATATATTCAGGAAAAAACGCATACGCCCTTTTTGGCCAAGTGCATCATTGTGGACGTTCTGCCTCTTTTCCTATGCTTTCAATGCAATTCCAGTCTACCTCCTGAAATCGGTTTCCTGCAATTCTGCCCCGCTTTCAAGTCCTCTTGGCAGTCTTACATCAGTCTATTTTTGGACGATAGCTGTCATTTATAACTCTGCAGGTTTGTGAATTACAGTGCCCCTGAGCTCCTTTCTTCAACTCGGTTTCTTTTGAGCTGGCCGCAACACCGCAGGATGGCTTCAGGCCCTAATCTGGTTCCGGCCCGGCATGCTGAGCCTTTGGTTAATTCCTCTTCCTGGTGGGAAATGAGAGTTAAATTTGCCCGTCCAGACACCTCCAGCTAGCCTCTCATTGGTCCTCGCTATTCCTGTTCATCTTCCGCAGAAATTGCAAACTGGGCCAAACAGGAGGTTAAAGGGACTGACTCTCCAAGTCGGGAGAGTGTTAGTAAAGCGTCTGGAATGTTGCACCCGAGTACCAGGGGAGGAAAACTGAGACATATTTGAACACGTCTCCCGTTCACATGGTTGATCATACTCTGGGTTCCACATGCCTGTTTTAGCTGAAGGAAGAATGCCTTAAACCTGGAGAGTTGAGACCCGTGGAATGGGTACCATGCAATATGACTTCAAAGGGTCTTCATTTGCTCACCGAACCTCTCCAATCCTATCACTGCTGCGTTTATGCCCCTGTACACACGCTTGATTCTCTTTTGGAGACATAGCAATCCATAGGTTTTAAGATACTTACTAGTCAGGTACATTCTTAGGCTTTTAATATGGGGTTTTGAGTCCATTTCGTTGAGCAAGGAGTAGCTCTTGTCTATTCCATATTTGGCTTAAGGAACTTTATCTGTGCTCATTTCAATCCTGGTTTTATGCAGCACCCCAACTCACCTTTCCCCTTAAGCAAGCATAAGTTGGTTTTCTAAATTTGAGACCCTGTTCTGTTCTGTAATTCAGTTCCTGTGTAGCCAAGTTTACATTCCGTGTATTACTGATATCTTATGATGTTTCTTTTTCTGTGTGACTTATTTCAGTTAGAATCATCATACCTGAATCCACTCATTGTGCTGCTAAGGGCCTAATGACACAGATTTCATTGCTGAGTGATATTGCTTTGTAAGTAAATACCACAACTTCTTTATCCATTTTTCACTTTCTGCGATGTTGAACTTGTACTGTAAACGAGGTTCTTGTAAACAGAGGCGTCCCAAACTTTGGGGTGGCTGTGTCTTTTTGATTTTAATTTCCCTAAGCTATAGGACCATAAGTGGCAGTGCCCTAGGCTCTGTTGCTTTGTTTTTTAGATGTTTCAGGAAACACCATACACTTCTCCCGAGTGTCTGTTGGCAATTTACATCCCGCCCATCAGCATAACAAGGCTCCCAGTTCTCCATGGCCTGTCCTGCCTTTCTGGATTTTACACTTTTTTCAGATGGCCCTTTTGACCGGGGGGAAGTGAGACTTCATTGTAGTGCAGATTTCCTTTGCAAGCTTGCTTGGTTGGCCAAAAAGGGCGTATGCGTTTTTTCCTGAATATATTCAGGAAAAAACGCATACGCCCTTTTTGGCCAAGTGCATCATTGTGGACGTTCTGCCTCTTTTCCTATGCTTTCAATGCAATTCCAGTCTACCTCCTGAAATCGGTTTCCTGCAATTCTGCCCCGCTTTCAAGTCCTCTTGGCAGCCTTACTTCAGTCTATTTTTGGACGATAGCTGTCATTTATAACTCTGCAGGTTTGTGAATTACAGTGCCCCTGAGCTCCTTTCTTCAACTCGGTTTCTTTTGAGCTGGCCGCAACACCGCAGGATGGCTTCAGGCCCTAATCTGGTTCCGGCACGGCACGCTGAGCCTTTGGTTAATTCCTCTTCCTGGTGGGAAATGAGAGTTAAATTTGCCCGTCCAGACACCTCCAGCTAGCCTCTCATTGGTTCTCGCTATTCCTGTTCATCTTCCGCAGAAATTGCAAACTGGGCCAAACAGGAGGTTAAAGGGACTGACTCTCCAAGTGGGGAGAGTGTTAGTAAAGCGTCTGGAATGTTGCACCCGAGTACCAGGGTACGAAAACTGAGACATATTTGAACACGTCTCCCGATCACATGGTTGATCATACTCTAGGTTCCACATGCCTGTTTTAGCTGAAGGAAGAATACCTTAAACCTGGGTAGTTGAAACCCGTGGAATGGGTACCATGCAATATGACTTCAAAGGGGCCTCATTTGCTCACCGAACCTCTCCAATCCTATCACTGCTGCGTTTATGACCCTGTACACATGCTTGATTCTCTTTCGGAGACATAGCAATCCATAGGTTTTAAGATACTTACAAGTCAGGTACATTCTTAGGCGTTTAATATGGGGTGTTGAGTCCATTTCGTTGAGCAAGGAGTAGCTCTTGTCTATTCCATATTTGGCTTAAGGAACTTTATCTGTGCTCATTTCAATCTCTGGTTTTATGCAGCACCCCAACTCACCTTTACCCTTAAGCAAGCATAAGTTGTCTTTCTAAATTTGAGACCCTGTTCTGTTCTGTAATTCAGTTCCTGTGTAGCCAAGTTTCCATTCCGTGTATTACTGATATCTTATGATGTTTCTTTTTCTGTGTGACTTACTTCAGTTAGAATCATCATACCTGAATCCACTCATTGTGCTGCTAAGGGCCTGATGACATAGATTTCATTGCTGAGTGATATTGCTTTGTAAGTGAATACCACAACTTCTTTATCCATTTTTCACTTTCTGCGATGTTGAACTTGTACTGTAAACGAGGTTCTTGTAAACAGAGCCGTTCCAAACTTTGGGGTGGCTGTGTCTTTTTGATTTTAATTTCCCTTTGCTATAGGACCATAAGTGGAAGTGCCCTAGGCTCTGTTGCTTTGTTTTTTAGATGTTTCAGGAAACACCATACACTTCTCCCAAGTGTCTGTTGGCAATTTACATCCCGCCCATCAGCATAACAAGGCTCCCAGTTCTCAATGGCCTGTTGCCTTTCTGGATTTTACAATTTTTTCAGATGGCCCTTTTGACCGGGGGGAAGTGAGACTTCATTGTAGTGCAGATTTCCTTTGCAAGCTTGCTTGGTTGGCCAAAAAGGGCGTATGCGTTTTTTCCTGAATATATTCAGGAAAAAACGCATACGCCCTTTTTGGCCAAGTGCATCATTGTGGACGTTCTGCCTCTTTTCCTATGCTTTCAATGCAATTCCAGTCTACCTCCTGAAATCGGTTTCCTGCAATTCTGCCCCGCTTTCAAGTCCTCTTGGCAGCCTTACTTCAGTCTATTTTTGGACGATAGCTGTCATTTATAACTCTGCAGGTTTGTGAATTACAGTGCCCCTGAGCTCCTTTCTTCAACTCGGTTTCTTTTGAGCTGGCCGCAACACCGCAGGATGGCTTCAGGCCCTAATCTGGTTCCGGCACGGCACGCTGAGCCTTTGGTTAATTCCTCTTCCTGGTGGGAAATGAGAGTTAAATTTGCCCGTCCAGACACCTCCAGATAGCCTCTCATTGGTCCTCACTATTCCTGTTCATCTTCCGCAGAAATAGCAAACTGGGCCAAACAGGAGGTTAAAGGGACTGACTCTCCAAGTCGGGAGAGTGTTAGTAAAGCGTCTGGAATGTTGTACCCGAGTACCAGGGGAGGAAAACTGAGACATATTTGAACACGTCTCCCGTTCACATGGTTGATCATACTCTGGGTTCCACATGCATGTTTTAGCTGAAGGAAGAATACCTTAAACCTGGAGAGTTGAGACCCGTGGAATGGGTACCATGCAATATGACTTCAAACGGTCTTCATTTGCTCACCGAACCTCTCCAATCCTATCACTGCTGCGTTTATGCCCCTGTACACACGCTTGATTCTCTTTTGGAGACATAGCAATCCATAGGTTTTAAGATACTTACTAGTCAGGTACATTCTTAGGCGTTTAATATGGGGTTTTGAGTCCATTTCGTTGAGCAAGGAGTAGCTCTTGTCTATTCCATATTTGGCTTAAGGAACTTTATCTGTGCTCATTTCAATCCTGGTTTTATGCAGCACCCCAACTCACCTTTCCCCTTAAGCAAGCATAAGTTGGTTTTCTAAATTTGAGACCCTGTTCTGTTTTGGAATGCAGTTCCTTGGAGCCAAGTTTACATTCCGTGTATTAGTGATATCTTATGATGTTTCTTTTTCTGTGTGACTTATTTCAGTTAGAATCATCGTACCTGAATCCACTCATTATGCTGCTACGGGCCTGATGACATAGATTTCATTGCTGAGTGATACTGCATTGTACGTAAGTACCACAAGTTCTTTATCCATTGTTCACTTTCTGTGATATTGAACTTGTACGGTAAACGAGGTTCTTGTAAACAGAGGCGTCCCAAACTTCGGGGTGGCTGTGTCTTTTTGATTTTAATTTCCCTAAGCTATAGGACCATAAGTGGAAGTGCCCTAGGCTCTGTTGCTTTGTTTTTTAGATGTTTCAGGAAACACCATACACTTCTCCCGAGTGTCTGTTGGCAATTTACATCCCGCCCATCAGCATAACAAGGCTCCCAGTTCTCCATGGCCTGTCCTGCCTTTCTGGATTTTACACTTTTTTCAGATGGCCCTTTTGACCGGGGGGAAGTGAGACTTCATTGTAGTGCAGATTTCCTTTGCAAGCTTGCTTGGGTGACCAAAAAGGGCGTATGCATTTTTTCCTGAATATATTCAGGAAAAAACGCATACGCCCTTTTTGGCCAAGTGCATCATTGTGGACGTTCTGCCTCTTTTCCTATGCTTTCAATGCAATTCCAGTCTACCTCCTGAAATCGGTTTCCTGCAATTCTGCCCCGCTTTCAAGTCCTCTTGGCAGCCTTACTTCAGTCTATTTTTGGACGATAGCTGTCATTTATAACTCTGCAGGTTTGTGAATTACAGTGCCCCTGAGCTCCTTTCTTCAACTCGGTTTCTTTTGAGCTGGCCGCAACACCGCAGCATGGCTTCAGGCCCTAATCTGATTCCGGAACGGCACGCTGAGCCTTTGGTTAATTCCTCTTCCTGGTGGGAAATGAGAGTTAAATTTGCCCGCCCAGACACCTCCAGCTAGTCCCTCATTGGTTCTCCCTATTCCTGTTCATCTTCTGCAGAAATTGCAAACTGGGCCAAACAGGAGGTTAAAGGGACTGACTCTCCAAGTTGGGAGAGTGTTAGTAAAGCGTCTGGAATGTTGCACCCGAGTACCAGGGGACCAAAAGTGAGACATATTTGAACATGTCTCCCGATCACACAGTTGAATATACTCTGGGTTCCACATGCATGTTTTAGCTGAAGGAAGAATACCTTAAACCTGGAGAGCTGAGACCCGTGGAATGGGTACCATGCAATATGACTTCAAAGGGTCTTCATTTGCTCACCGAACCTCTCCAATCCTATCACTGCTGCGTTTATGCCCATGTACACACGCTTGATTCTCTTTTGGAGACATAGCAATCCATAGGTTTTAAGATACTTACTAGTCAGGTACATTCTTAGGCGTTTAATATGCGGTGTTGAGTCCATTTCGTTGAGCAAGGAGTAGCTCTTGTCTATTCCATATTTGGCTTAAGGAACTTTATCTGTGCTCATTTCAATCTCTGGTTTTATGCAGCACCCCTACTCACCTTTACCCTTAAGCAAGCATAAGTTCATTTTCTAAATTTGAGTCCCTGTTCTGTTCTGTAATTCAGTTCCTGTGTAGCCAAGTTTACATTCCGTGTATTACTGATATCTTATGATGTTTCTTTTTCTGTGTGACTTACTTCAGTTAGAATCATCATACCTGAATCCACTCATTGTGCTGCTAAGGGCCTGATGACATAGATTTCATTGCTGAGTGATATTGCTTTGTAAGTAAATACCACATCTTCTTTATGCATTTTTCACTTTCTGAGATGTTGAATTGTACTGTAAACTAGGTTCTTGTAAACAGAGCCGTTCCAAACTTTGGGGTGGCTGTGTCTTTTTGATTTTAATTTCCCTAAGCTATAGGACCATAAGTGGAAGTGGCCTAGGCTCTGTTGCTTTGTTTTTTAGATGTTTCAGGAAATACCATACACTTCTCCCGAGTGGTTGTTCGCAATTTACATCCCGCCCTTCAGCATAACAAGGCTCCCACTTCTCCATGGCCTGTCCTGCCTATCTGGATTTTACACTTTTTTCAGATGGCCCTTTTGACCGGGGGGAAGTGAGACTTCATTGTAGTGCAGATTTCCTTTGCAAGCTTGCTTGGTTGGCCAAAAAGGGCGTATGCGTTTTTTCCTGAATATATTCAGGAATAAACGCATACGCCCTTTTTGGCCAAGTGCATCATTGTGGACGTTCTGCCTCTTTTCCTATGCTTTCAATGCAATTCCAGTCTACCTCCTGAAATCGGTTTCCTGCAATTCTGCCCCGCTTTCAAGTCCTCTTGGCAGCCTTACTTCAGTCTATTTTTGGACGATAGCTGTCATTTATAACTCTGCAGGTTTGTGAATTACAGTTCCCCTGAGCTCCTTTCTTCAACTCGGTTTCTTTTGAGCTGGCCGCAACACCGCAGGATGGCTTCAGGCCCTAATCTGGTTCCGGCCCGGCATGCTGAGCCTTTGGTTAATTCCTCTTCCTGGTGGGAAATGAGAGTTAAATTTGCCCATCCAGACACCTCCAGCTAGTCTCTCATTGGTTCTCCCTATTCCTGTTCAACTTCCGCAGTAATTGCAAACTGGGCCAAACAGGAAGTTAAAGGCACTGACTCTCCAAGTCGGGAGAGCGTTAGTAAAGCGTCTGGAATGTTGCACCCGAGTACCAGGGGACGGAAACTGAGACATATTTGAACACGTCTCCCGATCACATGGTTGATCATACTCTGGGTTCCACATGCATGTTTTAGCTGAAGGAAGAATACCTTAAACCTGGAGAGCTGAGACCCGTGGAATGGGTACCGTGCAATATGACTTTAAAGGGTCTTCATTTGCTCACCGAACCTCTCCACTCCTATCACTGCTGCGTTTATGCCCCTGTACACATGCTTGATTCTCTTTCGGAGACATAGCAATCCATAGGTTTTAAGATACTTACTAGTCAGGTACATCCTTAGGCATTTAATATGCGGTGTTGAGTCCATTTCATTGAGCAAGGAGTAGCTCTTGTCTATTCCATATTTGGCTTAAGGAACTTTGTGCTCATTTCGATCTCTGGTTTTATGCAGCACCCCAACTCACCTTTACCCTTAAGCAAGCATAAGTTGGTTTTCTAAATTTGAGACCCTGTTCTGTTTTGGAATTCAGTTCCTGTGTAGCAAAGTTTACATTCCGTGTATTAGTGATATCTTATGATGTTTCTTTTTCTGTGTGACTTATTTCAGTTAGAATCATCGTACCTGAATCTACTCATTATGCTGCTACGGGCCTGATGACATAGATTTCATTGCTGAATGATACTGCATTGTACGTAAGTACCACAAGTTCTTTATCCATTTTTCACTTTCTGTGATATTGAACTTGTACGGTAAACGAGGTTCTTGTAAACAGAGGCGTCCCAAACTTTGGGGTGGCTGTGTCTTTTTGATTTTAATTTCCCTAAGCTATAGGACCATAAGTGGAAGTGCCCTAGGCTCTGTTGCTTTGTTTTTTAGATGTTTCAGGAAACACCATACACTTCTCCCGAGTGTCTGTTGGCAATTTACATCCCGCCCATCAGCATAACAAGGCTCCCAGTTCTCCATGGCCTGTCCTGCCTTTCTGGATTTTACACCTTTTTCAGATGGCCCTTTTGACCGGGGGGAAATGAGACTTCTTTGTAGTGCAGATTTCCTTTGCAAGTTTGCTTGGTTGGCCAAAAAGGGCGTATGCATTTTTTCCTGAATATATTCAGGAAAAAATGCATACGCCCTTTTTGGCCAAGTGCATCATTGTGGACGTTCTGCCTCTTTTCCTATGCTTTCAATGCAATTCCAGTCTACCTCCTGAAATCGGTTTCCTGCAATTCTGCCCCGCTTTCAAGTCCTCTTGGCAGCCTTACTTCAGACTATTTTTGGATGATAGCTGTCATTTATAACTCTGCAGGTTTGTGAATTACAGTGCCCCTGAGCTCCTTTCTTCAACTCGCTTTCTTGTGACCTGGCCGCAACACCGTAGGATGGCTTCAGGCCCTAATCTGGTTCCGGCACGGCACGCTGAGCCTTTGGTTAATTCCTCTTCCTGGTGGGAAATAAGAGTTAAATTTGCCCGTCCAGACACCTCCAGCTAGTCTCTCATTGGTTCTCCCTATTCCTGTTCAACTTCCGCAGTAATTGCAAACTGGGCCAAACAGGAAGTTAAAGGCACTGACTCTCCAAGTCGGGAGAGCGTTAGTAAAGCGTCTGGAATGTTGCACCCGAGTACCAGGGGACGAAAACTGAGACATATTTGAACACGTCTCCCGATCACACGGTTGATCATACTCTGGGTTCCACATGCATGTTTTAGCTGAAGGAAAAATACCTTAAACCTGGAGAGCTGAGACCCATGGAATGGGTACCATGCAATATGACTTCAAAGGGTCTTCATTTGCTCACCGAACCTCTCCAATCCTATCACTGCTGCGTTTATGCCCCTGTACACACGCTTGATTCTCTGTTGGAGACATAGCAATCCATAGGTTTTAAGATACTTACTAGTCATGTACATTCTTAGGCGTTTAATATGGGGTGTTGAGTCCATTTCGTTGAGCAAGGAGTAGCTCTTGTCTATTCCATATTTGGCTTAAGGAACTTTTTCTGTGCTCATTTCAATCTCTGGTTTTATGCAGCACCCCAACTCACCTTTCCCCTTAAGCAAGCATAAGTTGGTTTTCTAAATTTGAGACCCTGTTCTGTTTTGGAATTCAGTTCCTGTGTAGCCAAGTTTACATTCCGTGTATTAGTGATATCTTATGATGTTTCTTTTTCTGTGTGACTTATTTCAGTTAGAATCATCATACCTGAATCCACTCATTATGCTGCTACGGGCCTGATGACATAGATTTCATTGCTGAGTGATACTGCATTGTACGTAAGTACCACAAGTTCTTTATCCATTTTTCACTTTCTGTGATATTGAACTTGTACGGTAAACGAGGTTCTTGTAAACAGAGGCGTCCCAAACTTTGGGGTGGCTGTGTCTTTTTGATTTTAATTTCCCTAAGCTATAGGACCATAGGTGGAAGTGCCCTAGGCTCTGTTGCTTTGTTTTTTAGATGTTTCAGGAAACACCATACACTTCTCCGGAGTGTCTGTTGACAATTTACATCCCGCCCATCAGCATAAGAAGGCTCCCAGTTCTCCATGGCCTGTCCTGCCTTTCTGGATTTTACACCTTTTTCAGATGGCCCTTTTGACCGGGGGGAAGTGAGACTTCTTTGTAGTGCAGATTACCTTTGCAAGCTTGCTTGGTTGGCCAAAAAGGGCGTATGCGTTTTTTCCTGAATATATTCAGGAAAAAACGCATACGCCCTTTTTGGCCAAGTGCATCATTGTGGACGTTCTGCCTCTTTTCCTATGCTTTCAATGCAATTCCAGTCTACCTCCTGAAATCGGTTTCCTGCAATTCTGCCCTGCTTTCAAGTCCTCTTGGCAGCCTTACTTCAGTCTATTTTTGGACGATAGCTGTCATTTATAACTCTGCAGGTGTGTGAATTACAGTGCCCCTGAGCTCCTTTCTTCAACTCGCTTTCTTGTGACCTGGCCGCAACACCGTAGGATGGCTTCAGGTCCTAATCTGGTTCCGGCAAGGCACGCTGAGCCTTTGGTTAATTCCTCTTCCTGGTGGGAAATAAGAGTTAAATTTGCCCGTCCAGACACCTCCAGCTAGTCTCTCATTGGTTCTCCCGATTCCTGTTCAACTTCCGCAGTAATTGCAAACTGGGCCAAACAGGAGGTTAAAGGCACTGACTCTCCAAGTCGGGAGAGCGTTAGTAAAGCGTCTGGAATGTTGCACCCGAGTACCAGGGGACGAAAACTGAGACATATTTGAACACGTCTCCCGATCACACGGTTGATCATACTCTGGGTTCCACATGCATGTTTTAGCTGAAGGAAGAATACCTTAAACCTTGAGAGCTGAGACCCATGGAATGGGTACCATGCAATATGACTTCAAAGGGTCTTCATTTGCTCACCGAACCTCTCCAATCCTATCACTGCTGCGTTTATGCCCCTGTACACACGCTTGATTCTCTTTCAGAGACATAGCAATCCATAGGTTTTAAGATACTTACTAGTCAGGTACATTCTTAGGCGTTTAATATGCGGTGTTGAGTCCATTTCGTTGAGCAAGGAGTAGCTCTTGTCTATTCCATATTGGGCTTAAGGAACTTTATCTGTGCTCATTTCAATCTCTGGTTTTATGCAGCACCCCTACTCACCTTTACCCTTAAGCAAGCATAAGTTGGTTTTCTAAATTTGAGACCCTGTTCTGTTTTGGAATTCAGTTCCTGTGTAGCCAAGTTTACATTCCGTGTATTACTGATATCTTATGATGTTTCTTTTTCTGTGTGACTTACTTCAGTTAGAATCATCATACCTGAATCCACTCATTGTGCTGCTAAGGGCCTGATGACATAGATTTCATTGCTGAGTGATATTGCTTTGTAAGTAAATACCACATCTTCTTTATCCATTTTTCACTTTCTGAGATGTTGAATTGTACTGTAAACAAGGTTCTTGTAAACAGAGGCGTCCCAAACTTTGGGGTGGCTGTGTCTTTTTGATTTTAATTTCCCTAAGCTATAGGACCATAAGTGGAAGTGCCCTAGGTTCTGTTGCTTTGTTTTTTAGATGTTTCAGGAAACACCATACACTTCTCCCAAGTGTCTGTTGGCAATTTACATCCCGCCCATCAGCATAACAAGGCTCCCAGTTCTCCATGGCCTGTCCTGCCTTTCTGGATTTTACACTTTTTTCAGATGGCCCTTTTGACCGGGGGGAAGTGAGACTTCATTGTAGTGCAGATTTCCTTTGCAAGCTTGCTTGGTTGGCCAAAAAGGGCGTATGCGTTTTTTCCTGAATATATTCAGGAAAAAACGCATACGCGCTTTTTGGCCAAGTGCATCATTGTGGACGTTCTGCCTCTTTTCCTATGCTTTCAATGCAATTCCAGTCTACCTCCTGAAATCGGTTTCCTGCAATTCTGCCCCGCTTTCAAGTCCTCTTGGCAGCCTTACTTCAGTCTATTTTTGGACGATAGCTGTCATTTATAACTCTGCAGGTTTGTGAATTACAGTGCCCCTGAGCTCCTTTCTTCAACTCGCTTTCTTGTGAACTGCCCGCAACACCGCAGGATGTCTTCAGGCCCTAATCTGGTTCTGGCACGGCATGCTGAGCCTTTGGTTAATTCCTCTTCCTGGTGGGAAATGAGAGTTAAATTTGCCCAACCAGACACCTCCAGCTAGTCTCTCATTGGTTCTCGCTATTCCTGTTCATCTTCCACAGAAATTGCAAACTGGGCCAAACAGGAGGTTAAAGGCGCTGACTCTCCAAGTGGGGAGAGAGTTAGTAAAGCGTCTGGAATGTTGCACCCGAATACCAGGGGAGGAAAACTGAGACATATTTGAACATGTCTCCCGTTCACATGGTTGATCATACTCTGTGTTCCACATGCATGTTTTAGCTGAAGGAAGAATACCTTAAACCTGGAGAGTTGAGACCCGTGCAATGGGTACCATGCAATATGACTTCAAAGGGTCTTCATTTGCTCACCGAACCTCTCCAATCCTATCACTGCTGCGTTTATGCCCCTGTACACACGCTTGATTCTCTTTTGGAGACATAGCAATCCATAGGTTTTAAGATACTTACTAGTCAGGTACATTCTTAGGCGTTTAATATGGGGTTTTGAGTCCATTTCGTTGAGCAAGGAGTAGCTCTTGTCCTTTCCATATTTGGCTTAAGGAACTTTATCTGTGCTCATTTCAATCTCTGGTTTTATGCAGCACCCCAACTCACCTTTCCCCTTAAGCAAGCATAAGTTGGTTTTCTAATTGAGACCCTGTTCTGTTTTGGAATGCAGTTCCTGTGTAGCCAAGTTTACATTCCGTGTATTACTGATATCTTATGATGTTTCTATTTCTGTGTGACTTATTTCAGTTAGAATCATCGTACCTGAATCCACTCATTATACTGCTACGGGCCTGATGACATAGATTTTATTGCTGAGTGATACTGCATTGTACGTAAGTACCACAAGTTCTTTATCCATTTTTCACTTTCTGTGATATTGAACTTGTATGGTAAACGAGGTTCTTGTAAACAGAGACGTTCCAAACTTTGGGGTGGCTGTGTCTTTTTGATTTTAATTTCCCTAAGCTATAGGACCATAAGTGGAAGTGCCCTAGGTTCTGTTGCTTTGTTTTTTAGATGTTTCAGGAAACACCATACACTTCTCCCGAGTGGTTGTTGGCAATTTACATCCCGCCCATCAGCATAACAAGGCTCCCAGTTCTCCATGGCCTGTCCTGCCTTTCTGGATTTTACACTTTTTTCAGATGGCCCTTTTGACCGGGGGGAAGTGAGACTTCATTGTAGTGCAGATTTCCTTTGCAAGCTTGCTTGGTTGGCCAAAAAGGGCGTATGCGTTTTTTCCTGAATATATTCAGGAAAAAACGCATACGCCCTTTTTGGCCAAGTGCATCATTGTGGACGTTCTGCCTCTTTTCCTATGCTTTCAATGCAATTCCAGTCTACCTCCTGAAATCGGTTTCCTGCAATTCTGCCCCGCTTTCAAGTCCTCTTGGCAGCCTTACTTCAGTCTATTTTTGGACGATAGCTGTCATTTATAACTCTGCAGGTTTGTGAATTACAGTGCCCCTGAGCTCCTTTCTTCAACTCGCTTTCTTTTGAGCTGGCCGCAACACCGCAGGATGGCTTCAGGCCCTAATCTGGTTCCGGCACGGCACGCTGAGCCTTTGGTTATTTCCTCTTCCTGGTGGGAAATGAGAGTTAAATTTGCCCGTCCAGACACCTCCAGCTAGCCTCTCATTGGTTCTCACTATTCCTGTTCATCTTCCGCAGAAATTGCAAACTGGGCCAAACAGGAGGTTAAAGGCGCTGACTCTCCAAGTCGGGAGAGTGTTAGTAAAGCGTCTGGAATGTTGCACCCGAGTACCAGGGGAGGAAAACTGAGACATATTTGAACACGTCTCCCGATCACATGGTTGATCATACTCTGGGTTCCACATGCATGTTTTAGCTGAAGGAAGAATACCTAAAACCTGGGTAGTTGAAACCCGTGGAATGGGTACCATGCAATATGACTTCAAAGGGTCTTCATTTGCTCACCGAACCTCTCCAATCCTATCACTGCTGCGTTTATGCCCCTGTACACATGCTTGATTCTCTTTCGGAGACATAGCAATCCATAGGTTTTAAGATACTTACTAGTCAGGTACATTCTTAGGCGTTTAATATGCGGTGTTGAGTCCATTTCGTTGAGCAAGGAGTAGCTCTTGTCTATTCCATATTTGGCTTAAGGAACTTTATCTGTGCTCATTTCAATCTCTGGTTTTATGCAGCAACCCAACTCACCTTTCCCCTTAAGCAAGCATAAGTTGGTTTTCTAAATTTGAGAACCTGTTCTGTTTTGGAATTTAGTTCCTGTGTAGCCAAGTTTACATTCCGTGTATTAGTGATATCTTATGATGTTTCTTTTTCTGTGTGACTTATTTCAGTTAGAATCATCGTACCTGAATCCACTCATTATGCTGCTACGGGCCTGGTGACATAGATTTCATTGTTGAGTGATACTGCATTGTACGTAAGTACCACAAGTTCTTTATCCATTTTTCACTTTCTGCGATGTTGAACTTGTACGGTAAACGAGTTTCTTGTAAACAGAGGCGTCCCAAACTTTGGGGTGGCTGTGTCTTTTTGATTTTAATTTCCCTAAGCTATAGGACCATAAGTGGAAGTGCCCTAGGCTCTGTTGCTTTGTTTTTTAGATGTTTCAGGAAACACCATACACTTCTCCCGAGTGTCTGTTGGCAATTTACATCCCGCCCATCAGCATAACAAGGCTCCCAGTTCTCCATGGCCTGTCTTGCCTTTCTGGATTTTACACTTTTTTCAGATGGCCCTTTTGACTGGGGGGAAGTGAGACTTCATTGTAGTGCAGATTTCCTTTGCAAGTTTGCTTGGTTGGCCAAAAAGGGCGTATGCGTTTTTTCCTGAATATATTCAGGAAAAAACGCATACGCCCTTTTTGGCCAAGTGCATCATTGTGGACGTTCTGCCTCTTTTCCTATACTTTCAATGCAATTCCAGTCTACCTCCTGAAATCGGTTTCCTGCAATTCTGCCCCGCTTTCAAGTCCTCTTGGCAGCCTTACTTCAGTGTATTTTTGGACGATAGCTGTCATTTATAACTCTGCAGGTTTGTGAATTACAGTGCCCCTGAGCTCCTTTCTTCAACTCGCTTTCTTGTGACCTGGCCGCAACACCGCAGGATGGCTTCAGGCCCTAATCTGGTTCTGGCACGGCACACTGAGCCTTTGGTTAATTCCTCTTCCTGGTGGGAAATGAGAGTTAAATTTCCCCGTTCAGACACCTCCAGCTAGTCTCTCATTGGTTCTCGCTATTCCTGTTCATCTTCCGCAGAAATTGCAAACTGGGCCAAACAGGAGGTTAAAGGGACTGACTCTCGAAGTGGGTAGAGTGTTACTAAAGCGTGTGGAATGTTGCACCCGAGTACCAGGGTACGAAAACTGAGACATATTTGAACACGTCTCCCGATCACATGGTTGATCATACTCTGGGTTCCACATGCATGTTTTAGCTGAAGGAAGAATACCTTAAACCTGGAGAGCTGAGACCCGTGTAATGGGTACCATGCAATATGACTTCAAAGGGTCTTCATTTGCTCACCGAACCTCTCCAGTCCTATCACTGCTGCGTTTATGCCCCTGTACACATGCTTGATTCTCTTTCGGAGACATAGCAATCCATAGGTTTTAAGATACTTACTAGTCAGGTACATCCTTATTCGTTTAATATGCGGTGTTGAGTCCATTTCATTGAGCAAGGAGTAGCTCTTGTCTATTCCATATTTGGCTTAAGGAACTTTGTGCTCATTTCGATCTCTGGTTTTATGCAGCACCCCAACTCACCTTTCCCCTTAAGCAAGCATAAGTTGGTTTTCTAAATTTGAGACCCTGTTCTGTTCTGTAATTCAGTTCCTGTGTAGCCAAGTTTACATTCCGTGTATTACTGATATCTTATGATGTTTCTTTTTCTGTGTGACTTATTTCAGTTAGAATCATCGTACCTGAATCCACTCATTATGCTGCTACGGGCCTGATGACATAGATTTCATTGCTGAGTGATACTGCATTGTACGTAAATACCACAAGTTCTTTATCCATTTTTCACTTTCTGTGATATTGAACTTGTACGGTAAACGATGTTCTTGTAAACAGAGGCGTCTCAAACTTTGGGGTGGCTGTGTCTTTTTTATTTTAATTTCCCTAAGCTATAGGACCATAAGTGGAAGTGCCCTAGGCTCTGTTGCTTTGTTTTTAGATGTTTCAGGAAACACCATACACTTCTCCCCAGTGTGTTTTGGCAATTTACATCCCGCCCATCAGCATAACAAGGCTCCCAGTTCCCAATGGCCTGTCCTGCCTTTCTGGATTTTACACTTTTTTCAGATGGCCCTTTTGACCGGGGGGAAGTGAGACTTCATTTTAGTGCAGATTTCCTTTGCAAGTTTGCTTGGTTGGCCAAAAAGGGCGTATGCGTTTTTTCCTGAATATATTCAGGAAAAAACGCATACGCCCTTTTTGGCCAAGTGCATCATTGTGGACGTTCTGCCTCTTTTCCTATGCTTTCAATGCAATTCCAGTCTACCTCCTGAAATCGGTTTCCTGCAATTCTGCCCCGCTTTCAAGTCCTCTTGGCAGCCTTACTTCAGTCTATTTTTGGACGATAGCTGTCATTTATAACTCTGCAGGTTTGTGAATTACAGTGCCCCTGAGCTCCTTTCTTCAACTCGCTTTCTTGTGATCTGGCCGCAACACCACAGGATGGCTTCAGGCCCTAATCTGGTTCCGGCACGGCACGCTGAGCCTTTGGTTAATTCCTCTTCCTGGTGGGAAATGATAGTTAAATTTGCCCGTCCAGACACCTCCAGCTAGTCTCTCATTGGTTCTCGCTATTCCTGTTCATTTTCCGCAGAAATTGCAAACTGGGCCAAACAGGAGGTTAAAGGGACTGACTCTCCAAGTGGGGAGAGTGTTAGTAAAGCGTCTGGAATGTTGCACCCGAGTACCAGGGTACGAAAACTGAGACATATTTGAACACGTCTCCCGATCACATGGTTGATCATACTCTGGGTTCCACATGCATGTTTTAGCTGAAGGAAGAATACCTAAAACCTGGGTAGTTGAAACCCGTGGAATGGGTACCATGCAATATGACTTCAAAGGGTCTTCATTTGCTCACCGAACCTCTCCAATCCTATCACTGCTGCGTTTATGCCCCTGTACACATGCTTGATTCTCTTTCGGAGACATAGCAATCCATAGGTTTTAAGATACTTACTAGTCAGGTACATTCTTAGGCGTTTAATATGCGGTGTTGAGTCCATTTCGTTGAGCAAGGAGTAGCTCTTGTCTATTCCATATTTGGCTTAAGGAACTTTATCTGTGCTTATTTCAATCTCTGGTTTTATGCAGCACCCCAACTCACCTTTACCCTTAAGCAAGCATAAGTTGGTTTTCTAAATTTGAGACCCTGTTCTGTTTTGGAATGCAGTTCCTGTGTAGCCAAGTTTACATTCCGTGTATTAGTGATATCTTATGATGTTTCTTTTTCTGTGTGACTTATTTCAGTTAGAATCATCGTACCTGAATCCACTCATTGTGCTGCTAAGGGCCTGATGACATAGATTTCATTGCTGAGTGATATTGCTTTGTAAGTAAATACCACAACTTCTTTATCCATTTTTCACTTTCTGCGATATTCAACTTGTACTGTAAACGAGGTTCTTGTAAACAGAGCCGTTCCAAACTTTGGGGTGGCTGTGTCTTTTTGATTTTAATTTCCCTAAGCTATAGGACCATAAGTGGAAGTGCCCTAGGTTCTGTTGCTTTGTTTTTTAGATGTTTCAGGAAACACCATACACTTCTCCCGAGTGTCTGTTGGCAATTTACATCCCGCCCATCAACATAACAAGGCTCCCAGTTCTCCATGGCCTGTCTTGCCTTTCTGGATTTTACACTTTTTTCAGATGGGCCTTTTGACTGGGGGGAAGTGAGACTTCATTGTAGTGCAGATTTCCTTTGCAAGTTTGCTTGGTTGGCCAAAAAGTGCGTATGCGTTTTTTCCTGAATATATTCAGGAAAAAACGCATACGCCCTTTTTGGCCAAGTGCATCATTGTGGACGTTCTGCCTCTTTTCCTATGCTTTCAATGCAATTCCAGTCTACCTCCTGAAATCGGTTTCCTGCAATTCTGCCCCGCTTTCAAGTCCTCTTGGCAGCCTTACTTCAGTGTATTTTTGGACGATAGCTGTCATTTATAACTCTGCAGGTTTGTGAATTACAGTGCCCCTGAGCTCCTTTCTTCAACTCGCTTTCTTGTGACCTGGCCGCAACACCGCAGGATGGCTTCAGGCCCTAATCTGGTTCTGGCACGGCACACTGAGCCTTTGGTTAATTCCTCTTCCTGGTGGGAAATGAGAGTTAAATTTTCCCGTTCAGACACCTCCAGCTAGTCTCTCATTGGTTCTCGCTATACCTGTTCATCTTCCGCAGAAATTGCAAACTGGGCCAAACAGGAGGTTAAAGGGACTGACTCTCCAAGTCGGGAGAGTGTTAGTAAAGCGTCTGGAATGTTGCACCCGAGTACCAGGGTACGAAAACTGAGACATATTTGAACACGTCTCCCGATCACATGGTTGATCATACTCTAGGTTCCACATGCATGTTTTAGCTGAAGGAAGAATACCTTAAACCTGGGTAGTTGAAACCCGTGGAATGGGTACCATGCAATATGATTTTAAAGGGTCTTCATTTGCTCACCGAACCTCTCCAATCCTATCACTGCTGCGTTTATGCCCCTGTACACATGCTTGATTCTCTTTCGGAGACATAGCAATCCATAGGTTTTAAGATACTTACTAGTCAGGTACATTCTTAGGCGTTTAATATGGGGTGTTGAGTCCATTTCGTTGAGCAAGGAGTAGCTCTTGTCTATTCCATATTTGGCTTAAGGAACTTTATCTGTGCTCATTTCAATCTCTGGTTTTATGCAGCACCCCAACTCACCTTTCCCCGTAAGCAAGCATAAGTTGGTTTTCTAAATTTGAGACCCTGTTCTGTTCTGTAATTCAGTTCCTGTGTAGCCAATTTCCATTTCGTGTATTACTGATATCTTATGATGTTTCTTTTTCTGTGTGACTTATTTCATTTAGAATCATCATACCTGAATCCACTCATTGTGCTGCTAAGGGCCTGATGACATAGATTTCATTGCTGAGTGATATTGCTTTGTAAGTAAATACCACAACTTCTTTATCCATTTTTCACTTTCTGCGATGTTGAACTTGTACTGTAAACGAGGTTCTTGTAAACAGAGCCGTTCCAAACTTTGGGGTGGCTGTGTCTTTTTGATTTTAATTTCCCTAAGCTATAGGACCATAAGTAGAAGTGCCCTAGGCTCTGTTGCTTTGTTTTTTAGATGTTTCAGGAAACACCATACACTTCTCCCAAGTGTCTGTTGGCAATTTACATCCCGCCCATCAGCATAACAAGGCTCCCAGTTCTCAATGGCCTGTTGCCTTTCTGGATTTTACACTTTTTTCAGATGGCCCTTTTGACCGGGGGAAGTGAGACTTCATTGTAGTGCAGATTTCCTTTGCAAGCTTGCTTGGTTGGCCAAAAAGGGCGTATGCGTTTTTTCCTGAATATATTCAGGAAAAAACGCATACGCCCTTTTTGGCCAAGTGCATCATTGTGGACGTTCTGCCTCTTTTCCTATGCTTTCAATGCAATTCCAGTCTACCTCCTGAAATCGGTTTCCTGCAATTCTGCCCCGCTTTCAAGTCCTCTTGGCAGCCTTACTTCAGTCTATTTTTGGACGATAGCTGTCATTTATAACTCTGCAGGTTTGTGAATTACAGTGCCCCTGAGCTCCTTTCTTCAACTCGCTTTCTTGAGAACTGGCCGCAACACCGCAGGATGTCTTCAGGCCCTAATCTGGTTCTGGCACGGCATGCTGAGCCTTTGGTTAATTCCTCTTCCTGGTGTGAAATGAGAGTTAAATTTGCCCAACCAGACACCTCCAGCTAGTCTCTCATTGGTTCTCGCTATTCCTGTTCATCTTCCACAGAAATTGCAAACTGGGCCAAACAGGAGGTTAAAGGGACTGACTCTCCAAGTGGGGAGAGTGTTAGTAAAGCGTCTGGAATGTTGCACCCGAGTACCAGGGTACGAAACCTGAGACATATTTGAACACGTCTCCCGATCACATGGTTGATCATACTCTAGGTTCCACATGCATGTTTTAGCTGAAGGAAGAATACCTTAAACCTGGGTAGTTGAAACCCGTGGAATGGGTACCATGCCATATGACTTCAAAGGGTCTTCATTTGCTCACGAACCTCTCCAATCCTATCACTGCTGCGTTTATGCCCCTGTACACATGCTTGATTCTCTTTCGGAGACATAGCAATCCATAGGTTTTAAGATACTTACTAGTCAGGTACATTCTTAGGCGTTTAATATGTGGTGTTGAGTCCATTTCGTTAAGCAAGGAGTAGCTCTTGTCTATTCCATATTTGGCTTAAGGAACTTTATCTGTGCTCATTTCAGTCTCTGGTTTTATGCAGCACCCCAACTCACCTTTACCCTTAAGCAAGCATAAGTTGGTTTTCTAAATTTGAGACCCTGTTCTGTTCTGTAATTCAGTTCCTGTGTAGCCAAGTTTACATTCTGTGTATTACTGATATCTTATGATGTTTCTTTTTCTGTGTGACTTATTTCAGTTAGAATCATCATACCTGAATCCACTCATTGTGCTGCTAAGGGCCTGATGACATAGATTTCATTGCTGAGTGATATTGCTTTGTAAGTAAATACCACAACTTCTTTATCCATTTTTCACTTTCTGCGATGTTGAACTTGTACTGTAAACGAGGTTCTTGTAAACAGAGCCGTTCCAAACTTTGGGGTGGCTGTGTCTTTTTGATTTTAATTTCCCTAAGCTATAGGACCATAAGTGGAAGTGCCCTAGGTTCTGTTGCTTTGTTTTTTAGATGTTTCAGGAAACACCATACACTTCTCCCAAGTGTCTGTTGGCAATTTACATCCCGCCCATCAGCATAACAAGGCTCCCAGTTCTCCATGGCCTGTCTTGCCTTTCTGGATTTTACACTTTTTTCAGATGGCCCTTTTGACTGGGGGGAAGTGAGACTTCATTGTAGTGCAGATTTCCTTTGCAAGTTTGCTTGGTTGGCCAAAAAGTGCGTATGCGTTTTTTCCTGAATATATTCAGGAAAAAACGCATACGCCCTTTTTGGCCAAGTGCATCATTGTGGACGTTCTGCCTCTTTTCCTATGCTTTCAATGCAATTCCAGTCTACCTCCTGAAATCGGTTTCCTGCAATTCTGCCCCGCTTTCAAGTCCTCTTGGCAGCCTTACTTCAGTGTATTTTTGGACGATAGCTGTCATTTATAACTCTGCAGGTTTGTGAATTACAGTGTCCCTGAGCTCCTTTCTTCAACTCGCTTTCTTGTGACCTGGCCGCAACACCGCAGGATGGCTTCAGGCCCTAATCTGGTTCTGGCACGGCACACTGAGCCTTTGGTTAATTCCTCTTCCTGGTGGGAAATGAGAGTTAAATTTGCCCGTCCAGACACCTCCAGCTAGTCTCTCATTGGTTCTCGCTATTCCTGTTCATCTTCCGCAGAAATTGCAAACTGGGCCAAACAGGAGGTTAAAGGGACTGACTCTCCAAGTCGGGAGAGTGTTAGTAAAGCGTCTGGAATGTTGCACCCGAGTACCGGGTTACGAAAACTGAGACATATTTGAACACGTCTCCTGATCACATGGTTGATCATACTCTAGGTTCCACATGCATGTTTTAGCTGAAGGAAGAATACCTAAAACCTGGGTAGTTGAAACCCGTGGAATGGGTACCATGCAATATGACTTCAAAGGGTCTTCATTTCCTCACCGAACCTCTCCAATCCTATCACTGCTGCGTTTATGCCCCTGTACACATGCTTGATTCTCTTTCGGGGACATAGCAATCCATAGGTTTTACGATACTTACTAGTCAGGTACATTCTTAGGCGTTTAATATGCGGTGTTGAGTCCATTTCGTTGAGCAAGGAGTAGCTCTTGTCTATTCCATATTTGGCTTAAGGAACTTTATCTGTGCTCATTTCAATCTCTGGTTTTATGCAGCACCCCAACTCACCTTTACCCTTAAGCAAGCATAAGTTGGTTTTCTAAATTTGAGACCCTGTTCTGTTTTGGAATGCAGTTCCTGTGTAGCCAAGTTTACATTCCGTGTATTAGTGATATCTTATGATGTTTCTTTTTCTGTGTGACTTATTTCAGTTAGAATCATCGTACCTGAATCCACTCATTGTGCTGCTAAGGGCCTGATGACATAGATTTCATTGCTGAGTGATATTGCTTTGTAAGTAAATACCACAACTTCTTTATCAATTTTTCACTTTCTGCGATATTCAACTTGTACTGTAAACGAGGTTCTTGTAAACAGAGCCGTTCCAAACTTTGGGGTGGCTGTGTCTTTTTGATTTTAATTTCCCTAAGCTATAGGACCATAAGTGGAAGTGCCCTAGGTTCTGTTGCTTTGTTTTTTAGATGTTTCAGGAAACACCATACACTTCTCCCGAGTGTCTGTTGGCAATTTACATCCCGCCCATCAGCATAACAAGGCTCCCAGTTCTCCATGGCCTGTCTTGCCTTTCTGGATTTTACACTTTTTTCAGATGGCCCTTTTGACTGGGGGGAAGTGAGACTTCATTGTAGTGCAGATTTCCTTTGCAAGTTTGCTTGGTTGTCCAAAAAGTGCGTATGCGTTTTTTCCTGAATATATTCAGGAAAAAACGCATACGCCCTTTTTGGCCAAGTGCATCATTGTGGACGTTCTGCCTCTTTTCCTATGCTTTCAATGCAATTCCAGTCTACCTCCTGAAATCGGTTTCCTGCAATTCTGCCCCGCTTTCAAGTCCTCTTGGCAGCCTTACTTCAGTGTATTTTTGGACGATAGCTGTCATTTATAACTCTGCAGGTTTGTGAATTACAGTGCCCCTGAGCTCCTTTCTTCAACTCGCTTTCTTGTGACCTGGCCGCAACACCGCAGGATGGCTTCAGGCCCTAATCTGGTTCTGGCACGGCACACTGAGCCTTTGGTTAATTCCTCTTCCTGGTGGGAAATGAGAGTTAAATTTTCCCGTTCAGACACCTCCAGCTAGTCTCTCATTGGTTCTCGCTATACCTGTTCATCTTCCGCAGAAATTGCAAACTGGGCCAAACAGGAGGTTAAAGGGACTGACTCTCCAAGTCGGGAGAGTGTTAGTAAAGCGTCTGGAATGTTGCACCCGAGTACCAGGGTACGAAAACTGAGACATATTTGAACACGTCTCCCGATCACATGGTTGATCATACTCTAGGTTCCACATGCATGTTTTAGCTGAAGGAAGAATACCTTAAACCTGGGTAGTTGAAACCCGTGGAATGGGTACCATGCAATATGATTTTAAAGGGTCTTCATTTGCTCACCGAACCTCTCCAATCCTATCACTGCTGCGTTTATGCCCCTGTACACATGATTGATTCTCTTTCGGAGACATAGCAATCCATAGGTTTTAAGATACTTACTAGTCAGGTACATTCTTAGGCGTTTAATATGGGGTGTTGAGTCCATTTCGTTGAGCAAGGAGTAGCTCTTGTCTATTCCATATTTGGCTTAAGGAACTTTATCTGTGCTCATTTCAATCTCTGGTTTTATGCAGCACCCCAACTCACCTTTCCCCGTAAGCAAGCATAAGTTGGTTTTCTAAATTTGAGACCCTGTTCTGTTCTGTAATTCAGTTCCTGTGTAGCCAATTTCCATTTCGTGTATTACTGATATCTTATGATGTTTCTTTTTCTGTGTGACTTATTTCAGTTAGAATCATCATACCTGAATCCACTCATTGTGCTGCTAAGGGCCTGATGACATAGATTTCATTGCTGAGTGATATTGCTTTGTAAGTAAATACCACAACTTCTTTATCCATTTTTCACTTTCTGCGATGTTGAACTTGTACTGTAAACGAGGTTCTTGTAAACAGAGCCGTTCCAAACTTTGGGGTGGCTGTGTCTTTTTGATTTTAATTTCCCTAAGCTATAGGACCATAAGTAGAAGTGCACTAGGCTCTGTTGCTTTGTTTTTTAGATGTTTCAGGAAACACCATACACTTCTCCCAAGTGTCTGTTGGCAATTTACATCCCGCCCATCAGCATAACAAGGCTCCCAGTTCTCAATGGCCTGTTGCCTTTCTGGATTTTACACTTTTTTCAGATGGCCCTTTTGACCGGGGGGAAGTGAGACTTCATTGTAGTGCAGATTTCCTTTGCAAGCTTGCTTGGTTGGCCAAAAAGGGCGTATGCGTTTTTTCCTGAATATATTCAGGAAAAAACGCATACGCCCTTTTTGGCCAAGTGCATCATTGTGGACGTTCTGCCTCTTTTCCTATGCTTTCAATGCAATTCCAGTCTACCTCCTGAAATCGGTTTCCTGCAATTCTGCCCCGCTTTCAAGTCCTCTTGGCAGCCTTACTTCAGTGTATTTTTGGACGATAGCTGTCATTTATAACTCTGCAGGTTTGTGAATTACAGTGCCCCTGAGCTCCTTTCTTCAACTCGCTTTCTTGTGACCTGGCCGCAACACCGCAGGATGGCTTCAGGCCCTAATCTGGTTCTGGCACGGCACACTGAGCCTTTGGTTAATTCCTCTTCCTGGTGGGAAATGAGAGTTAAATTTTCCCGTTCAGACACCTCCAGCTAGTCTCTCATTGGTTCTCGCTATACCTGTTCATCTTCCGCAGAAATTGCAAACTGGGCCAAACAGGAGGTTAAAGGGACTGACTCTCCAAGTCGGGAGAGTGTTAGTAAAGCGTCTGGAATGTTGCACCCGAGTACCAGGGTACGAAAACTGAGACATATTTGAACACGTCTCCCGATCACATGGTTGATCATACTCTAGGTTCCACATGCATGTTTTAGCTGAAGGAAGAATACCTTAAACCTGGGTAGTTGAAACCCGTGGAATGGGTACCATGCAATATGATTTTAAAGGGTCTTCATTTGCTCACCGAACCTCTCCAATCCTATCACTGCTGCGTTTATGCCCCTGTACACATGATTGATTCTCTTTCGGAGACATAGCAATCCATAGGTTTTAAGATACTTACTAGTCAGGTACATTCTTAGGCGTTTAATATGGGGTGTTGAGTCCATTTCGTTGAGCAAGGAGTAGCTCTTGTCTATTCCATATTTGGCTTAAGGAACTTTATCTGTGCTCATTTCAATCTCTGGTTTTATGCAGCACCCCAACTCACCTTTCCCCGTAAGCAAGCATAAGTTGGTTTTCTAAATTTGAGACCCTGTTCTGTTCTGTAATTCAGTTCCTGTGTAGCCAATTTCCATTTCGTGTATTACTGATATCTTATGATGTTTCTTTTTCTGTGTGACTTATTTCAGTTAGAATCATCATACCTGAATCCACTCATTGTGCTGCTAAGGGCCTGATGACATAGATTTCATTGCTGAGTGATATTGCTTTGTAAGTAAATACCACAACTTCTTTATCCATTTTTCACTTTCTGCGATGTTGAACTTGTACTGTAAACGAGGTTCTTGTAAACAGAGCCGTTCCAAACTTTGGGGTGGCTGTGTCTTTTTGATTTTAATTTCCCTAAGCTATAGGACCATAAGTAGAAGTGCACTAGGCTCTGTTGCTTTGTTTTTTAGATGTTTCAGGAAACACCATACACTTCTCCCAAGTGTCTGTTGGCAATTTACATCCCGCCCATCAGCATAACAAGGCTCCCAGTTCTCAATGGCCTGTTGCCTTTCTGGATTTTACACTTTTTTCAGATGGCCCTTTTGACCGGGGGGAAGTGAGACTTCATTGTAGTGCAGATTTCCTTTGCAAGCTTGCTTGGTTGGCCAAAAAGGGCGTATGCGTTTTTTCCTGAATATATTCAGGAAAAAACGCATACGCCCTTTTTGGCCAAGTGCATCATTGTGGACGTTCTGCCTCTTTTCCTATGCTTTCAATGCAATTCCAGTCTACCTCCTGAAATCGGTTTCCTGCAATTCTGCCCCGCTTTCAAGTCCTCTTGGCAGCCTTACTTCAGTCTATTTTTGGACGATAGCTGTCATTTATAACTCTGCAGGTTTGTGAATTACAGTGCCCCTGAGCTCCTTTCTTCAACTCGCGTTCTTGAGAACTGGCCGCAACACCGCAGGATGTCTTCAGGCCCTAATCTGGTTCTGGCACGGCATGCTGAGCCTTTGGTTAATTCCTCTTCCTGGTGTGAAATGAGAGTTAAATTTGCCCAACCAGACACCTCCAGCTAGTCTCTCATTGGTTCTCGCTATTCCTGTTCATCTTCCACAGAAATTGCAAACTGGGCCAAACAGGAGGTTAAAGGGACTGACTCTCCAAGTGGGGAGAGTGTTAGTAAAGCGTCTGGAATGTTGCACCCGAGTACCAGGGTACGAAACCTGAGACATATTTGAACACGTCTCCCGATCACATGGTTGATCATACTCTAGGTTCCACATGCATGTTTTAGCTGAAGGAAGAATACCTTAAACCTGGGTAGTTGAAACCCGTGGAATGGGTACCATGCCATATGACTTCAAAGGGTCTTCATTTGCTCACGAACCTCTCCAATCCTATCACTGCTGCGTTTATGCCCCTGTACACATGCTTGATTCTCTTTCGGAGACATAGCAATCCATAGGTTTTAAGATACTTACTAGTCAGGTACATTCTTAGGCGTTTAATATGTGGTGTTGAGTCCATTTCGTTAAGCAAGGAGTAGCTCTTGTCTATTCCATATTTGGCTTAAGGAACTTTATCTGTGCTCATTTCAATCTCTGGTTTTATGCAGCACCCCAACTCACCTTTACCCTTAAGCAAGCATAAGTTGGTTTTCTAAATTTGAGACCCTGTTCTGTTCTGTAATTCAGTTCCTGTGTAGCCAAGTTTACATTCTGTGTATTACTGATATCTTATGATGTTTCTTTTTCTGTGTGACTTATTTCAGTTAGAATCATCATACCTGAATCCACTCATTGTGCTGCTAAGGGCCTGATGACATAGATTTCATTGCTGAGTGATATTGCTTTGTAAGTAAATACCACAACTTCTTTATCCATTTTTCACTTTCTGCGATGTTGAACTTGTACTGTAAACGAGGTTCTTGTAAACAGAGCCGTTCCAAACTTTGGGGTGGCTGTGTCTTTTTGATTTTAATTTCCCTAAGCTATAGGACCATAAGTGGAAGTGCCCTAGGTTCTGTTGCTTTGTTTTTTAGATGTTTCAGGAAACACCATACACTTCTCCCGAGTGTCTGTTGGCAATTTACATCCCGCCCATCAGCATAACAAGGCTCCCAGTTCTCCATGGCCTGTCTTGCCTTTCTGGATTTTACACTTTTTTCAGATGGCCCTTTTGACTGGGGGGAAGTGAGACTTCATTGTAGTGCAGATTTCCTTTGCAAGTTTGCTTGGTTGGCCAAAAAGGGCGTATGCGTTTTTTCCTGAATATATTCAGGAAAAAACGCATACGCCCTTTTTGGCCAAGTGCATCATTGTGGACGTTCTGCCTCTTTTCCTATGCTTTCAATGCAATTCCAGTCTACCTCCTGAAATCGGTTTCCTGCAATTCTGCCCCGCTTTCAAGTCCTCTTGGCAGCCTTACTTCAGTGTATTTTTGGACGATAGCTGTCATTTATAACTCTGCAGGTTTGTGAATTACAGTGTCCCTGAGCTCCTTTCTTCAACTCGCTTTCTTGTGACCTGGCCGCAACACCGCAGGATGGCTTCAGGCCCTAATCTGGTTCTGGCACGGCACACTGAGCCTTTGGTTAATTCCTCTTCCTGGTGGGAAATGAGAGTTAAATTTTCCCGTTCAGACACCTCCAGCTAGTCTCTCATTGGTTCTCGCTATTCCTGTTCATCTTCCGCAGAAATTGCAAACTGGGCCAAACAGGAGGTTAAAGGGACTGACTCTCCAAGTCGGGAGAGTGTTAGTAAAGCGTCTGGAATGTTGCACCCGAGTACCGGGGTACGAAAACTGAGACATATTTGAACACGTCTCCTGATCACATGGTTGATCATACTCTAGGTTCCACATGCATGTTTTAGCTGAAGGAAGAATACCTAAAACCTGGGTAGTTGAAACCCGTGGAATGGGTACCATGCAATATGACTTCAAAGGGTCTTCATTTCCTCACCGAACCTCTCCAATCCTATCACTGCTGCGTTTATGCCCCTGTACACATGCTTGATTCTCTTTCGGAGACATAGCAATCCATAGGTTTTACGATACTTACTAGTCAGGTACATTCTTAGGCGTTTAATATGCGGTGTTGAGTCCATTTCGTTGAGCAAGGAGTAGCTCTTGTCTATTCCATATTTGGCTTAAGGAACTTTATCTGTGCTCATTTCAATCTCTGGTTTTATGCAGCACCCCAACTCACCTTTACCCTTAAGCAAGCATAAGTTGGTTTTCTAAATTTGAGACCCTGTTCTGTTCTGTAATTCAGTTCCTGTGTAGCCAAGTTTACATTCCGTGTATTACTGATACCTTATGATGTTTCTTTTTCTGTGTGACTTATTTCAGTTAGAATCATCATACCTGAATCCACTCATTGTGCTGCTAAGTGCCTGATGACACAGATTTCATTGCTGAGTGATATTGCTTTGTAAGTAAATACCACAAGTTCTTTATCCATTTTTCACTTTCTGCGATGTTGAACTTGTACTGTAAACGAGGTTCTTGTAAACAGAGACGTTCCAAACTTTGGGGTGGCTGTGTCTTTTTGATTTTAATTTCCCTAAGCTATAGGACCATAAGTGGAAGTGCCCTAGGTTCTGTTGCTTTGTTTTTTAGATGTTTCAGGAAACACCATACACTTCTCCCGAGTGGTTGTTGGCAATTTACATCCCGCCCATCAGCATAACAAGGCTCCCAGTTCTCCATGGCCTGTCCTGCCTTTCTGGATTTTACACTTTTTTCAGATGGCCCTTTTGACCGGGGGGAAGTGAGACTTCATTGTAGTGCAGATTTCCTTTGCAAGCTTGCTTGGTTGGCCAAAAAGGGCGTATGCGTTTTTTCCTGAATATATTCAGGAAAAAACGCATACGCCCTTTTTGGCCAAGTGCATCATTGTGGACGTTCTGCCTCTTTTCCTATGCTTTCAATGCAATTCCAGTCTACCTCCTGAAATCGGTTTCCTGCAATTCTGCCCCGCTTTCAAGTCCTCTTGGCAGCCTTACTTCAGTCTATTTTTGGACGATAGCTGTCATTTATAACTCTGCAGGTTTGTGAATTACAGTGCCCCTGAGCTCCTTTCTTCAACTCGCTTTCTTTTGAGCTGGCCGCAACACCGCAGGATGGCTTCAGGCCCTAATCTGGTTCCGGCACGGCACGCTGAGCCTTTGGTTATTTCCTCTTCCTGGTGGGAAATGAGAGTTAAATTTGCCCGTCCAGACACCTCCAGCTAGCCTCTCATTGGTTCTCGCTATTCCTGTTAATCTTCCGCAGAAATTGCAAACTGGGCCAAACAGGAGGTTAAAGGCGCTGACTCTCCAAGTCGGGAGAGTGTTAGTAAAGCGTCTGGAATGTTGCACCCGAGTACCAGGGGAGGAAAACTGAGACATATTTGAACACGTCTCCCGATCACATGGTTGATCATACTCTGGGTTCCACATGCATGTTTTAGCTGAAGGAAGAATACCTTAAACCTGGGTAGTTGAAACCCGTGTAATGGGTACCATGCAATATGACTTCAAAGGGTCTTCATTTGCTCACCGAACCTCTCCAATCCTATCACTGCTGCGTTTATGCCCCTGTACACATGCTTGATTCTCTATCGGAGACATAGCAATCCATAGGTTTTAAGATACTTACTAGTCAGGTACATTCTTAGGCGTTTAATATGCGGTGTTGAGTCCATTTCGTTGAGCAAGGAGTAGCTCTTGTCTATTCCATATTTGGCTTAAGGAACTTTATCTGTGCTCATTTCAATCTCTGGTTTTATGCAGCAACCCAACTCACCTTTCCCCTTAAGCAAGCATAAGTTGGTTTTCTAAATTTGAGAACCTGTTCTGTTTTGGAATTCAGTTCCTGTGTAGCCAAGTTTCCATTCCGTGTATTAGTGATATCTTATGATGTTTCTTTTTCTGTGTGACTTATTTCAGTTAGAATCATCGTACCTGAATCCACTCATTATGCTGCTACGGGCCTGGTGACATAGATTTCATTGTTGAGTGATACTGCATTGTACGTAAGTACCACAAGTTCTTTATCCATTTTTCACTTTCTGCGATGTTGAACTTGTACGGTAAACGAGTTTCTTGTAAACAGAGGCGTCCCAAACTTTGGGGTGGCTGTGTCTTTTTGATTTTAATTTCCCTAAGCTATAGGACCATAAGTGGAAGTGCCCTAGGCTCTGTTGCTTTGTTTTTTAGATGTTTCAGGAAACACCATACACTTCTCCCGAGTGTCTGCTGGCAATTTACATCCCGCCCATCAGCATAACAAGGCTCCCAGTTCTCCATGGCCTGTCTTGCCTTTCTGGATTTTACACTTTTTTCAGATGGCCCTTTTGACTGGGGGGAAGTGAGACTTCATTGTAGTGCAGATTTCCTTTGCAAGTTTGCTTGGTTGGCCAAAAAGTGCGTATGCGTTTTTTCCTGAATATATTCAGGAAAAAACGCATACGCCCTTTTTGGCCAAGTGCATCATTGTGGACGTTCTGCCTCTTTTCCTATACTTTCAATGCAATTCCAGTCTACCTCCTGAAATCGGTTTCCTGCAATTCTGCCCCGCTTTCAAGTCCTCTTGGCAGCCTTACTTCAGTGTATTTTTGGACGATAGCTGTCATTTATAACTCTGCAGGTTTGTGAATTACAGTGCCCCTGAGCTCCTTTCTTCAACTCGCTTTCTTGTGACCTGGCCGCAACACCGCAGGATGGCTTCAGGCCCTAATCTGGTTCTGGCACGGCACACTGAGCCTTTGGTTAATTCCTCTTCCTGGTGGGAAATGAGAGTTAAATTTTCCCGTTCAGACACCTCCAGCTAGTCTCTCATTGGTTCTCGCTATTCCTGTTCATTTTCCGCAGAAATTGCAAACTGGGCCAAACAGGAGGTTAAAGGGACTGACTCTCGAAGTGGGGAGAGTGTTAGTAAAGCGTCTGGAATGTTGCACCCGAGTACCAGGGTACGAAAACTGAGACATATTTGAACACGTCTCCCGATCACATGGTTGATCATACTCTGGGTTCCACATGCATGTTTTAGCTGAAGGAAGAATACCTTAAACCTGGAGAGCTGAGACCCGTGTAATGGGTACCATGCAATATGACTTCAAAGGGTCTTCATTTGCTCACCGAACCTCTCCAGTCCTATCACTGCTGCGTTTATGCCCCTGTACACATGCTTGATTCTCTTTCGGAGACATAGCAATCCATAGGTTTTAAGATACTTACTAGTCAGGTACATCCTTATTCGTTTAATATGCGGTGTTGAGTCCATTTCATTGAGCAAGGAGTAGCTCTTGTCTATTCCATATTTGGCTTAAGGAACTTTATCTGTGCTCATTTCAGTCTCTGGTTTTATGCAGCACCCCAACTCACCTTTACCCTTAAGCAAGCATAAGTTGGTTTTCTAAATTTGAGACCCTGTTCTGTTCTGTAATTCAGTTCCTGTGTAGCCAATTTCCATTTCGTGTATTACTGATATCTTATGATGTTTCTTTTTCTGTGTGACTTATTTCAGTTAGAATCATCATACCTGAATCCACTCATTGTGCTGCTAAGGGCCTGATGACATAGATTTCATTGCTGAGTGATATTGCTTTGTAAGTAAATACCACAACTTCTTTATCCATTTTTCACTTTCTGCGATGTTGAACTTGTACTGTAAACGAGGTTCTTGTAAACAGAGCCGTTCCAAACTTTGGGGTGGCTGTGCCTTTTTGATTTTAATTTCCCTAAGCTATAGGACCATAAGTAGAAGTGCCCTAGGCTCTGTTGCTTTGTTTTTTAGATGTTTCAGGAAACACCATACACTTCTCCCAAGTGTCTGTTGGCAATTTACATCCCGCCCATCAGCATAACAAGGCTCCCAGTTCTCAATGGCCTGTTGCCTTTCTGGATTTTACACTTTTTTCAGATGGCCCTTTTGACCGGGGAGAAGTGAGACTTCATTGTAGTGCAGATTTCCTTTGCAAGCTTGCTTGGTTGGCCAAAAAGGGCGTATGCGTTTTTTCCTGAATATATTCAGGAAAAAACGCATACGCCCTTTTTGGCCAAGTGCATCATTGTGGACGTTCTGCCTCTTTTCCTATGCTTTCAATGCAATTCCAGTCTACCTCCTGAAATCGGTTTCCTGCAATTCTGCCCCGCTTTCAAGTCCTCTTGGCAGCCTTACTTCAGTCTATTTTTGGACGATAGCTGTCATTTATAACTCTGCAGGTTTGTGAATTACAGTGCCCCTGAGCTCCTTTCTTCAACTCGCTTTCTTGTGACCTGGCCGCAACACCGCAGGATGGCTTCAGGCCCTAATCTGGTTCCGGCCCGGCATGCTCAGCCTTTGGTTATTTCCTCTTCCTGGTGGGAAATGAGAGTTAAATTTGCCCGTCCAGACACCTCCAGCTAGCCTCTCATTGGTTCTCGCTATTCCTGTTCATCTTCCGCAGAAATTGCAAACTGGGCCAAACAGGAGGTTAAAGGCACTGACTCTCCAAGTGGGGAGAGAGTTAGTAAAGCGTCTGGAATGTTGCACCCGAGTACCAGGGGAGGAAAACTGAGACATATTTGAACACGTCTCCCGTTCACATGGTTGATCATACTCTGTGTTCCACATGCATGTTTTAGCTGAAGGAAGAATACCTTAAACCTGGGTAGTTGAGACCCGTGCAATGGGTACCATGCAATATGACTTCAAAGGGTCTTCATTTGCTCACCGAACCTCTCCAATCCTATCACTGCTGCGTTTATGCCCCTGTACACACGCTTGATTCTCTTTTGGAGACATAGCAATCCATAGGTTTTAAGATACTTACTAGTCAGGTACATTGTTAGGCGTTTAATATGGGGTTTTGAGTCCATTTCGTTGAGCAAGGAGTAGCTCTTGTCCATTCCATATTTGGCTTAAGGAACTTTATCTGTGCTCATTTCAATCTCTGGTTTTATGCAGCACCCCAACTCACCTTTCCCCTTAAGCAAGCATAAGTTGGTTTTCTAAATTTTAGACCCTGTTCTGTTCTGTAATTCAGTTCCTGTGTAGCCAAGTTTCCATTCCGTGTATTACTGATATCTTATGATGTTTCTTTTTCTGTGTGACTTATTTCAGTTAGAATCATCATACCTGAATCCACTCATTGTGCTGCTAAGGGCCTGATGACACAGATTTCATTGCTGAGTGATATTGCTTTGTAAGTAAATACCACAACTTCTTTATCCATTTTTCAATTTCTGCGATGTTGAACTTGTACTGTAAACGAGGTTCTTGTAAACAGAGGCATCCCAAACTTTGGGGTGGCTGTGTCTTTTTGATTTTAATTTCCCTAAGCTATAGGACCATAAGTGGCAGTGCCCTAGGCTCTGTTGCTATGTTTTTTAGATGTTTCAGGAAACACCATACACTTCTCCTGAGTGTCTGTTGGTAATTTACATCCCGCCCATCAGCATAACAAGGCTCCCAGTTCTCCATGGCCTGTCCTGCCTTTCTGGATTTTACACTTTTTTCAGATGGCCCTTTTGACCGGGGGGAAGTGAGACTTCATTGTAGTGCAGATTTCCTTTGCAAGCTTGCTTGGTTGGCCAAAAAGGGCGTATGCGTTTTTTCCTGAATATATTCAGGAAAAAACGCATACGCCCTTTTTGGCCAAGTGCATCATTGTGGACGTTCTGCCTCTTTTCCTATGCTTTCAATGCAATTCCAGTCTACCTCCTGAAATCGGTTTCCTGCAATTCTGCCCCGCTTTCAAGTCCTCTTGGCAGCGTTACTTCAGTATATTTTTGGACTATAGCTGTCATTTATAACACTGCAGGTTTGTGCATTACAGTGCCCCTGAGCTCCTTTCTTCAACTCGCTTTCTTGTGACCTGGCCGCAACACCGCAGGATGGCTTCAGGCCCTAATCTGGTTCCGGCACGGCACGCTGATCCTTTGGTTATTTCCTCTTCCTGGTGGGAAATGAGAGTTAAATTTGCCCGTCCAGACACCTCCAGCTAGTCTCTCATTGGTTCTCGCTATTCCTGTTCATCTTCCAAGAAATTGCAAACTGGGCCAAACAGGAGGTTAAAGGCGCTGACTCTCCAAGTGGGGATAGTGTTAGTAAAGCGTCTGGAATGTTGCACCCGAGTACCAGGGGACGAAAACTGAGACATATTTGAACACGTCTCCCGTTCACATGGTTGATCATACTCTGTGTTCCACATGCATGTTTTAGCTGAAGGAAGAATACCTTAAACCTGGGTAGTTGAGACCCGTGCAATGGGTACCATGCAATATGACTTCAAAGGGTCTTCATTTGCTCACCGAACCTCTCCAATCCTATCACTGCTGCGTTTATGCCCCTGTACACACGCTTGATTCTCTTTTGGAGACATAGCAATCCATAGGTTTTAAGATACTTACTAGTCAGGTACATTGTTAGGCGTTTAATATGGGGTTTTGAGTCCATTTCGTTGAGCAAGGAGTAGCTCTTGTCCATTCCATATTTGGCTTAAGGAACTTTATCTGTGCTCATTTCAATCTCTGGTTTTATGCAGCACCCCAACTCACCTTTCCCCTTAAGCAAGCATAAGTTGGTTTTCTAAATTTTAGACCCTGTTCTGTTCTGTAATTCAGTTCCTGTGTAGCCAAGTTTCCATTCCGTGTATTACTGATATCTTATGATGTTTCTTTTTCTGTGTGACTTATTTCAGTTAGAATCATCATACCTGAATCCACTCATTGTGCTGCTAAGGGCCTGATGACACAGATTTCATTGCTGAGTGATATTGCTTTGTAAGTAAATACCACAACTTCTTTATCCATTTTTCAATTTCTGCGATGTTGAACTTGTACTGTAAACGAGGTTCTTGTAAACAGAGGCGTCCCAAACTTTGGGGTGGCTGTGTCTTTTTGATTTTAATTTCCCTAAGCTATAGGACCATAAGTGGCAGTGCCCTAGGCTCTGTTGCTATGTTTTTTAGATGTTTCAGGAAACACCATACACTTCTCCTGAGTGTCTGTTGGTAATTTACATCCCGCCCATCAGCATAACAAGGCTCCCAGTTCTCCATGGCCTGTCCTGCCTTTCTGGATTTTACACTTTTTTCAGATGGCCCTTTTGACCGGGGGGAAGTGAGACTTCATTGTAGTGCAGATTTCCTTTGCAAGCTTGCTTGGTTGGCCAAAAAGGGCGTATGCGTTTTTTCCTGAATATATTCAGGAAAAAACGCATACGCCCTTTTTGGCCAAGTGCATCATTGTGGACGTTCTGCCTCTTTTCCTATGCTTTCAATGCAATTCCAGTCTACCTCCTGAAATCGGTTTCCTGCAATTCTGCCCCGCTTTCAAGTCCTCTTGGCAGCGTTACTTCAGTATATTTTTGGACTATAGCTGTCATTTATAACACTGCAGGTTTGTGCATTACAGTGCCCCTGAGCTCCTTTCTTCAACTCGCTTTCTTGTGACCTGGCCGCAACACCGCAGGATGGCTTCAGGCCCTAATCTGGTTCCGGCACGGCACGCTGATCCTTTGGTTATTTCCTCTTCCTGGTGGGAAATGAGAGTTAAATTTGCCCGTCCAGACACCTCCAGCTAGTCTCTCATTGGTTCTCGCTATTCCTGTTCATCTTCCAAGAAATTGCAAACTGGGCCAAACAGGAGGTTAAAGGCGCTGACTCTCCAAGTGGGGATAGTGTTAGTAAAGCGTCTGGAATGTTGCACCCGAGTACCAGGGGAGGAAAACTGAGACATATTTGAACACGTCTCCCGTTCACATGGTTGATCATACTTGGGTTCCACATGCATCTTTTAGCTGAAGGAAGAATACCTTAAACCTGGGTATTTGAAACCCGTGGAATGGGTACCATGCAGTATGACTTCAAAGGGTCTTCATTTGCTCACCGAACCTCTCCAATCCTATCACTGCTGCGTTTATGCCCCTGTACACATGCTTGATTCTCTTTCGGAGACATAGCAATCCATAGGTTTTAAGATACTTACTAGTCAGGTACATTCTTAGGCGTTTAATATGCGGTGTTGAGTCCATTTCATTGAGCAAGGAGTAGCTCTTGTCTATTCCATATTTGGCTTAAGGAACTTTATCTGTGCTCATTTCAATCTCTGGTTTTATGCAGCACCCCAACTCACCTTTCCCCTTAAGCAAGCATAAGTTGGTTTTCTAAATTTGAGACCCTGTTCTGTTCTGTAATTCAGTTCCTGTGTAGCCAAGTTTCCATTCCGTGTATTACTGATATCTTATGATGTTTCTTTTTCTGTGTGACTTATTTCAGTTAGAATCATCATACCTGAATCCACTCATTGTGCTGCTAAGGGCCTGATGACACAGATTTCATTGCTGAGTGATATTGCTTTGTAAGTAAATACCACAACTTTTTTATCCATTTTTCACTTTCTGCGATGTGGAACTTGTACTGTAAACGAGGTTCTTGTAAACAGAGCCATTCGAAACTTTGGGGTGGCTGTGTCTTTTTGATTTTAAATTCCCTAAGCTATAGGACCATAAGTGGAAGTGCCCTAGGCTCTGTTGCTTTGTTTTTTAGATGTTTCAGGAAACACCATACACTTCTCCCGAGTGTTTGTTGGCAATTTACATCCCGCCCTTCAGCATAACAAGGCTCCCAGTTCTCCATGGCCTGTCCTGCATTTCTGGATTTTACACTTTTTTCAGATGGCCCTTTTGACCGGGGGGAAGTGAGACTTCATTGTAGTGCAGATTTCCTTTGCAAGCTTGCTTGGTTGGCCAAAAAGGGCGTATGTGTTTTTTCCTGAATATATTCAGGAAAAAACGCATACGCCCTTTTTGGCCAAGTGCATCATTGTGGACGTTCTGCCTCTTTTCCTATGCTTTCAATGCAATTCCAGTCTACCTCCTGAAATCGGTTTCCTGCAATTCTGCCCCGCTTTCAAGTCCTCTTGGCAGCCTTACTTCAGTCTATTTTTGGACGATAGCTGTCATTTATAACTCTGCAGGTTTGTGAATTACAGTGCCCCTGAGCTCCTTTCTTCAACTCGCTTTCTTTTGAGCTGGCCGCAACAGTGCAGGATGGCTTCAGACCCTAATCTGGTTCCGGCCCGGCACGCTGAGTCTTTGGTTATTTCCTCTTCCTGGTGGGAAATGAGAGTTAAATTTGCCCGTCCAGACACCACCAGCTAGCCTCTCATTGGTTCTCGCTATTCCTGTTCATCTTCCGCAGAAATTGCAAACTGGGCCAAACAGGAGGTTAAAGGCGCTGACTTTCCAAGTGGGGAGAGTGTTAGTAAAGCGTCTGGAATGTTGCACCAGAGTACCAGGGGAGGAAAACTGAGACATATTTGAACACGTCTCCCATTCACATGGTTGATCATACTTGGGTTCCACATGCATGTTTTAGCTGAAGGAAGAATACCTAAAACCTGGGTAGTTGAAACCCGTGGAATGGGTACCATGCAATATGACTTCAAAGGGTCTTCATTTGCTCACCGAACCTCTCCAATCCTATCACTGCTGCGTTTATGCCCCTGTACACATGCTTGATTCTCTTTCGGAGACATAGCAATCCATAGGTTTTAAGATACTTACTAGTCAGGTACATTCTTAGGCGTTTAATATGCGGTGTTGAGTCCATTTCGTTGAGCAAGGAGTAGCTCTTGTCTATTCCATATTTGGCTTAAGGAACTTTATCTGTGCTCATTTCAATCTCTGGTTTTATGCAGCACCCCAACTCACCTTTCCCCTTAAGCAAGCATAAGTTGGTTTTCTAAATTTGAGACCCTGTTCTCTTCTGTAATTCAGTTCCTGTGTAGCCAAGTTTACATTCCGTGTATTACTGATATCTTATGATGTTTCTTTTTCTGTGTGACTTATTTCAGTTAGAATCATCATACCTGAATCCACTCATTGTGCTGCTAAGGGCCTGATGACACAGATTTCATTGCTGAGTGATATTGCTTTGTAAGTAAATACCACAACTTCTTTATCCATTTTTCAATTTCTGCGATGTTGAACTTGTACTGTAAACGAGGTTCTTGTAAACAGAGGCGTCCCAAACTTTCGGGTGGCTGTGTCTTTTTGATTTTAATTTCCCTAAGCTATAGGACCATAAGTGGCAGTGCCCTAGGCTCTGTTGCTTTGTTTTTTAGATGTTTCAGGAAACACCATACACTTCTCCTGAGTGTCTGTTGGTAATTTACATCCCGCCCATCAGCATAACAAGGCTCCCAGTTCTCCATGGCCTGTCCTGCCTTTCTGGATTTTACACTTTTTTCAGATGGCCCTTTTGACCGGGGGGAAGTGAGACTTCATTGTAGTGCAGATTTCCTTTGCAAGCTTGCTTGGTTGGCCAAAAAGGGCGTATGCGTTTTTTCCTGAATATATTCAGGAAAAAACGCATACGCCCTTTTTGGCCAAGTGCATCATTGTGGACGTTCTGCCTCTTTTCCTATGCTTTCAATGCAATTCCAGTCTACCTCCTGAAATCGGTTTCCTGCAATTCTGCCCCGCTTTCAAGTCCTCTTGGCAGCCTTACTTCAGTCTATTTTTGGACAATAGCTGTCATTTATAACTCTGCAGGTTTGTGAATTACAGTGCCCCTGAGCTCCTTTCTTCAACTCGCTTTCTTGTGAGCTGGCCGCAACACCGCAGGATGTCTTCAGGCCCTAATGTGGTTCCGGCATGTCACGCTGAGCCTTTGGTTAATTCCTCTTCCTGGTGGGAAATGAGAGTTAAATTTGCCCATCCAGACACCTCCAGCTAGTCTTTCATTGGTTCTCGCTATTCCTGTTCATCTTCCACAGAAATTGCAAACTGGGCCAAACAGGTGGTTAAAGGGACTGACTCTCCAAGTGGGGAGAGTGTTAGTAAAGCGTCTGGAATGTTGCACCCGAGTACCAGGGTACGAAAACTGAGACATATTTGAACACGTTTCCCGATCACATGGTTGATCATACTCTAGGTTCCACATGCATGTTTTAGATGAAGGAAGAATACCTTAAACCTGGGTAGTTGAAACCTGTGGAATGGGTACCATGCAATATGACTTCAAAGGGTCTTCATTCGCTCACGAACCTCTCCAATCCTATCACTGCTGTGTTTATGCCCCTGTACACATGCTTGATTCTCTTTTGGAGACATAGCAATCCATAGGTTTTAAGATACTTACTAGTCAGGTACATTCTTAGGCGTTTAATATGGGGTGTTGAGTCCATTTCGTTGAGCAAGGAGTAGCTCTTGTCTATTCCATATTTGGCTTAAGGAACTTTATCTGTGCTCATTTCAATCTCTGGTTTTATGCAGCACCCCAACTCACCTTTCCCCTTAAGCAAGCATAAGTTGGTTTTCTAAATTTAAGACCCTGTTCTGTTCTGTAATTTAGTTCCTGTGTAGCCAAGTTTCCATTCTGTGTATTACTGATATCTTATGATGTTTCTTTTTCTGTGTGACTTATTTCAGTTAGAATCATCATACCTGAATCCACTCATTGTGCTGCTAAGGGCCTGATGACACAGATTTCATTGCTGAGTGATATTGCTTTGTAAGTAAATACCACAACTTCTTTATCCATTTTTCACTTTCTGCAATGTTGAACTTGTACTGTAAATGAGGTTCTTGTAAACAGAGCCGTTCCAAACTTTGGGGTGGCTGTGTCTTTTTGATTTTAATTTCCCTAAGCTATAGGACCATAAGTGGAAGTGCCCTAGGTTCTGTTGCTTTGTTTTTTAGATGTTTCAGGAAACACCATACACTTTTCCCGAGTGGTTGTTGGCAATTTACATCCCGCCCATCAGCATAACAAGGCTCCCAGTTCTCCATGGCCTGTCCTGCCTTTCTGGATTTTACACTTTTTTCAGATGGCCCTTTTGACCGGGGGGAAGTGAGACTTCATTGTAGTGCAGATTTCCTTTGCAAGCTTGCTTGGTTGGCCAAAAAGGGCGTATGCGTTTTTTCCTGAATATATTCAGGAAAAAACGCATACGCCCTTTTTGGCCAAGTGCATCATTGTGGACGTTCTGCCTCTTTTCCTATGCTTTCAATGCAATTCCAGTCTACCTCCTGAAATCGGTTTCCTGCAATTCTGCTCCGCTTTCAAGTCCACTTGGCAGCCTTACTTCAGTATATTTTTGGACGATAGCTGTCATTTACAACTCTGCAGGTTTGTGAATTACAGTGCCCCTGAGCTCCTTTCTTCAACTCGCTTTCTTGTGACCTGGCCGCAACACCGCAGGATGGCTTCAGGCCCTAATCTGGTTCCGGTACGGCACGCTGAGCCTTTGGTTATTTCCTCTTCCTGGTGGGAAATGAGAGTTAAATTTGCCCGTCCAGACACCTCCAGCTAGCCTCTCATTGGTTCTCGCTATTCCTGTTCATCTTCCGCAGAAATTGCAAACTGTGCCAAACAGGAGGTTAAAGGCGCTGACTCTCCAAGTGGGGAGAGTGTTAGTAAAGCATCTGGAATGTTGCACCCGAGTACCAGGGGAGGAAAACTGAGACATATTTGAACACGTCTCCCGATCACATGGTTGATCATACTCTAGGTTCCACATGCATGTTTTAGCTGAAGGAAGAATACCTAAAACCTGGGTAGTTGAAACCCGTGGAATGGGTACCATGCAATATGACTTCAAAGGGCCTTCATTTGCTCACCGAACCTCTCCAATCCTATCAGTGCTGCGTTTATGCCCCTGTACACATGCTTGATTTCCTTGGGAGACATAGCAATCCATAGGTTTTAAGATACTTACTAGTCAGGTACATTCTTAGGCGTTTAATATGGGGTGTTGAGTCCATTTCTTTGAGCAAGGAGTAGCTCTTGTCTATTCCATATTTGGCTTAAGGAACTTTATCTGTGCTCATTTCAATCTCTGGTTTTATGCAGCACCCCAACTCACCTTTCCCCTTAAGCAAGCATAAGTTGGTTTTCTAAATTTGAGACCCTGTTCTGTTTTGGAATGCAGTTCCTGTGTAGCCAAGTTTACATTCCGTGTATTAGTGATATCTTATGATGTTTCTTTTTCTGTGTGACTTATTTCAGTTAGAATCATCATACCTGAATCCACTCATTGTGCTGCTAAGGGCCTGATGACATAGATTTCATTGCTGAGTGATACTGCATTGTACGTAAGTACCACAAGTTCTTTATCCATTTTTCACTTTCTGTGATATTGAACTTGTACGGTAAACGAGGTTCTTGTAAACGGAGGCGTCCCAAACTTTGGGGTGGCTGTGTCTTTTTGATTTTAATTTCCCTAAGCTATAGGACCATAAGTGGAAGTGCCCTAGGCTCTGTTGCTTTGTTTTTTAGATGTTTCAGGAAACACCATACACTTCTCCTGAGTGTCTGTTGGCAATTTACATCCCGCCCATCAGCATAACAAGGCTCCCAGTTCTCAATGGCCTGTTGCCTTTCTGGATTTTACACTTTTTTCAGATGTCCCTTTTGACCAGGGGGAAGTGAGACTTCATTGTAGTGCAGATTTCCTTTGCAAGTTTGCTTGGTTGGCCAAAAAGGGCGTATGCGTTTTTTCCTGAATATATTCAGGAAAAAACGCATACGCCCTTTTTGGCCAAGTGCATCATTGTGGACGTTCTGCCTCTTTTCCTATGCTTTCAATGCAATTCCAGTGTACCTCCTGAAATCGGTTTCCTGCAATTCTGCCCCGCTTTCAAGTCCTCTTGGCAGCCTTACTTCAGTCTGTTTTTGGACGATAGCTCTCATTTATAACTCTGCAGGTTTGTGAATTACAGTGCCCCTGAACTCCTTTCTTCAACTCGCTTTCTTGTGACCTGGCCGCAACACCGCAGGATGGCTTCAGGCCCTAATCTGGTTCCGGCCCGGCATGCTGAGCCTTTGGTTAATTCCTCTTCCTGGTGGGAAATGAGAGTTAAATTTGCCCGTCCAGACACCTCCAGCTAGCCTCTCATTGGTTCTCGCTATTCGTGTTCATCTTCCACAGAAATTGCAAACTGGGCCAAACAGGAGGTTAAAGGGACTGACTCTCCAAGTCGGGAGAGTGTTAGTAAAGCGTCTGGAATGTTGCACCCGAGTACCAGAGGAGGAAAACTGAGACATATTTGAATACGTCTCCCGTTCACATGGTTGATCATATTCTGGGTTCCACATGCATGTTTTAGCTGAAGGAAGAATACCTTAAACCTGGAGAGTTGAGACCCGTGTAATGGGTACCATGCAATATGACTTCAAAGGGTCTTCATATGCTCACCGAACCTCTCCAATCCTATCACTGCTGCGTTTATGCCCCTGTACACATGCTTGATTCTCTTTCGGAGACATAGCAATCCATAGGTTTTAAGATACTTACTAGTCAGGTACATTCTTAGGCGTTTAATATGGGGTGTTGAGTCCATTTCGTTTAGCAAGGAGTAGCTCTTGTCTATTCCATATTTGGCTTAAGGAACTTTATCTGTGCTCATTTCAATCTCTGGTTTTATGCAGCACCCCAACTCACTTTTCCCCTTAAGCAAGCATAAGTTGGTTTTCTAAATTTGAGACCCTGTTCTGTTCTGTAATTCAGTTCCTGTGTAGCCAAGTTTACATTCCGTGTATTACTGATATCTTATGATGTTTCTGTTTCTGTGTGACTTATTTCAGTTAGAATCATCATACCTGAATCCACTCATTGTGCTGCTAAGGGCCTGATGACACAGATTTTATTGCTGAGTGATATTGCTTTGTAAGTAAATACCACAACTTCTTTATCCATTTTTCACTTTCTGCGATGTTGAACTTGTACTGTAAACGAGGTTCTTGTAAACAGAGCTGATCCAAACTTTGGGGTGGCTGTGTCTTTTTGATTTTAATTTCCCTAGGCTATAGGACCATAAGTGGAAGTGCCCTAGGTTCTGTTGCTTTGTTTTTTAGATGTTTCAGGAAACACCATACACTTCTCCCGAGTGGTTGTTGGCAATTTACATCCCGCCCATCAGCATAACAAGGCTCCCAGTTCTCCATGGCCTGTCCTGCCTTTCTGGATTTTACACTTTTTTCAGATGGCCCTTTTGACCGGGGGGAAGTGAGACTTCATTGTAGTGCAGATTTCCTTTGCAAGCTTGCTTGGTTGGCCAAAAAGGGCGTATGCGTTTTTTCCTGAATATATTCAGGAAAAAACGCATACGCCCTTTTTGGCCAAGTGCATCATTGTGGACGTTCTGCCTCTTTTCCTATGCTTTCAATGCAATTCCAGTCTACCTCCTGAAATCGGTTTCCTGCAATTCTGCTCCGCTTTCAAGTCCTCTTGGCAGCCTTACTTCAGTCTATTTTTGGACGATAGCTGTCATTTATAACTCTGCAGGTTTGTGAATTACAGTGCCCCTGAGCTCCTTTCTTCAACTCGCTTTCTTTTGAGCTGGCCGCAACACCGCAGGATGGCTTCAGCCCCTAATCTGGTTCCGGTACGGCACGCTGAGCCTTTGGTTATTTCCTCTTCCTGGTGGGAAATGAGAGTTAAATTTGCCCGTCCAGACACCTCCAGCTAGTCTCTCATTGGTTCTCGCTATTCCTGTTCATCTTCCACAGAAATTGCAAACTGGGCCAAACCGGAGGTTAAAGGGACTGACTCTCCAAGTCGGGAGAGTGTTAGTAAAGCGTCTGGAATGTTGCACCCGAGGACCAGGGTACGAAAACTGAGACATATTTGAACACGTCTCCCAATCACATGGTTGATCATACTTGGGTTCCACATGCATGTTTTAGCTGAAGGAAGAATACCTTAAACCTGGGTATTTGAAACCCGTGGAATGGGTACCATGCAATATGACTTCAAAGGGTCTTCATTTGCTCACCGAACCTCTCCAATCCTATCACTGCTGCGTTTATGCTCCTGTACACATGCTTGATTCTCTTTCGGAGACATAGCAATCCATAGGTTGTAAGATACTTACTAGTCAGGTACATTCTTAGGCGTTTAATATGCGGTGTTGAGTCCATTTCGTTGAGCAAGGAGTAGCTCTTGTCTATTCCATATTTAACTTAAGGAACTTTATCTGTGCTCATTTCAATCTCTGGTTTTATGCAGCACCCCAACTCACCTTTAGCCTTAAGCAAGCATAAGTTGGTTTTCTAAATTTGAGACCCTGTTCTGTTCTGTAATTCAGTTCCTGTGTAGCCAAGTTTACATTCCGTGTATTACTGATATCTTATGATGTTTCTTTTTCTGTGTGACTTATTTCAGTTAGAATCATCATACCTGAATCCACTCATTGTGCTGCTAAGGGCCTGATGACACAGATTTCATTGCTGAGTGATATTGCTTTGTAAGTAAATACCACAACTTCTTTATCCATTTTTCACTTTCTGCGATTTTAAACTTGTACTGTAAACGAGGTTCTTGTAAGCAGAGCCATTCGAAACTTTGGGGTGGCTGTGTCTTTTTGATTTTAATTTCCCTAAGCTATAGGACCATAAGTGGAAGTGCCCTAGGTTCTGTTGCTTTGTTTTTTAGATGTTTCAGGAAACACCATACACTTCACCCGAGTGGCTGTTGGCAATTTACATCCCGCCCATCAGCATAACAAGGCTCCCAGTTCTCCATGGCCTGTCCTGCCTTTCTGGATTTTACACTTTTTTCAGATGGCCCTTTTGACAGGGGGGAAGTGAGACTTCATTGTAGTGCAGATTTCCTTTGCAAGCTTGCTTGGTTGGCCAAAAAGGGCGTATGCGTTTTTTCCTGAATATATTCAGGAAAAAACGCATACGCCCTTTTTGGCCAAGTGCATCATTGTGGACGTTCTGCCTCTTTTCCTATGCTTTCAATGCAATTCCAGTCTACCTCCTGAAATCGGTTTCCTGCAATTCTGCCCCGCTTTCAAGTCCTCTTGGCAGCCTTACTTCAGTCTATTTTTGGATGATAGCTGTCATTTATAACTCTGCAGGTTTGTGAATTACAGTGCCCCTGAGCTCCTTTCTTCAACTCGCTTTCTTGTGACCTGGCCGCAACACCGCAGGATGGCTTCAGACCCTAATCTTGTTCCTGCCCGGCATGCTGAGCCTTTGGTTAATTCCTCTTCCTGGTGGGAAATGAGAGTTAAATTTGCCCGTCCAGACACCTCCAGCTAGCCTCTCATTGGTTCTCGCTATTCCTGTTCATTTTCCGCAGAAATTGCAAACTGGGCCAAACAGGAGGTTAAAGGGACTGACTCTCCAAGTCGGGAGAGTGTTAGTAAAGCGTCTGGAATGTTGCACCCGAGTACCAGGGGAGGAAAACTGAGACATATTTGAACACGTCTCCCGTTCACATGGTTGATCATACTCTGGGTTCCACATGCATGTTTTAGCTGAAGGAAGAATACCTTAAACCTGGAGAGTTGAGACCCGTGTAATGGGTACCATGCAATATGACTTCAAAGGGTCTTCATTTGCTCACCGAACCTCTCCAATCCTATCACTGCTGCGTTTATGCCCCTGTACACACGCTTGATTCTCTTTTGGAGACATAGCAATCCATAGGTTTTAAGATACTTACTAGTCAGGTACATTCTTAGGCGTTTAATATGGGGTTTTGAGTCCATTTCGTTGAGCAAGGAGTAGCTCTTGTCTATTCCATATTTGGCTTAAGGAACTTTATCTGTGCTCATTTCAATCTCTGGTTTTATGCAGCACCCCAACTCACCTTTCCCCTTAAGCAAGCATAAGTTGGTTTTCTAAATTTGAGACCCTGTTCTGTTCTGTAATTCAGTTCCTGTGTGGCCAAGTTTACATTCCGTGTATTAGTGATATCTTATGATGTTTCTTTTTCTGTGTGACTTATTTCAGTTAGAATCATTGTACCTGAATCCACTCATTATGCTGCTACGGGCCTGATGACATAGATTTCATTGCTGAGTGATACTGCATTGTACGTAAGTACCACAAGTTCTTTATCCATTTTTCAATTTCTGTGATATTGAACTTGTACGGTAAACGAGGTTCTTGTAAACGGAGGCGTCCCAAACTTTGGGGTGGCTGTGTCTTTTTGATTTTAATTTCCCTAAGCTATAGGACCATAAGTGGAAGTGCCCTAGGCTCTGTTGCTTTGTTTTTTAGATGTTTCAGGAAACACCATACACTTCTCCTGAGTGTCTGTTGGCAATTTACATACCGCCCATCAGCATAACAAGGCTCCCAGTTCTCCATGGCCTGTCCTGCCTTTCTGGATTTACACTTTTTTCAGATGGCCCTTTTGACCGGGGAGAAGTGAGACTTCATTGTAGTGCAGATTTCCTTTGCAAGTTTGCTTGGTTGGCCAAAAAGGGCGTATGCGTTTTTTCCTGAATATATTCAGGAAAAACGCATACGCCCTTTTTGGCCAAGTGCATCATTGTGGTACGTTCTGCCTCTTTTCCTATGCTTTCAATGCAATTCCAGTCTACCTCCTGAAATCGGTTTCCTGCAATTCTGCCCCGCTTTCAAGTCCTCTTGGCAGCCTTACTTCAGTATATTTTTGGACGATAGCTGTCATTTATAACTCTGCAGGTTTGTGAATTACAGTGCCCCTGAGCTCCTTTCTTCAACTCGCTTTCTTGTGACCTGGCCACAACACCGCAGGATGTCTTCAGGCCCTAATCTGGTTCTGGCACGGCACGCTGAGCCTTTGGTTAATTCCTCTTCCTGGTGGGAAATGAGAGTTAAATTTGCCCATCCAGACACCTCCAGCTAGTCTCTCATTGGTTCTCGCTATTCCTGTTCATCTTCCGCAGAAATTGCAAACTGGGCCAAACAGGAGGTTAAAGGGACTGACTCTCCAAGTGGGGAGAGTGTTAGTAAAGCGTCTGGAATGTTGCACCCGAGTACCAGGGGAGGAAAACTGAGACATATTTGAACACGTCTCCCGTTCGCATGGTTGATCATACTTGGGTTCCACATGCATGTTTTAGCTGAAGGAAGAATACCTTAAACCTGGAGAGTTAAGACCCGTGTAATGGGTACCATGCAATATGACTTCAAAGGGTCTTCATTTGCTCACCGAACCTCTCCAATCCTATCACTGCTGCGTTTATGCCCCTGTACACATGCTTGATTCTCTTTCGGAGACATAGCAATCCATAGGTTTTAAGATACTTACTAGTCAGGTACATTCTTAGGCGTTTAATATGCGGTGTTGAGTCCATTTCGTTGAGCAAGGAGTAGCTCTTGTCTATTCCATATTTGACTTAAGGAACTTTATCTGTGCTCATTTCAATCTCTGGTGTTATGCAGCAGCCCAACTCACCTTTACCCTTAAGCAAGCATAAGTTGGTTTTCTAAATTTGAGACCCTGTTCTGTTCTGTAATTCAGTTCCTGTGTAGCGAAGTTTACATTCCGTGTATTACTGATATCTTATGATGTTTCTTTTTCTGTGTGACTTATTTCAGTTAGAATCATCATACCTGAATCCACTCATTGTGCTGCTAAGGGCCTTGTGACACAGATTTCATTGCTGAGTGATATTGCTTTGTAAGTAAATACCACAACTTCTTTATCCATTTTTCACTTTCTGCGATGTTGAACTTGTACTGTAAACGAGGTTCTTGTAAACAGAGCCGTTCCAAACTTTGGGGTGGCTGTGTCTTTTTGATTTTAATTTCTCTAAGCTATAGGACCATAAGTGGAAGTGCCCTAGGTTCTGTTGCTTTGTTTTTTAGATGTTTCAGGAAACACCATACACTTCTCCCGAGTGTCTGTTGACAATTTACATCCCGCCCATCAGCATAACAAGGCTCCCAGTTCTCCATGGCCTGTCCTGCCTTTCTGGATTTTACACTTTTTTCAGATGGCCCTTTTGACCGGGGGGAAGTGAGACTTCATTGTAGTGCAGATTTCCTTTGCAAGTTTGCTTGGTTGGCCAAAAAGGGCGTATGCATTTTTTCCTGAATATATTCAGGAAAAAACGCATACGCCCTTTTTGGCCAAGTGCATCATTGTGGACGTTCTGCCTCTTTTCCTATGCTTTCAATGCATTTCCAGTCTACCTCCTGAAATCGGTTTCCTGCAATTCTGCCCCGTTTCTAGTTCTCTTGGCAGCCTTACTTCAGTCTATTTTTGGATGATAGCTGTCATTTATAACTCTGCAGGTTTGTGAATTACAGTGCCCCTGAGCTCCTTTCTTCAACTCGCTTTCTTGTGAGCTGGCCGCAACACCGCAGGATGGCTTCAGGCCCTAATCTGGTTCCGGCACGGCACGCTGAGCCTTTGGTTAATTCCTCTTCCTGGTGGGAAATGAGAGTTAAATTTGCCCGTCCAGACACCTCCAGCTATTCTCTCATTGGTTCACGCTATTCCTGTTCATCTTCCGCAGAAATTGCAAACTGGGCCAAACAGCAGGTTAAAGGGACTGACTCTCCAAGTCGGGTGACTGTTAGTAAAGCATCTGGAATGTTGCACCCGAACACCAGGGTACGAAAACTGAGACATATTTGAACACGTCTCCCGATCACATGGTTGATCATACTCTGGGTTCCACATGCATGTTTTAGCTGAAGGAAGAATACCTTAAACCTGGGTAGTTGAAACCCGTGGAATGGGTACCATGCAATATGACTTCAAAGGGTCTTCATTTGCTCACCGAATCTCTCCAATCCTATCACTGCTGCGTTTATGACCTTTGTACACACGCTTGATTCTCTTTTGGAGACATAGCAATCCATAGGTTTTAAGATACTTACTAGTCAGGTATATTCTTAGGTCTTTAATATGGGGGTTGAGTCCATTTCGTTGAGCAAGGAGTAGCTCTTGTCTATTCCATATTTGGCTTAAGGAACTTTATCTGTGCTCATTTCAATCTCTGGTTTTATGCAGCACCCCAACTCACCTTTCCACTTAAGCCAGCATAAGTTGGTTTTCTAAATTTGAGACCCTGTTCTGTTTTGTAATTCAGTTCCTCTGTAGCCAAGTTTACATTCCATGTATTAGTGATATTTTTTGATGTTTCTTATTCTATGTGACTTATTTCAGTTAGAATCACCATACCCGAATCCACTCATTCTGCTGCTACGGGCCTGGTGACATAGATTTCATTGCTGAGTGATATTGCATTGTACGTGAGTACCACAACTTCTTTATCCATTTTTCACTTTCTGTGATATTGAACTTGTACTGTAAACGAGGTTCTTGTAAACAGAGGCGTCCCAAACTTTGGGGTGGCTGTGTCTTTTTGATTTTAATTTCCCTAAGCTATAGGACCATAAGTGGAAGTGCACTAGGCTCTGTTGCTTTGCTTTTTAGATGTTTCAGGAAACACCATACACTTCTCCGGAGTGGCTGTTGGCAATTTACCTCCCGCCCATCAGCATAACAAGGCTCCCAGTTCTCCATGTCCTGTCCTGCCTTTCTGGATTTTACACTTTTTTCAGATGGCCCTTTTGACCGGGGGGAAGTGAGACTTCATTGTAGTGCAGATTTCCTTTGCAAGTTTGCTTGGTTGGCCAAAAAGGGCGTATGCGTTTTTTCCTGAATATATTCAGGAAAAAACGCATACGCCCTTTTTGGCCAAGTGCATCATTGTGGACGTTCTGCCTCTTTTCCTATGCTTTCAATGCAATTCCAGTCTACCTCTTGAAATCGGTTTCCTGCAATTCTGCCCCGCTTTCAAGTCCTCTTGGCAGCCTTACTTCAGTATATTTTTGGACGATAGCTGTCATTTATAACTCTGCAGGTTTGTGAATTACAGTGCCCCTGAGCTCCTTTCTTCAACTCGCTTTCTTTTGAGCTGGCCGCAACACCGCAGGATGGCTTCAGGCCCTAATCTGGTTCCGGCACGGCACACTGAGCCTTTGGTTAATTCCTCTTCCTGGTGGGAAATGAGAGTTACATTTGCCCGTCCAGACACCTCCAGCTAGTCTCTCATTGGTTCTCCCTATTCCTGTTCATCTTCTGCAGAAATTGCAAACTGGGCCAAACAGGAGGTTAAAGGGACTGACTCTCCAAGTGGGGAGAGTGTTAGTAAAGCGTCTGGAATGTTGCACCCGAGTACCAGGGTACAAAAACTGAGACATATTTGAACACGTCTCCCGATCACATGGTTGATCATACTCTAGGTTCCACATGCATGTTTTAGCTGAAGGAAGAATACCTTAAACCTGGGTAGTTGAAAACCGTGGAATGGGTACCATGCAATATGAGTTCAAAGGGTCTTCATTTGCTCACCGAACCACTCCAATCATATTACTGCTGCGTTTATGCCCCTGTACACATGCTTGATTCTCTTTTGGAGACATAGCAATCCATAGGTTTTAAGATACTTACTAGTCAGTTACATTCTTAGGCGTTTAATATGGGGTTTTGAGTCCAATTCGTTGAGCAAGGAGTAGCTCTTGTCTATTCCATATTTGGCTTAAGGAACTTTATCTGTGCTCATTTCAATCTTTGGTTTTATGCAGCACCCCAACTCACCTTTCCCCTTAAGCAAGCATAAGTTGGTTTTCTGAATTTGAGACCCTGTGCTGTTTTGGAATTCAGTTCCTGTGTAGCCAAGTTTACATTCCGTGTATTAGTGATATCTTATGATGTTTCTTTTTCTGTGTGACTTATTTCAGTTAGAATCATCGTACCTGAATCCACTCATTATGCTGCTACGGGCCTGATGACATAGATTTCATTGCTGAGTGATACTGCATTGTACGTAAGTACCACAAGTTCTTTATCCATTTTTCACTTTCTGTGATATTGAACTTGTACGGTAAACGAGGTTCTTGTAAACAGAGGCATCCCAAATTTTGGGGTGGCTGTGTGTTTTTGATTTTAATTTCCCTAAGCTATAGGACCATAAGTGGAAGTGCCCTAGGCTCTGTTGCTTTGTTTTTTAGATGTTTCAGGAAACACAATACACTTCTCCCTAGTGTCTGTTGGCAATTTACATCCCGCCCATCAGCATAACAAGGCTCCCAGTTCTCCAGGGCCTGTCCTGCCTTTCTGGATTTTACACTTTTTTCAGATGGCCCTTTTGACCGGGGGGAAGTGAGACTTCATTGTAGTGCAGATTTCTTTCCAAGCTTGCTTGGTTGGCCAAAAAGGGCGTATGCGTTTTTTCCTGAATATATTCAGGGAAAAACGCATAGGCCCCTTTTGGCCAAGTGCATCATTGTGGACGTTCTGCCTCTTTTCCTATGCTTTCAATGCAATTCCAGTCTACCTCCTGAAATCGGTTTCCTGCAATTCTGCCCCGCTTTCAAGTCCTCTTGGCAGCCTTACTTCACTCTATTTTTGGACGATAGCTGTCATTTATAACTCTGCAGGTTTGTGAATTACAGAGACCCTGAGCTCCTTTATTCAACTCGCTTTCTTTTGAGCTGGCCGCAACACCGCAGGATGGCTTCAGGCGCTAATCTGGTTCTGGCACGGCACGCTGAGCCTTTGGTTATTTCCTCTTCCTGGTGGGAAATGAGAGTTAAATTTGCCCGTCCAGACACCTCCAGCTAGTCTCTCATTGGTTCTCCCTATTCCTGTTCATCTTCCGCAGAAATTGCAAACTGGGCCAAACAGGAGGTTAAAGGGACTGACTCTCCAAGTGGGGAGAGTGTTAGTAAAGCGTCTGGAATGTTGCACCCGAGTACCAGGGGAAGAAAACTGAGACATATTTGAACACGTCTCCCGTTCACACGGTTGATCATACTCTGGGTTCCACATGCATGTTTTAGCTGATGGAAGAATACCTTAAACCTGGAGAGTTGAGACCCGTGTAATGGGTACCATGCAATGTGACTTCAAAGGGTCTTCATTTGGTCACCGAATCTCTCCAATCCTATCACTGCTGCGTTTATGCCCCTGTACACACGCTTGCTTCTCTTTTGGAGACATAGCAATCCATAGATTTTAAGAAACTTACTAGTCATGTACATTTTTAGGCGTTTAATATGGGGTGTTGAGTCCATTTCTTTGAGCAAGGAGTAGCTCTTGTCTATTCCATATTTGGCTTAAGGAACTTTATCTGTGCTCATTTCAATCTCTGGTTTTATGCAGCACCCTAACTCACCTTTCCCCTTAAGCAAGCATAAGTTGGTTTTCTAAATGTGAGACCCTGTTCTGTTCTGTAATTCAGTTCCTGTGTAGCCAAGTTTACATTCCGTGTATTAGTGATATCTTATGATGTTTCTTTTTCTGTGTGACTTATTTCAGTTAGAATCATCATACCTGAATCCACTCATTGTTCTTCTAAGGGCGTGATGACATAGATTTCATTCCTGAGTGATATTGCTTTGTAAGTAAATACCACAACTTCTTTATCCATTTTTCACTTTCTGCGATGTTGAACTTGTACTGTAAACGAGGTTCTTGTAAACAGAGGCGTCCCAAACTTTGGGGTGGCAGTGTCTTTTTGATTTTAATTTCCCTAAGCTATAGGACCATAAGTGGCAGTGCCCTAGGCTCTGTTGCTTTGTTTTTTAGATGTTTCAGGAAACACCATACACTTCTCCCGAGTGTCTGTTGGCAATTTACATCCTGCCCATCAGCATAACAAGGCTCCCAGTTCTCCATGGCCTGTCCTGCCTTTCTGGATTTTACACTTTCTTCAGATGGCCCTTTTGACCGGGGGGAAGTGAGACTTCATTGTAGTGCAGATTTCCTTTGCAAGCTTGCTTGGTTGGCCAAAAAGGGCGTATGCGTTTTTTCCTGAATATATTCAGGAAAAAACGCATACGCCCTTTTTGGCCAAGTGCATCATTGTGGACGTTCTGCCTCTTTTCCTATGCTTTCAATGCAATTCCAGTCTACCTCCTGAAATCGGTTTCCTGCAATTCTGCCCCGCTTTCAAGTCCTCTTGGCAGCCTTACTTCAGTCTATTTTTGGACGATAGCTGTCATTTATAACTCTGCAGGTTTGTGAATTACAGTGCCCCTGAGCTCCTTTCTTCAACTCGCTTTCTTGTGAGCTGGCCGCAACACCGCAGGATGGCTTCAGGCCCTAATCTGGTTCCGGCACGGCACGCTGAGCCTTTGGTTAATTCCTCTTCCTGGTGGGAAATGATAGTTAAATTTGCCTGTCCAGACACCTCCAGCTAGCCTCTCATTGGTTCTCGCTATTCCTGTTCATCTTCCGCAGAAATTGCAAACTGGGCCAAACAGAAGGTTAAAGGAACTGACTCTCCAAGACGGGAGAGTGTTAGTAAAGCGTCTGGAATGTTGCACCCGAGTACCAGGGGAGGGAAACTGAGACATATTTGAACACGTCTCCTGTTCACATGGTTGATCATACTCTGGGTTCCACATGCATGTTTTAGCTGAAGGAAGAATACCTTAAACCTGGAGAGTTGAGACCCGTGGAATGGGTACCATGCAATATGACTTCAAAGGGTCTTCATCTGCTCACCGAACCTCTCCAATCCTATCACTGCTGCGTTTATGCCCCTGTACACACGCTTGATTCTCTTTTGGAGACATAGCAATCCATAGGTTTTAAGATACTTACTAGTCAGGTACATTCTTAGGCGTTTAATATGGGGTGTTGAGTCCATTTCGTTGAGCAAGGAGTAGCTCTTGTCTATTCCATATTTGGCTTAAGGAACTTTATCTGTGCTCATTTCAATCTCTGGTTTTATGCAGCACCCCAACTCACCTTTCCCCTTAAGCAAGCATAAGTTGGTTTTCTAAATTTGAGACCCTGTTCTGTTCTGTAATTCAGTTCCTGTGTAGCCAAGTTTACATTCCATGTATTACTGATATCTTATGATGTTTCTTTTTCTGTGTGACTTATTTCAGTTAGAATCATCATACCTGAATCCACTCATTGTGCTGCTACGGGCCTGATGACACAGATTTCATTGCTGAGTGATATTGCTTTGTAAGTAAATACCACAACTTCTTTCTCCATTTTTCACTTTCTGCGATGTTGAACTTGTACTGTAAACGAGGTTCTTGTAAACAGAGCCGTTCCAAACTTTTGGGTGGCTGTGTCTTTTTGATTTTAATTTCCCTAAGCTATAGGACCATAAGTGGAAGTGCCCTAGGTTCTGTTGCTTTGTTTTTTACATGTTTCAGGAAACACCATACACTTCTCCCCAGTGGTTGTTGGCAACTTACATCCCGCCCATCAGCATAACAAGGCTCCCAGTTCTCCATGGCCTGTCCTGCCTTTCTGGATTTTACACTTTTTTCAGATGGCCCTTTTGACCGGGAGGAAGTGAGACTTCATTGTAGTGCAGATTTCCTTTGCAAGCATGCTTGGTTGGCCAAAAAGTGCGTATGCGTTTTTTCCTGAATATATTCAGGAAAAAACGCATACGCCCTTTTTGGCCAAGTGCATCATTGTGGACGTTCTGCCTCTTTTCCTATGCTTTCAAAGCAATTCCAGTCTACCTCCTGAAATCGGTTTCCTGCAATTCTGCCCCGCTTTCAAGTCCTCTTGGCAGCCTTACTTCAGTCTATTTTTGGACGATAGCTGTCATTTATAACTCTGCAGGTTTGTGAATTACAGTGCCCCTGAGCTCATTTCTTCAACTCGCTTTCTTGTGAGCTGGCCGCAACACCGCAGGATGGCTTCAGGCCCTAATCTGGTTCCGGCACGGCACGCTGAGCCTTTGGTTAATTCCTCTTCCTGGTGGGAAATGAGAGTTAAATTTGCCCGTCCAGACACCTCCAGCTAGTCTCTCATTGGTTCTCGCTATTCCTGTTCATCTTCCGCAGAAATTGCAAACTGGGCCAAACAGGAGGTTAAAGGGACTGACTCTCCAAGTCGGGAGAGTGTTAGTAAAGCGTCTGGAATGTTGCACCAGAGTACCAGTGTACGAAAACTGAGACATATTTGAACACGTCTCCCGATCACATGGTTGATTATACTCTAGGTTCCACATGCATGTTTTAGCTGAAGGAAGAATACCTTAAACCTGGGTAGTTGAAACCCGTGGAATGGGTACCATGCAATATGACTTCAAAGGGTCTTCATTTGCTCACCGAACCTCTCCAATCCTATCACTGCTGTGTTTATGCCCCTGTACACATGCTTGATTCTCTTTCGGAGACATAGCAATCCATAGGTTTTAAGATACTTACAAGTCAGGTACATTCTTAGGCGTTTAATATGCGGTGTTGAGTCCATTTCGTTGAGCAAGGAGTAGCTCTTGTCTATTCCATATTTGGCTTAAGGAACTTTATCTGTGCTCATTTCAATCTCTGGTTTTATGCAGCACCCCAACTCACCTTTCCCCTTAAGCAAGCATAAGTTGTTTTTCTAAATTTGAGACCCTGTTCTGTTCTGTAATTCAGTTCCTGTGTAGCCAAGTTTACATTCTGTGTATTACTGATATCTTATGATGTTTCTTTTTCTGTGTGACTTATTTCAGTTAGAATCATCATACCTGAATCCACTCATTGTGCTGCTAAGGGCCTGATGACACAGATTTCATTGCTGAGTGATATTGCTTTGTAAGTAAATACCACAACTTCTTTATCCATTTTTCACTTTCTGTGATATTGAACTTGTACGGTAAACGAGGTTCTTGTAAATGGAGGCGTCCCAAACTTTGGGGTGGCTGTGTCTTTTTGATTTTAATTTCCCTAAGCTATAGGACCATAAGTGGAAGTGCCCTAGGCTCTGTTGCTTTGTTTTTTAGATGTTTCAGGAAACACCATACACTTCTCCTGAGTGTCTGTTGGCAATTTACATCCCGCCCATCAGCAGAACAAGGCTCCCAGTTCTCCATGACCTGTCCTGCCTTTCTGGATTTTACACTTTTTTCAGATGGCCCTTATGACCGGGGAGAAGTGAGACTTCATTGTAGTGCAGATTTCCTTTGCAAGTTTGCTTGGTTGGCCAAAAAGGGCGTATGCGTTTTTTCCTGAATATATTCAGGAAAAAACGCATACGCCCTTTTTGGCCAAGTGCATCATTGTGGACGTTCTGCCTCTTTTCCTATGCTTTCAATGCAATTCCAGTCTACCTCCTGAAATCGGTTTCCTGCAATTCTGCCCCGCTTTCAAGTCCTCTTGGCAGCCTTACTTCAGTCTATTTTTGGACGATAGCTGTCATTTATAACTCTGCAGGTTTGTGAATTACAGTGCCCCTGAGCTCCTTTCTTCAACTCGCTTTCTTGTGACCTGGCCGCAACACCGCAGGATGGCTTCAGGCCCTAATCTGGTTCTGGCACGGCACGCTGAGCCTTTGGTTAATTCCTCTTCCTGGTGGGAAATGAGAGTTAAATTTGCCCATCCAGACACCTCCAGCTAGTCTCTCATTGGTTCTCGCTATTCCTGTTCATCTTCCGCAGAAATTGCAAACTGGGCCAAACAGGAGGTTAAAGGGACTGACTCTCCAAGTGGGGAGAGTGTTAGTAAAGCATCTGGAATGTTGCACCCGAGTACCAGGGGAGGAAAACTGAGACATATTTGAACACGTCTCCCGTTCGCATGGTTGATCATACTTGGGTTCCACATGCATGTTTTAGCTGAAGGAAGAATACCTTAAACCTGGAGAGTTAAGACCCGTGTAATGGGTACCATGCAATATGACTTCAAAGGGTCTTCATTTGCTCACCGAACCTCTCCAATCCTATCACTGCTGCGTTTATGCCCCTGTACACATGCTTGATTCTCTTTCGGAGACATAGCAATCCATAGGTTTTAAGATACTTACAAGTCAGGTACATTCTTAGGCGTTTAATATGCGGTGTTGAGTCCATTTCGTTGAGCAAGGAGTAGCTCTTGTCTATTCCATATTTGGCTTAAGGAACTTTATCTGTGCTCATTTCAATCTCTGGTTTTATGCAGCACCCCAACTCACCTTTCCCCTTAAGCAAGCATAAGTTGTTTTTCTAAATTTGAGACCCTGTTCTGTTCTGTAATTCAGTTCCTGTGTAGCCAAGTTTACATTCTGTGTATTACTGATATCTTATGATGTTTCTTTTTCTGTGTGACTTATTTCAGTTAGAATCATCATACCTGAATCCACTCATTGTGCTGCTAAGGGCCTGATGACACAGATTTCATTGCTGAGTGATATTGCTTTGTAAGTAAATACCACAACTTCTTTATCCATTTTTCACTTTCTGCGATGTTGAACTTGTACTGTAAACGAGGTTCTTGTAAACAGAGCCGTTCCAAACTTTGGGGTGGCTGTGTCTTTTTGATTTTAATGTCCCTAAGCTATAGGACCATAAGTGGCAGTGCCCGAGGTTCTGTTGCTTTGTTTTTTAGATGTTTCAGGAAACACCATACACTTCTCCCGAGTGTCTGTTGGCAATTTACATCCCGCCCATCGGCATAACAAGGCTCCCAGTTCTCAATGGCCTGTTGCCTTTCTGGATTTTACACTTTTTTCAGATGGCCCTTTTGACCGGGGGGAAGTGAGACTTCATTGTAGTGCAGATTTCCTTTGCAAGCTTGCTTGGTTGGCCAAAAAGGGCGTATGCATTTTTTCCTGAATATATTCAGGAAAAAACGCATACGCCCTTTTTGGCCAAGTGCATCATTGTGGACGTTCTGCCTCTTTTCCTATGCTTTCAATGCAATTCCAGTCTACCTCCTGAAATCGGTTTCCTGCAATTCTGCCCCGGTTTCAAGTCCTCTTGGCAGCCTTACTTCAGTCTATTTTTGGACGATAGCTGTCATTTATAACTCTGCAAGTTTGTGAATTACAGTGCCCCTGAGCTCCTTTCTTCAACTCGCTTTCTTGTGACCTGGCCGCAACACCGCAGGATGGCTTCAGGCCCTAATCTGGTTCCGGCACGGCACGCTGAGCCTTTGGTTATTTCCTCTTCCTGGTGGGAAATGAGAGTTAAATTTGCCCGTCCAGACACCTCCAGCTAGTCTCTCATTGGTTTTCGCTATTCCTGTTAATCTTCCGCAGAAATTGCAAACTGGGCCAAACAGGAGGTTAAAGGCGCTGACTCTCCAAGTGGGGAGAGTGTTAGTAAAGCGTCTGGAATGTTGCACCCGAGTACCAGGGGAAGAAAACTGAGACATATTTGAACACGTCTCCCGTTCACATGGTTGATCATACTTGGGTTCCACATGCATGTTTTAGCTGAAGGAAGAATACCTAAAACCTGGGTAGTTGAAACCCGTGGAATGGGTACCATGCAATATGACTGCAAAGGGTCTTCATTTGCTCACCGAACCTCTCCAATCCTATCACTGCTGCGTTTATGCCCCTGTACACATGCTTGATTCTCTTTCGGAGACATAGCAATCCATAGGTTTTAAGATACTTACTAGTCAGGTACATTCTTAGGCGTTTAATATGCGGTGTTGAGTCCATTTCGTTGAGCAAGGAGTAGCTCTTGTCTATTCCATATTTGGCTTAAGGAACTTTATCTGTGCTCATTTCAATCTCTGGTTTTATGCAGCACCGTAACTCACCTTTCCCCTTAAGCAAGCATAAGTTGGTTTTCTAAATTTGAGACCCTGTTCTGTTCTGTAATTCAGTTCCTGTGTAGCCAAGTTTACATTCCGTGTATTACTGATATCTTATGATGTTTCTTTTTCTGTGTGACTTATTTCAGTTAGAATCATCATACCTGAATCCACTCATTGTGCTGCTAAGGGCCTGATGACACAGATTTCATTGCTGAGTGATATTGCTTTGTAAGTAAATACCACATCTTCTTTATCCATTTTTCACTTTCTGCGATGTTGAACTTGTACTGTAAACGAGGTTCTTGTAAACAGAGCCGTTCGAAACTTTGGGGTGGCTGTGTCTTTTTGATTTTAAATTCCCTAAGCTATAGGACCATAAGTGGAAGTGCCCTAGGCTCTGTTGCTTTGTTTTTTAGATGTTTCAGGAAACACCATACACTTCTCCCGAGTGGTTGTTGGCAATTTACATCCCGCCCATCAGCATAACAAGGCTCCCAGTTCTCCATGGCCTGTCCTGCCTTTCTGGATTTTACACTTTTTTCAGATGGCCCTTTTGACCGGGGGGAAGTGAGACTTCATTGTAGTGCAGATTTCCTTTGCAAGCTTGCTTGGTTGGCCAAAAAGGGCGTATGCGTTTTTTCCTGAATATATTCAGGAAAAAACGCATACGCCCTTTTTGGCCAAGTGCATCATTGTGGACGTTCTGCCTCTTTTCCTATGCTTTCAATGCAATTCCAGTCTACCTCCTGAAATCGGTTTCCTGCAATTCTGCCCCGCTTTCAAGTCCTCTTGGCAGCCTTACTTCAGTCTATTTTTGGACGATAGCTGTCATTTATAACTCTGCAGGATTGTGAATTACAGTGCCCCTGAGCTCCTTTCTTCAACTCGCTTTCTTGTGACCTGGCCGCAACACCGCTGGATGGCTTCAGGCCCTAATCTGGTTCCGGCCCGGCACGCTGTGCCTTTGGTTAATTCCTCTTCCTGGTGGGGAATGAGAGTTAAATTTGCCCATCCAGATACCTCCAGCCAGTCTCTCATTGGTTCTCGCTATTCCTGTTCATCTTCCACAGAAATTGCAAACTGGGCCAAACAGGAGGTTAAAGGGACTGACTCTCCAAGAGGGGAGAGTGTTAGTAAAGCGTCTGGAATGTTGCACCCGAGTACCAGGGTACGAAAACTGAGACATATTTGAACACGTCTCCCGATCACATGGTTGATCATACTCTAGGTTCCACATGCATGTTTTAGCTGAAGGAAGAATACCTTAAACCTGGGTAGTTGAAACCCGTGGAATGGGTACCATGCAATGTGACTTCAAAGGGTCTTCAGTTGCTCACCGAACCTCTCCAATCCTATCACTGCTGCGTTTATGCCCCTGTACACATGCTTGATTCTCTTTTGGAGACATAGCAATCCATAGGTTTTAAGATACTTACTAGTCAGGTATATTCTTAGGCGTTTAATATGCGGTGTTGAGTCCATTTCGTTGAGCAAGGAGTAGCTCTTGTCTATTCCATATTTGGCTTAAGGAACTTTATCTGTGCTCATTTCAATCTCTGGTTTTATGCAGCACCCCAACTCACCTTTACCCTTAAGCAAGCATAAGTTGGTTTTCTAAATTTGAGACCCTGTTCTGTTCTGTAATTCAGTTCCTGTGTAGCCAAGTTTCCATTCCGTGTATTACTGATATCTTATGATGTTTCTTTTTCTGTGTGACTTATTTCAGTTAGAATCATCATATCTGAATCCACTCATTGTGCTGCTAAGGGCCTGATGACATAGATTTCATTGCTGAATGATATTGCTTTGTAAGTAAATACCACAACTTCTTTATCCATTTTTCACTTTCTGCGATGTTGAACTTGTACTGTAAACGAGGTTCTTGTAAACAGAGCCGTTCCAAACTTTGGGGTGGCTGTGTCTTTTTGATTTTAATTTCCCTAAGCTATAGGACCATAAGTGGAAGTGCCCTAGGTTCTGTTGCTTTGTTTTTTAGATGTTTCAGGAAACACCATACACTTCTCCCGAGTGGTTGTTGGCAATTTACATCCCGCCCATCAGCATAACAAGGCTCCCAGTTCCCCATGGCCTGTCCTGCCTTTCTGGATTTTACACTTTTTTCAGATGGCACTTTTGACTGAGGGGAAGTGAGACTTCATTGTAGTGCAGATTTCCTTTGCAAGCTTGCTTGGTTGGCCAAAAAGGGCGTATGCGTTTTTTCCTGAATATATTCAGGAAAAAACGCATACGCCCTTTTTGGCCAAGTGCATCATTGTGGACGTTCTGCCTCTTTTCCTATGCTTTCAATGCAATTCCAGTCTACCTCCTGAAATCGGTTTCCTGCAATTCTGCCCCGCTTTCAAGTCCTCTTGGCAGCTTTACTTCAGTATATTTTTGGACGATAGCTGTCATTTATTACTCTGCATGTTTGTGAATTACAGTGCCCCTGAGCTCCTTTCTTCAACTCGCTTTCTTTTGAGCTGGCCGCAACACCGCAGGATGGCTTCAGGCCCTAATCTGGTTCCGGCCCGGCATGCTGAGCCTTTGGTTATTTCCTCTTCCTGGTGGGAAATGAGAGTTAAATTTGCCCGTCCAGACACCTCCAGCTAGCCTCTCATTGGTTCTCGCTATTCCTGTTCATCTTCCGCAGAAATTGCAAACTGGGCCAAACAGGAGGTTAAAGGCGCTGACTCTCCAAGTGGGGAGAGTGTTAGTAAAGCGTCTGGAATGTTGCACCCGAGTACCAGGGGAGGAAAACTGAGACATATTTGAACACGTCTCCCGATCACATGGTTGATCATACTCTGGGTTCCACATGCATGTTTTAGCTGAAGGAAGAATACCTAAAATCTGGGTAGTTGAAACCCGTGGAATGGGTACCATGCAATATGACTTCAAAGGGTCTTCATTTGCTCACTGAACCTCTCCAATCCTATCACAGCTGCGTTTATGCCCCTGTACACATGCTTGATTCTCTTTCGGAGACATAGCAATCCATAGGTTTTAAGATACTTACTAGTCAGGTACATTCTTAGGCATTTAATATGCGGTGTTGAGTCCATTTCGTTGAGCAAGGAGTAGCTCTTGTCTATTCCATATTTGGCTTAAGGAACTTTATCTGTGCTCATTTCAATCTCTGGTTTTATGCAGCACCCCAACTCACCTTTCCCCTTAAGCAAGCATAAGTTGGTTTTCTAAATTTGAGACACTGTTCTGTTCTGTAATTCAGTTCCTGTGTAGCCAAGTTTACATTCCGTGTATTACTGATATCTTATGATGTTTCTTTTTCTGTGTGACTTATTTCAGTTAGAATCATCATACCTGAATCCACTCATTGTGCTGCTAAGGGCCTGATGACACAGATTTCATTGCTGAGTGATATTGCTTTGTAAGTAAATACCACAACTTCTTTATCCATTTTTCACTTTCTGCGATGTTGAACTTGTACTGTAAACGAGGTTCTTGTAAACAGAGCCGTTCCAAACTTTGGGGTGGCTGTGTCTTTTTGATTTTAATTTCCCTAAGCTATAGGACCATAAGTGGAAGTGCCCTAGGTTCTGTTGCTTTGTTTTTTAGATGTTTCAGGAAACACCATACACTTCTCCCCAGTGGTTGTTGGCAATTTACATCCCGCCCATCAGCATAACAAGGCTCCCAGTTCTCCATGGCCTGTCCTGCCTTTCTGGATTTTACACTTTTTTCAGATGGCCCTTTTGTCCAGGGGGGAAGTGAGACTTCATTGTAGTGCAGATTTCCTTTGCAAGCTTGCTTGGTTGGCCAAAAAGGGCGTATGCGTTTTTTCCTGAATATATTCAGGAAAAAACGCATACGCCCTTTTTGGCCAAGTGCATCATTGTGGACGTTCTGCCTCTTTTCCTATGCTTTCAATGCAATTCCAGTCTACCTCCTGAAATCGGTTTCCTGCAATTCTGCCCCGCTTTCAAGTCCTCTTGGCAGCCTTACTTCAGTCTATTTTTGGACGATAGCTGTCATTTATAACTCTGCAGGTTTGTGAATTACAGTGCCCCTGAGCTCCTTTCTTCAACTCGCTTTCTTGTGACCTGGCCGCAACACCGCAGGATGGCTTCAGGCCCTAATCTGGTTCCGGCCCGGCATTCTGAGCCTTTGGTTAATTCCTCTTCCTGGTGGGAAATGAGAGTTAAATTTGCCCGTTCAGACACCTCCAGCTAGTCTCTCATTGGTTCTCGCTATTCCTGTTCATCTTCCGCAGAAATTGCAAACTGGGCCAAACAGGAGGTTAAAGGGACTGACTCTCCAAGTCGGGAGAGTGTTAGTAAAGCGTCTGGAATGTTGCACCCGAGTACCAGGTGAGGAAAACTGAGACATATTTGAACACGTCTCCCGTTCACATGGTTGATCATACTCTGGGTTCCACATGCATGTTTTAGCTGAAGGAAGAATACCTTAAACCTGGAGAGTTGAGACCCGTGTAATGGGTACCATGCAATATGACTTCAAAGGGTCTTCATTTGCTCACCGAACCTCTCCAATCCTATCACTGCTGCATTTATGCCCCTGTACACATGCTTGATTCTCTTTCGGAGACATAGCAATCCATAGGTTTTAAGATACTTACTAGTCAGGTACATTCTTAGGCATTTAATATGCAGTGTTGAGTCCATTTCGTTGAGCAAGGAGTAGCTCTTGTCTATTCCATATTTGGCTTAAGGAACTTTATCTGTGCTCATTTCAATCTCTGGTTTTATGCAGCAACCCAACTCACCTTTACCCTTAAGCAAGCATAAGTTGGTTTTCTAAATTTGAGAACCTGTTCTGTTTTGGAATTCAGTTCCTGTGTAGCCAAGTTTACATTCCATGTATTACTGATATCTTATGATGTTTCTTTTTCTGTGTGACTTATTTCAGTTAGAATCATCATACCTGAATCCACTCATTGTGCTGCTAAGGGCCTGATGACACAGATTTCATTGCTGAGTGATATTGCTTTGTAAGTAAATACCACAACTTCTTTATCCGTTTTTCACTTTCTGCGATGTTGAACTTGTACTGTAAACGAGGTTCTTGTAAACAGAGCCGTTCCAAACTTTGGGGTGGCTGTGTCTTTTTGATTTTAATTTCCCTAAGCTATAGGACCATAAGTTGAAGTGCCCTAGGTTCTGTTGCTTTGTTTTTTAGATGTTTCAGGAAACACCATACACTCCTCCCCAGTGTCTGTTGGCAATTTACATCCCGCCCATCAGCATAACAAGGCTCCCAGTTCTCCATGGCCTGTCCTGCCTTTCTGGATTTTACACTTTTTTCAGATGGCCCTTTTAACCGGGGGGAAGTGAGACTTCATTGTAGTGCAGATTTCCTTTGCAAGCTTGCTTGGTTGGCCAAAAAGGGCGTATGCGTTTTTTCCTGAATATATTCAGGAAAAAACGCATACGCCCTTTTTGGCCAAGTGCATCATTGTGGACGTTCTGCCTCTTTTCCTATGCTTTCAATGCAATTCCAGTGTACCTCCTGAAATCGGTTTCCTGAAATTCTGCCCCGCTTTCAAGTCCTCTTGGCAGCCTTACTTCAGTCTATTTTTGGACGATAGCTGTCATTTATAACTCTGCAGGTTTGTGAATTACAGTGCCCCTGAGCTCCTTTCTTCAACTCGCTTTCTTGTGAGCTGGCCGCAACAACGCAGGATGGCTTCAGGCCCTAATCTTGTTCCGGCACGGCACGCTGAGCCTTTGGTTAATTCCTCTTCCTGGTGGGAAATGAGAGTTAAATTTGCCCGTCCAGACACCTCCAGCTAGTCTCTCATTGGTTCTCGCTATTCCTGTTCATCTTCCGCAGAAATTGCAAACTGGGCCAAACAGGAGGTTAAAGGGACTGACTCTCCAAGTCGGGAGAGTGTTAGTAAAGCGTCTGGAATGTTGCACCCGAGTACCAGGGTATGAAAACTGAGACATATTTGAACACGTCTCCCGATCACATGGTTGATCATACTCTAGGTTCCACATGCATGTTTGAGCTGAAGGAAGAATACCTTAAACCTGGGTAGTTGAAACCCGTGGAATGGGTACCATGCAATATGACTTCAAAGGGTCTTCATTTGCTCACGGAACATCTCCAATCCTATCACTGCTGCGTTTATGCCCCTGTACACATGCTTGATTCTCTTTCGGAGACATAGCAATCCATAGGTTTTAGGATACTTACTAGTCAGGTACATTCTTAGGCGTTTAATATGCGGTGTTGAGTCCATTTCGTTGAGCAAGGAGTAGCTCTTGTCTATTCCATATTTGACTTAAGGAACTTTATCTGTGCTCATTTCAATCTCTGGTTTTATGCAGCACCCCAACTCACCTTTACCCTTAAGCAAGCATAAGTTGGTTTTCTAAATTTGAGACCCTGTTCTGTTCTGTAATTCAGTTCCTGTGTAGCCAAGTTTACATTCCGTGTATTACTGATATCTTATGATGTTTCTTTTTCTGTGTGACTTATTTCAGTTAGAATCATCATACCTGAATCCACTCATTGTGCTGCTAAGGGCCTGATGACACAGATTTCATTGCTGAGTAATATTGCTTTGTAAGTAAATACCACAATTTTTTTATCCATTTTTCACTTTCTGCGATGTTGAACTTGTACTGTAAACGAGGTTCTTGTAAACAGAGGCGTCCCAAACTTTGGGGTGGCTGTGTCTTTTTGATTTTAAATTCCCTAAGCTATAGGACCATAAGTGGAACTGCCGTAGGCTCTGTTGCTTTGTTTTTTAGATGTTTCAGGAAACACCATACACTTCTCCCGAGTGGTTGTTGGCAATTTACATCCCGCCCTTCAGCATAACAAGGCTCCCAGTTCTCCATGGCCTGTCCTGCCTTTCTGGATTTTACACTTTTTTCAGATGGCCCTTTTGACCGGGGGGAAGTGAGACTTCATTGTAGTGCAGATTTCCTTTGCAAGCTTGCTTGGTTGGCCAAAAAGGGCGTATGCGTTTTTTCCTGAATATATTCAGGAAAAAAGGCATACGCCCTTTTTGGCCAAGTGCATCATTGTGGACGTTCTGCCTCTTTTCCTATGCTTGAAATGCAATTCCAGTCTACCTCCTGAAATCGGTTTCCTGCAATTCTGCCCCGCTTTCAAGTCCTCTTGGCAGCCTTACTTCAGTCTATTTTTGGACGATAGCTGTCATTTATAACTCTGCAGGTTTGTGAATTACAGTGCCCCTGAGCTCCTTTCTTCAACTCGCTTTCTTGTGACCTGGCCGCAACACCGCAGGATGGCTTCAGGCCCTAATCTGGTTCTGGCACGGCACGCTGAGCCTTTAGTTAATTCCTCTTCCTGGTGGGAAATGAGAGTTAAATTTGCCCATCCAGACACTTCCAGCTAGTCTCTCATTGGTTCTCGCTATTCCTGTTCATCTTCCACAGAAATTGCAAACTGGGCTAAACAGGAGGTTAAAGGGACTGACTCTCCAAGTGGGGAGAGTGTTAGTAAAGCGTCTGGAATGTTGCAGCCGAGTACCAGCGTACGAAAACTGAGACATATTTGAACACGTCTCCCGATCACATGGTTGATCATACTCTAGGTTCCACATGCATGTTTTAGCTGAAGGAAGAATACCTTAAACCTGGGTAGTTGAAACCCGTGGAATGGGTACCATGCAATATGACTTCAAAGGGTCTTCATTTGCTCACGAACCTCTCCAATCCTATCACTGCTGCGTTTATGCCCCTGTACACATGCTTGATTCTCTTTCGGAGACATAGCAATCCATAGGTTTTAAGATACTTACTAGTCAGGTACATTCTTAGGCGTTTAATATGTGGTGTTGAGTCCATTTCGTTGAGCAAGGAGTAGCTCTTGTCTATTCCATATTTGGCTTAAGGAACTTTATCTGTGCTCATTTCAATCTCTGGTTTTATGCAGCACCCCAACTCACCTTTCCCCTTAAGCAAGCATAAGTTGGTTTTCTAAATTTGAGACCCTGTTCTGTTCTGTAATTCAGTTCCTGTGTGGCCAAGTTTACATTCCGTGTATTACTGATATCTTATGATGTTTCTTTTTCTGTGTCACTTATTTCAGTTAGAATCATCATACCTGAATCCACTCATTGTGCTGCTAAGGGCCTGATGACACAGATTTCATTGCTGAGTGATATTGCTTTGTAAGTAAATACCACAACTTTTTTATCCATTTTTCACTTTCTGCGATGTTGAACTTGTACTGTAAACGAGGTTCTTGTAAACAGAGCCGTTCGAAACTTTGGGGTGGCTGTGTCTTTTTGATTTTAAATTCCCTAAACTATAGGACTATAAGTGGAAGTGCCCTAGGCTCTGTTGCTTTGTTTTTTAGATGTTTCAGGAAACACCATACACTTCTCCCGAGTGTTTGTTGGCAATTTACATCCCGCCCTTCAGCATAACAAGGCTCCCAGTTCTCCATGGCCTGTCCTGCCTTTCTGGATTTTACACTTTTTTCAGATGGCCCTTTTGACCGGGGGGAAGTGAGACTTCATTGTAGTGCAGATTTCCTTTACAAGCTTGCTTGGTTGGCCAAAAAGGGCGTATGCGTTTTTTCCTGAATATATTCAGGAAAAAACGCATACGCCCTTTTTGGCCAAGTGCATCATTGTGGACGTTCTGCCTCTTTTCCTATGCTTTCAAAGCAATTCCAGTCTACCTCCTGAAATCGGTTTCCTGCAATTCTGCCCCGCTTTCAAGTCCTCTTGGCAGCCTTACTTCAGTCTATTTTTGGACGATAGCTGTCATTTATAACTCTGCAGGTTTGTGAATTACAGTGCCCCTAAGCTCCTTTCTTCAACTCGCTTTCTTGTGACCTGGCCGCAACACCGCAGGATGGCTTCAGGCCCTAATCTGGTTCCGGCCCGGCATGCTGAGCCTTTGGTTAATTCCTCTTCCTGGTGGGAAATGAGAGTTAAATTTGCCCGTCCAGACACCTGCAGCTAGCCTCTCATTGGTTCTCGCTATTCCTGTTCATCTTCCGCAGAAATTGCAAACTGGGCCAAACAGGAGGTTAAAGGCGCTGACTCTCCAAGTGGGGAGAGTGTTAGTAAAGCGTCTGGAATGTTGCACCCGAGTACCAGGGGAGGAAAACTGAGACATATTTGAACACGTCTCCCGATCACATGGTTGATCATACTCTGGGTTCCACATGCATGTTTTAGCTGAAGGAAGAATACCTAAAACCTGGGTAGTTGAAACCCGTGGAATGGGTACCATGCAATATGACTTCAAAGGGTCTTCATTTGCTCACCGAACCTCTCCAATCCTATCACTGCTGCGTTTATGCCCCTGTACACATGCTTGATTCTCTTTCGGAGACATAGCAATCCATAGGTTTTAAGATACTTACTAGTCAGGTACATTCTTAGGCGTTTAATATGCGGTGTTGAGTCCATTTCGTTGAGCAAGGAGTAGCTCTTGTCTATTCCATATTTGGCTTAAGGAACTTTATCTGTGCTCATTTCAATCTCTGGTTTTATGCAGCACCTCAACTCACCTTTCCCCTTAAGCAAGCATAAGTTGGTTTTCTAAATTTGAGACCCTGTTCTGTTTTGGAATGCAGTTCCTGTGTAGCCAAGTTTACATTCCGTGTATTACTGATATCTTATGATGTTTCTTTTTCTGTGTGACTTATTTCATTTAGAATCATCGTACCTGAATCCACTCATTATGCTGCTACGGGCCTGATGACATAGATTTCATTGCTGAGTGATACTGCATTGTACGTAAGTACCACAAGTTCTTTATCCATTTTTCACTTTCTGTGATATTGAACTTGTACGGTAAACGAGGTTCTTGTAAACAGAGGCGTCCCAAACTTTGGGGTGGCTGTGTCTTTTTGATTTTAATTTCCCTAAGCTATAGGACCATAAGTGGAAGTGCCCTAGGCTCTGTTGCTTTGTTTTTTAGATGTTTCAGGAAACACCATACACTTCTCCCTAGTCTCTGTTGGCAATTTACATCCCGCCCATCAGCATAACAAGGCTCCCAGTTCTCCATGGCCTGTCCTGCCTTTCTGGATTTTACACTTTTTTCAGATGTCCCTTTTGACCAGGGGGAAGTGAGACTTCATTGTAGTGCAGATTTCCTTTGCAAGTTTGCTTGGTTGGCCAAAAAGGGCGTATGCGTTTTTTCCTGAATATATTCAGGAAAAAAGGCATACGCACTTTTTGGCCAAGTGCATCATTGTGGAGGTTCTGCCTCTTTTCCTATGCTTGAAATGCAATTCCAGTCTACCTTCTGAAATCGGTTTCCTGCAATTCTGCCCCGCTTTCAAGTCCTCTTGGCAGCCTTACTTCAGTCTATTTTTGGACGATAGCTGTCATTTATAACTCTGCAGGTTTGTGAATTACAGTGCCCCTGAGCTCCTTTCTTCAACTCGCTTTCTTGTGACCTGGCCGCAACACCGCAGGATGTCTTCAGGCCCTAATCTGGTTCTGGCACGGCACGCTGAGCCTTTAGTTAATTCCTCTTCCTGGTGGGAAATGAGAGTTAAATTTGCCCATCCAGACACTTCCAGCTAGTCTCTCATTGGTTCTCGCTATTCCTGTTCATCTTCCACAGAAATTGCAAACTGGGCTAAACAGGAGGTTAAAGGGACTGACTCTCCAAGTGGGGAGAGTGTTAGTAAAGCATCTGGAATGTTGCAGCCGAGTACCAGCGTACGAAAACTGAGACATATTTGAACACGTCTCCCGATCACATGGTTGATCATACTCTAGGTTCCACATGCATGTTTTAGCTGAAGGAAGAATACCTTAAACCTGGGTAGTTGAAACCCGTGGAATGGGTACCATGCAATATGACTTCAAAGGGTCTTCATTTGCTCACGAACCTCTCCAATCCTATCACTGCTGCGTTTATGCCCCTGTACACATGCTTGATTCTCTTTCGGAGACATAGCAATCCATAGGTTTTAAGATACTTACTAGTCAGGTACATTCTTAGGCGTTTAATATGTGGTGTTGAGTCCATTTCGTTGAGCAAGGAGTAGCTCTTGTCTATTCCATATTTGGCTTAAGGAACTTTATCTGTGCTCATTTCAATCTCTGGTTTTATGCAGCACCCCAACTCACCTTTCCCCTTAAGCAAGCATAAGTTGGTTTTCTAAATTTGAGACCCTGTTCTGTTCTGTAATTCAGTTCCTGTGTGGCCAAGTTTACATTCCGTGTATTACTGATATCTTATGATGTTTCTTTTTCTGTGTCACTTATTTCAGTTAGAATCATCATACCTGAATCCACTCATTGTGCTGCTAAGGGCCTGATGACACAGATTTCATTGCTGAGTGATATTGCTTTGTAAGTAAATACCACAACTTTTTTATCCATTTTTCACTTTCTGCGATGTTGAACTTGTACTGTAAACGAGGTTCTTGTAAACAGAGCCGTTCGAAACTTTGGGGTGGCTGTGTCTTTTTGATTTTAAATTCCCTAAACTATAGGACCATAAGTGGAAGTGCCCTAGGCTCTGTTGCTTTGTTTTTTAGATGTTTCAGGAAACACCATACACTTCTCCCGAGTGTTTGTTGGCAATTTACATCCCGCCCTTCAGCATAACAAGGCTCCCAGTTCTCCATGGCCTGTCCTGCCTTTCTGGATTTTACACTTTTTTCAGATGGCCCTTTTGACCGGGGGGAAGTGAGACTTCATTGTAGTGCAGATTTCCTTTACAAGCTTGCTTGGTTGGCCAAAAAGGGCGTATGCGTTTTTTCCTGAATATAGTCAGGAAAAAACGCATACGCCCTTTTTGGCCAAGTGCATCATTGTGGACGTTCTGCCTCTTTTCCTATGCTTTCAAAGCAATTCCAGTCTACCTCCTGAAATCGGTTTCCTGCAATTCTGCCCCGCTTTCAAGTCCTCTTGGCAGCCTTACTTCAGTCTATTTTTGGACGATAGCTGTCATTTATAACTCTGCAGGTTTGTGAATTACAGTGCCCCTAAGCTCCTTTCTTCAACTCGCTTTCTTGTGACCTGGCCGCAACACCGCAGGATGGCTTCAGGCCCTAATCTGGTTCCGGCCCGGCATGCTGAGCCTTTGGTTAATTCCTCTTCCTGGTGGGAAATGAGAGTTAAATTTGCCCGTCCAGACACCTGCAGCTAGCCTCTCATTGGTTCTCGCTATTCCTGTTCATCTTCCGCAGAAATTGCAAACTGGGCCAAACAGGAGGTTAAAGGCGCTGACTCTCCAAGTGGGGAGAGTGTTAGTAAAGCGTCTGGAATGTTGCACCCGAGTACCAGGGGAGGAAAACTGAGACATATTTGAACACGTCTCCCGATCACATGGTTGATCATACTCTGGGTTCCACATGCATGTTTTAGCTGAAGGAAGAATACCTAAAACCTGGGTAGTTGAAACCCGTGGAATGGGTACCATGCAATATGACTTCAAAGGGTCTTCATTTGCTCACCGAACCTCTCCAATCCTATCACTGCTGCGTTTATGCCCCTGTACACATGCTTGATTCTCTTTCGGAGACATAGCAATCCATAGGTTTTAAGATACTTACTAGTCAGGTACATTCTTAGGCGTTTAATATGCGGTGTTGAGTCCATTTCGTTGAGCAAGGAGTAGCTCTTGTCTATTCCATATTTGGCTTAAGGAACTTTATCTGTGCTCATTTCAATCTCTGGTTTTATGCAGCACCTCAACTCACCTTTCCCCTTAAGCAAGCATAAGTTGGTTTTCTAAATTTGAGACCCTGTTCTGTTTTGGAATGCAGTTCCTGTGTAGCCAAGTTTACATTCCGTGTATTACTGATATCTTATGATGTTTCTTTTTCTGTGTGACTTATTTCAGTTAGAATCATCGTACCTGAATCCACTCATTATGCTGCTACGGGCCTGATGACATAGATTTCATTGCTGAGTGATACTGCATTGTACGTAAGTACCACAAGTTCTTTATCCATTTTTCACTTTCTGTGATATTGAACTTGTACGGTAAACGACGTTCTTGTAAACAGAGGCGTCCCAAACTTTGGGGTGGCTGTGTCTTTTTGATTTTAATTTCCCTAAGCTATAGGACCATAAGTGGAAGTGCCCTAGGCTCTGTTGCTTTGTTTTTTAGATGTTTCAGGAAACACCATACACTTCTCCCTAGTCTCTGTTGGCAATTTACATCCCGCCCATCAGCATAACAAGGCTCCCAGTTCTCCATGGCCTGTCCTGCCTTTCTGGATTTTACACTTTTTTCAGATGTCCCTTTTGACCAGGGGGAAGTGAGACTTCATTGTAGTGCAGATTTCCTTTGCAAGTTTGCTTGGTTGGCCAAAAAGGGCGTATGCGTTTTTTCCTGAATATATTCAGGAAAAAAGGCATACGCCCTTTTTGGCCAAGTGCATCATTGTGGAGGTTCTGCCTCTTTTCCTATGCTTGAAATGCAATTCCAGTCTACCTTCTGAAATCGGTTTCCTGCAATTCTGCCCCGCTTTCAAGTCCTCTTGGCAGCCTTACTTCAGTCTATTTTTGGACGATAGCTGTCATTTATAACTCTGCAGGTTTGTGAATTACAGTGCCCCTGAGCTCCTTTCTTCAACTCGCTTTCTTGTGACCTGGCCGCAACACCGCAGGATGTCTTCAGGCCCTAATCTGGTTCTGGCACGGCACGCTGAGCCTTTAGTTAATTCCTCTTCCTGGTGGGAAATGAGAGTTAAATTTGCCCATCCAGACACTTCCAGCTAGTCTCTCATTGGTTCTCGCTATTCCTGTTCATCTTCCACAGAAATTGCAAACTGGGCTAAACAGGAGGTTAAAGGGACTGACTCTCCAAGTGGGGAGAGTGTTAGTAAAGCGTCTGGAATGTTGCAGCCGAGTACCAGCGTACGAAAACTGAGACATATTTGAACACGTCTCCCGATCACATGGTTGATCATACTCTAGGTTCCACATGCATGTTTTAGCTGAAGGAAGAATACCTTAAACCTGGGTAGTTGAAACCCGTGGAATGGGTACCATGCAATATGACTTCAAAGGGTCTTCATTTGCTCACGAACCTCTCCAATCCTATCACTGCTGCGTTTATGCCCCTGTACACATGCTTGATTCTCTTTCAGAGACATAGCAATCCATAGGTTTTAAGATACTTACTAGTCAGGTACATTCTTAGGCGTTTAATATGTGGTGTTGAGTCCATTTCGTTGAGCAAGGAGTAGCTCTTGTCTATTCCATATTTGGCTTAAGGAACTTTATCTGTGCTCATTTCAATCTCTGGTTTTATGCAGCACCCCAACTCACCTTTCCCCTTAAGCAAGCATAAGTTGGTTTTCTAAATTTGAGACCCTGTTCTGTTCTGTAATTCAGTTCCTGTGTGGCCAAGTTTACATTCCGTGTATTACTGATATCTTATGATGTTTCTTTTTCTGTGTCACTTATTTCAGTTAGAATCATCATACCTGAATCCACTCATTGTGCTGCTAAGGGCCTGATGACACAGATTTCATTGCTGAGTGATATTGCTTTGTAAGTAAATACCACAACTTTTTTATCCATTTTTCACTTTCTGCGATGTTGAACTTGTACTGTAAACGAGGTTCTTGTAAACAGAGCCGTTCGAAACTTTGGGGTGGCTGTGTCTTTTTGATTTTAAATTCCCTAAACTATAGGACCATAAGTGGAAGTGCCCTAGGCTCTGTTGCTTTGTTTTTTAGATGTTTCAGGAAACACCATACACTTCTCCCGAGTGTTTGTTGGCAATTTACATCCCGCCCTTCAGCATAACAAGGCTCCCAGTTCTCCATGGCCTGTCCTGCCTTTCTGGATTTTACACTTTTTTCAGATGGCCCTTTTGACCGGGGGGAAGTGAGACTTCATTGTAGTGCAGATTTCCTTTACAAGCTTGCTTGGTTGGCCAAAAAGGGCGTATGCGTTTTTTCCTGAATATAGTCAGGAAAAAACGCATACGCACTTTTTGGCCAAGTGCATCATTGTGGACGTTCTGCCTCTTTTCCTATGCTTTCAAAGCAATTCCAGTCTACCTCCTGAAATCGGTTTCCTGCAATTCTGCCCCGCTTTCAAGTCCTCTTGGCAGCCTTACTTCAGTCTATTTTTGGACGATAGCTGTCATTTATAACTCTGCAGGTTTGTGAATTACAGTGCCCCTAAGCTCCTTTCTTCAACTCGCTTTCTTGTGACCTGGCCGCAACACCGCAGGATGGCTTCAGGCCCTAATCTGGTTCCGGCCCGGCATGCTGAGCCTTTGGTTAATTCCTCTTCCTGGTGGGAAATGAGAGTTAAATTTGCCCGTCCAGACACCTGCAGCTAGCCTCTCATTGGTTCTCGCTATTCCTGTTCATCTTCCGCAGAAATTGCAAACTGGGCCAAACAGGAGGTTAAAGGCGCTGACTCTCCAAGTGGGGAGAGTGTTAGTAAAGCGTCTGGAATGTTGCACCCGAGTACCAGGGGAGGAAAACTGAGACATATTTGAACACGTCTCCCGATCACATGGTTGATCATACTCTGGGTTCCACATGCATGTTTTAGCTGAAGGAAGAATACCTAAAACCTGGGTAGTTGAAACCCGTGGAATGGGTACCATGCAATATGACTTCAAAGGGTCTTCATTTGCTCACCGAACCTCTCCAATCCTATCACTGCTGCGTTTATGCCCCTGTACACATGCTTGATTCTCTTTCGGAGACATAGCAATCCATAGGTTTTAAGATACTTACTAGTCAGGTACATTCTTAGGCGTTTAATATGCGGTGTTGAGTCCATTTCGTTGAGCAAGGAGTAGCTCTTGTCTATTCCATATTTGGCTTAAGGAACTTTATCTGTGCTCATTTCAATCTCTGGTTTTATGCAGCACCTCAACTCACCTTTCCCCTTAAGCAAGCATAAGTTGGTTTTCTAAATTTGAGACCCTGTTCTGTTTTGGAATGCAGTTCCTGTGTAGCCAAGTTTACATTCCGTGTATTACTGATATCTTATGATGTTTCTTTTTCTGTGTGACTTATTTCAGTTAGAATCATCGTACCTGAATCCACTCATTATGCTGCTACGGGCCTGATGACATAGATTTCATTGCTGAGTGATACTGCATTGTACGTAAGTACCACAAGTTCTTTATCCATTTTTCACTTTCTGTGATATTGAACTTGTACGGTAAACGAGGTTCTTGTAAACAGAGGCGTCCCAAACTTTGGGGTGGCTGTGTCTTTTTGATTTTAATTTCCCTAAGCTATAGGACCATAAGTGGAAGTGCCCTAGGCTCTGTTGCTTTGTTTTTTAGATGTTTCAGGAAACACCATACACTTCTCCCCAGTGGTTGTTGGCAATTTACATCCCGCCCATCAGCATAACAAGGCTCCCAGTTCTCCATGGTCTGTCCTGCCTTTCTGGATTTTACACTTTTTTCAGATGGCCCTTTTGACCGGGGGGAAGTGAGACTTCATTGTAGTGCAGATTTCCTTTGCAAGTTTGCTTGGTTGGCCAAAAAGGGCGTATGCGTTTTTTCCTGAATATATTCAGGAAAAAACGCATACGCCCTTTTTGGCCAAGTGCATCATTGTGGACGTTCTGCCTCTTTTCCTATGCTTTCAATGCAATTCCAGTCTACCTCCTGAAATCGGTTTCCTGCAATTCTGCCCCGCTTTCAAGTCCTCTTGGCAGCCTTACTTCAGTCTATTTTTGGACGATAGCTGTCATTTATAACTCTGCAGGTTTGTGAATTACAGTGCCCCTGAGCTGCTTTCTTCAACTCGCTTTCTTTTGAGCTGGCCGCAACACCGCAGGATGGCTTCAGGCCCTAATCTGGTTCCGGCACGGCACGCTGAGCCTTTGGTTATTTCCTCATCCTCGTGGGAAATTAGAGTTAAATTTGCCCGTCCAGACACCTCCCGCTTGTCTCTCATTGGTTCTCCCTATTCCTGTACATCTTCCGCAGAAATTGCAAACTGGGCCAAACAGGAGGTTAAAGGCGCTGACTCTCCAAGTGGGGAGAGTGTTAGTAAAGCGTCTGGAATGTTGCACCCGAGTACCAGGGGAGGAAAACTGAGACATATTTGAACACGTCTCCCGTTCACATGGTTGATCATACTTGGGTTCCACATGCATGTTTTAGCTGAAGGAAGAATACCTTAAACCTGGGTAGTTGAAACCCGTGGAATGGGTACCATGCAATATGACTTCAAAGGGTCTTCATTTGCTCACAAACCTCTCCAATCCTATCACTGCTGCGTTTATGCCCCTGTACACATGCTTGATTCTCTTTCGGAGACATAGCAATCCATAGGTTTTAAGATACTTACTAGTCAGGTACATTCTTAGGCATTTAATATGGGGTGTTGAGTCCATTTCGTTGAGCAAGGAGTAGCTCTTGTCTATTCCATATTTGGCTTAAGGAACTTTATCTATGCTCATTTCAATCTCTGGTTTTATGCAGCACCCCTACTCACCTTTACCCTTAAGCAAGCATAAGTTGGTTTTCTAAATTTGAGACCCTGTTCTGTTCTGTAATTCAGTTCCTGTGTAGCCAAGTTTACATTCCGTGTATTACTGATATCTTATGATGTTTCTTTTTCTGTGTGACTTATTTCAGTTAGAATCATCATACCTGAATCCACTCATTGTGCTGCTAAGGGCCTGATGACACAGATTTCATTGCTGAGTGATATTGCTTTGTAAGTAAATACCACAACTTCTTTACCGATTTTTCACTTTCTGAGATGTTGAACTTGTACTGTAAACGAGGTTCTTGTAAACAGAGCCGTTCCAAACTTTGGGGTGGCTGTGTCTTTTTGATTTTAATTTCCCTAAGCTATAGGACCATAAGTGGAAGTGCCCTAGGTTCTGTTGCTTTGTTTTTTAGATGTTTCAGGAAACACCATACACTTCTCCCGAGTGGTTGTTGGCAATTTACATCCCACCCATCAGCATAACAAGGCTCCCAGTTCTCCATGGCCTGTCCTGCCTTTCTGGATTTTACACTTTTTTCAGATGGCCCTTTTGACCGGGGGGAAGTGAGACTTCATTGTAGTGCAGATTTCCTTTGCAAGCTTGCTTGGTTGGCCAAAAAGGGCGTATGCGTTTTTTCCTGAATATATTCAGGAAAAAACGCATACGCCCTTTTTGGCCTAGTGCATCATTGTGGACGTTCAGCCTCTTTTCCTATGCTTTCAATGCAATTCCAGTCTACCTCCTGAAATCGGTTTCCTGCAATTCTGCCCCGCTTTCAAGTCCTCTTGGCAGCCTTACTTCAATATATTTTTGGACGATAGCTGTCATTTATAACTCTGCAGGTTTGTGAATTACAGTGCCCCTGAGCTCCTTTCTTCAACTCGCTTTCTTGTGACCTGGCCGAAACACCGCAGGATGTCTTCAGGCCCTAATCTGGTTCCAGCATGGCACGCTGAGCCTTTGGTTATTTCCTCTTCCTGGTGGGAAATGAGAGTTAAATTTGCCCATCCAGACACCTCTAGCTAGTCTCTCATTGGTTCTCGCTATTCCTGTTCATCTTCCACAGAAATTGCAAACTGGGCCAAACAGGAGGTTAAAGGGACTGACTCTCCAAGTGGGGAGAGTGTTAGTAAAGCGTCTGGAATGTTGCACCCGAGTACCAGGGTACGAAAACTGAGACATATTTGAACACGTCTCCCGATCACATGGTTGATCATACTCTGGGTTCCACATGCATGTTTTAGCTGAAGGAAGAATACCTTAAACCTGGGTAGTTGAAACCCGTGGAATGGGTACCATGCAATATGACTTCAAAGGGTCTTCATTTGCTCACGAACCTCTCCAATCCTATCACTGCTGCGTTTATGCCCCTGTACACATGCTTGATTCTCTTTCGGAGACATAGCAATCCATAGGTTTTAAGATACTTACTAGTCAGGTACATTCTTAGGCGTTTAATATGCGGTGTTGAGTCCATTTCATTGAGCAAGGAGTAGCTCTTGTCTATTCCATATTTGGCTTAAGGAAATTTATCTGTGCTCATTTCAATCTCTGGTTTTATGCAGCACCCCAACTCACCTTTCCCCTTAAGCAAGCATAAGTTGGTTTTCTAAATTTGAGATCCTGTTCTGTTCTGTAATTCAGTTCCTGTGTAGCCAAGTTTACATTCCGTGTATTAGTGATATCTTATGATGTTTCTTTTTCTGTGTGACTTATTTCAGTTAGAATCATCATACCTGAATCCACTCATTGTGCTGCTAAGGGCCTGATGACATATATTTCATTGCTGAGTGATATTGCTTTGTAAGTAAATACCACAAATTCTTTATCCATTTTTCACTTTCTGCGATGTTGAACTTGTACTGTAAACGAGGTTTTTGTAAACAGAGGCGTCCCAAACTTTGGGGTGGCTGTGTCTTTTTGATTTTAATTACCCTAAGCTATAGGACCATAAGTGGCAGTGCCCTAGGCTCTGTTGCTTTGTTTTTTAGATGTTTCAGGAAACACCATACACTTCTCCCGAGTGGTTGTTGGCAATTTACATCCCGCCCATCAGCATAACAAGGGTCCCAGTTCTCCATGGCCTGTCCTGCCTTTCTGGATTTTACACTTTTTTCAGATGGCCCTTTTGACCGGGGGGAAGTGAGACTTCATTGTAGTGCAGATTTCCTTTGCAAGCTTGCTTGGTTGGCCAAAAAGGGCGTATGCGTTTTTTCCTGAATATATTCAGGAAAAAACGCATACGCCCTTTTTGGCCAAGTGCATCATTGTGGACGTTCTGCCTCTTTTCCTATGCTTTCAATGCAATTCCAGTCTACCTCCTGAAATCGGTTTCCTGCAATTCTGCCCCGCTTTCAAGTCCTCTTGGCAGCCTTACTTCAGTCTATTTTTGGACGATAGCTGTCATTTATAACTCTGCAGGTTTGTGAATTACAGTGCCCCTGAGCTCCTTTCTTCAACTCGCTTTCTTGTGACCTGGCCGCAACACCGCAGGATGGCTTCAGGCCCTAATCTGGTTCCGGCCCGGCATTCTGAGCCTTTGGTTAATTCCTCTTCCTGGTGGGAAATGAGAGTTAAATTTGCCCGTCCAGACACCTCCAGCTAGCCTCTCATTGGTTCTCGCTATTCCTGTTCATCTTCCGCAGAAATTGCAAACTGGGCCAAACAGGAGGTTAAAGGGACTGACTCTCCAAGTCGGGAGAGTGTTAGTAAAGCGTCTGGAATGTTGCACCCGAGTACCAGGGTACGAAAACTGGGACATATTTGAACACGTCTCCCGATCACATGGTTGATCATACTCTAGGTTCCACATGCATGTTTTAGCTGAAGGAAGAATACCTAAAATCTGGGTAGTTGAAACCCGTGGAATGGGTACCATGCAATATGACTTCAAAGGGTCTTCATTTGCTCACGAACCTCTCCAATCCTATCACTGCTGCGTTTATGCCCCTGTACACATGCTTGATTCTCTTTTGGAGACATAGCAATCCATAGGTTTTAAGATACTTACTAGTCAGGTACATTCTTAGGCGTTTAATATGGGGTGTTGAGTCCATTTCGTTGAGCAAGGAGTAGCTCTTGTCTATTCCATATTTGGCTTAAGGAACTTTATCTGTGCTCATTTCAATCTCTGGTTTTATGCAGCACCCCAACTCACCTTTCCCCTTAAGCAAGCATAAGTTGGTTTTCTAAATTTGAGACCCTGTTCTGTTCTGTAATTCAGTTCCTGTGTAGCCAAGTTTACATTCCGTGTATTACTGATATCTTATGATGTTTCTTTTTCTGTGTGACTTATTTCAGTTAGAATCATCATACCTGAATCCACTCATTGTGCTGCTACGGGCCTGATGACACAGATTTCATTGCTGAGTGATATTGCTTTGTAAGTAAATACCACAACTTCTTTATCCATTTTTCACTTTCTGCGATGTTGAACTTGTACTGTTAACGAGATTCTTGTAAACAGAGGCGTCCCAAACTTTGGGGTGGCTGTGTCTTTTTGATTTTAATTTCCCTAAGCTATAGGACCATAAGTGGAAGTGCCCTAGGTTCTGTTGCTTTGTTTTTTAGATGTTTCAGGAAACACCATACACTTCTCCCGAGTGGTTGTTGGCAATTTACATCCCGCCCATCAGCATAACAAGGCTCCCAGTTCTCCATGGCCTGTCCTGCCTTTCTGGATTTTACACTTTTTTCAGATGGCCGTTTTGACCGGGGGGAAGTGAGACTTCATTGTAGTGCAGATTTCCTTTGCAAGCTTGCTTGGTTGGCCAAAAAGGGCGTATGCGTTTTTTCCTGAATATATTCAGGAAAAAACGCATACGCCCTTTTTGGCCAAGTGCATCATTGTGGACGTTCTGCCTCTTTTCCTATGCTTTCAATGCAATTCCAGTCTACCTCCTGAAATTGGTTTCCTGCAATTCTGCCCCGCTTTCAAGTCCTGTTGGCAGCCTTACTTCAGTCTATTTTTGGACGATATCTGTCATTTATAACTCTGCAGGTTTGTGAATTACAGTGTCCCTGAGCTCCTTTCTTCAACTCGCCTTCTTGTGACCTGGCCGCAACACCGCAGCATGGCTTCAGGCCCTAATCTGGTTCCGGCACGGCACGCTGAGCCTTTGGTTATTTCCTCTTCCTGGTGGGAAATGAGAGTTAAATTTGCCCGTCCAGACACCTCCAGCTAGTCTCTCGTTGGTTCTCCCTATTCCTGTTCATCTTCCGCAGAAATTGCAAACTGGGCCAAACAGGAGGTTAAAGGCGCTGACTCTCCAAGTGGGGAGAGTGTTAGTAAAGCGTCTGGAATGTTGCACCCGAGTACCAGGGGAGGAAAACTGAGACATATTTGAACACGTCTCCCGATCACATGGTTGATCATACTCTGGGTTCCACATGCATGTTTTAGCTGAAGGAAGAATACCTAAAACCTGGGTAGTTGAAACCCGTGGAATGGGTACCATGCAATATGACTTCAAAGGGTCTTCATTTGCTCACCGAACCTCTCCACTCCTATCACTGCTGCGTTTATGCCCCTGTACACATGCTTGATTCTCTTTCGGAGACATAGCAATCCATAGGTTTTAAGATACTTACTAGTCAGGTACATTCTTAGGCGTTTAATATGCGGTGTTGAGTCCATTTCGTTGAGCAAGGAGTAGCTCTTGTCTATTCCATATTTGGCTTAAGGAACTTTATCTGTGCTCATTTCAATCTCTGGTTTTATGCAGCAACCCAACTCACCTTTCCCCTTAAGCAAGCATAAGTTGGTTTTCTAAATTTGAGAACCTGTTCTGTTTTGGAATTCAGTTCCTGTGTAGCCAAGTTTACATTCCGTGTATTAGTGATATCTTATGATGTTTCTTTTTCTGTGTGACTTATTTCAGTTAGAATCATCGTACCTGAATCTACTCATTATGCTGCTACGGGCCTGATGACATAGATTTCATTGCTGAGTGATACTGCATTGTACGTAAGTACCACAAGTTCTTTATCCATTTTTCACTTTCTGTGATATTGAACTTGTACGATAAACGAGGTTCTTGTAAACAGAGGCATCCCAAACTTTGGGGTGGCTGTGTCTTTTTGATTTTATTTTCCCTAAGCTATAGGACCATAAGTGGAAGTGCCCTAGGCTCTGTTGCTTTGTTTTTTAGATGTTTCAGGAAACACCATACACTTCTCCTGAGTGGTTGTTGGCAATTTACATCCCGCCCATCAGCATAACAAGGCTCCCAGTTCTCCATGGCCTGTCCTGCCTTTCTGGATTTTACACTTTTTTCAGATGGCCCTTTTGACCGTGGGGAAGTGAGACTTCATTGTAGTGCAGATTTCCTTTGCAAGTTTGCTTGGTTGGCCAAAAAGGGCGTATGCGTTTTTTCCTGAATATATTCAGGAAAAAACGCATACGCCCTTTTTGGCCAAGTGCATCATTGTGTACGTTCTGCCTCTTTTCCTATGCTTTCAATGCAATTCCAGTCTACCTCCTGAAATCGGTTTCCTGCAATTCTGCCCCGCTTTCAAGTCCTCTTGGCAGCCTTACTTCAGTCTATTTTTGGACGATAGCTGTCATTTATAACTCTGCAGGTTTGTGAATTACAGTGCTCCTGAGCTCCTTTCTTCAACTCGCTTTCTTTTGAGCTCGCCGCAACACCGCAGGATGTCTTCAGGCCCTAATCTGGTTCCGGCACGGCACGCTGAGCCTTTGGTTATTTCCTCTTCCTGGTGGGAAATGAGAGTTAAATTTGCCCGTCCAGACACCTCCAGCTAGACTCTCATTGGTTCTCGCTATGCCTGTTCATCTTCTGCAGAAATTGCAAACTGGGCCAAACAGGAGGTTAAAGGCGCTGACTCTCCAAGTGGGGAGAGTGTTAGTAAAGCGTCTGGAATGTTGCACCCGAGTACCAGGGGAGGAAAACTGAGACATATTTGAACACGTCTCCCGTTCACATGGTTGATCATACTTGGGATCCACATGCATGTTTTAGCTGAAGGAAGAATATCTTAAACCTGGAGAGTTGAGACCCGTGTAATGGGTACCATGCAATATGACTTCAAAGGGTCTTCATTTGCTCACCGAACCTCTCCAATCCTATCACTGCTGCGTTTATGCCCCTGTACACACGCTTGATTCTCTTTCGGAGACATAGCAATCCATAGGTTTTAAGATACTTACTAGTGAGGTACATTCTTAGGCGTTTAATATGCGGTGTTGAGTTCATTTCGTTGAGCAAGTTGTAGCTCTTGTCTATTCTATATTTGGCTTAAGGAACTTTATGTGTGCTCATTTCAATCTCTGGTTTTATGCAGCACCCCAACTCACCTTTCCCCTTAAGCAAGCATAAGTTGGTTTTCTAAATTTGAGACCCTGTTCTGTTCTGTAATTCAGTTCCTGTGTAGCCAAGTTTACATTCCGTGTATTAGTGATATCTTATGATGTTTCTTTTTCTGTGTGACTTATTTCAGTTAGAATCATCATACCTGAATCCACTCATTGTGCTGCTAAGGGCCTGATGACACAGATTTCATTGCTTGGTGATATTGCTTTGTAAGTAAATACCACAACTTCTTTATACATTTTTCACTTTCTGCGATGTTGAACTTGTACTGTAAACGAGGTTCTTGTAAACAGAGCCGTTCCAAACTTTGGGGTGGCTGTGTTTTTTTGATTTTAATTTCCCTAAGCTATAGGACCATAAGTGGAATTGCCCTAGGTTCTGTTGCTTTGTTTTTTAGATGTTTCAGGAAACACCATACACTTCTCCCGAGTGGTTGTTGGCAATTTACATCCCGCCCATCAGCATAACAAGGCTCCCAGTTCTCCATGGCCTGTCCTGCCTTTCTGGATTTTACCCTTTTTTCAGATGGCCCTTTTGACCGGGGGGAAGTGAGACTTCATTGTAGTGCAGATTTCCTTTGCAAGCTTGCTTGGTTGGCCAAAAAGGGCGTATGCGTTTTTTCCTGAATATATTCAGGAAAAAACGCATACGCCCTTTTTGGCCAAGTGCATCATTGTGGACGTTCTGCCTCTTTTCCTATGCTTTCAATGCAATTCCAGTCTACCTCCTGAAATCGGTTTCCTGCAATTCTGCCCCGCTTTCAAGTCCTCTTGGCAGCCTTACTTCAGTCTATTTTTGGACGATAGCTGTCATTTATAACTCTGCAGCTTTGTGAATTACAGTGCCCCTGAGCTCCTTTCTTCAACTCGCTTTCTTGTGACCTGGCCGCAACACAGCAGGATGTCTTCAGGCCCTAATCTGGTTCTGGCACGGCACGCTGAGCCTTTGGTTAATTCCTCTTCCTGGTGGGAAATGAGAGTTAAATTTGCCCATCCAGACACCTCCAGCTAGTCTCTCATTTCTTCTCGCTTCCTGTTCATCTTCCACAGAAATTGCAAACTGGGCCAAACAGGAGGTTAAAGGGACTGACTCTCCAAGTGGGGAGAGTGTTAGTAAAGCGTCTGGAATGTTGCACCCAAGTACCAGGGTACGAAAACTGAGACATATTTGAACACGTCTCCCGATCACATGGTTGATCATACTCTAGGTTCCACATGCATGTTTTAGCTGAAGGAAGAATACCTTAAACCTGGGTAGTTGAAACCCGTGGAATGGGTACCATGCAATATGACTTCAAAGGGTCTTCATTTGCTCACGAACCTCTCCAATCCTATCACTGCTGCGTTTATGCCCCTGTACACATGCTTGATTCTCTTTCGGAGACATAGCAGTCCATAGGTTTTAAGATACTTACTAGTCAGGTACATTCTTAGGCATTTAATATGCGGTGTTGAGTCCATTTCGTTGAGCAAGGAGTAGCTCTTGTCTATTCCATATTTGGCTTAAGGAACTTTATCTGTGCTCATTTCAATCTCTGGTTTTATGCAGCACCCCAACTCACCTTTCCCCTTAAGCAAGCATAAGTTGGTTTTCTAAATTTGAGACCCTGTTCTGTTCTGTAATTCAGTTCCTGTGTAGCCAAGTTTACATTCCGTGTATTACTGATATCTTATGATGTTTCTTTTTCTGTGTGACTTATTTCAGTTAGAATCATCATACCTGAATCCACTCATTGTGCTCCTAAGGGCCTGATGACACAGATTTCATTGCTGAGTGATATTGCTTTGTAAGTAAATACCACAACTTCTTTATCCATTTTTCACTTTCTGCGATGTTGAACTTGTACTGTAAAAGAGGTTCTTGTAAACAGAGCCGTTCCAAACTTTGGGGTGGCTGTGTCTTTTTGATTTTAAATTCCCTAAGCCTTAGGACCATAAGTGGCAGTGCCCTAGGCTCTGTTGCTTTGTTTTTTAGATGTTTCAGGAAACACCATACACTTCTCCCCAGTGGTTGTTGGCAATTTACATCCCGCCCATCAGCATAACAAGGCTCCCAGTTCTCCATGGCCTGTCCTGCCTTTCTGGATTTTACACTTTTTTCAGATGGCCCTTTTGACAGGGGGGAAGTGAGACTTCATTGTAGTGCAGATTTCCTTTGCAAGCTTGCTTGGTTGGCCAAAAAGGGCGTATGCGTTTTTTCCTGAATATATTCAGGAAAAAATGCATACGCCCTTTTTGGCCAAGTGCATCACTGTGGACGTTCTGCCTCTTTTCCTATGCTTTCAATGCAATTCCAGTCTACCTCCTGAAATCGGTTTCCTGCAATTCTGCCCCGCTTTCAAGTCCTCTTGGCAGCCTTACTTCAGTCTATTTTTGGACGATAGCTGTCATTTATAACTCTGCAGGTTTGTGAATTACAGTGCCCCTGAGCTCCTTTCTTCAACTCGCTTTCTTGTGACCTGGCCGCAACACCGCAGGATGGCTTCAGGCCCTAATCTGGTTCCGGCACGGCACGCTGAGCCTTTGGTTAATTCCTCTTCCTGGTGGGAAATGAGAGTTAAATTTGCCCGTCCAGACACCTCCAGCTAGTCTCTCATTGGTTCTCGCTATTCCTGTTCATCTTCCGCAGAAATTGCAAACTGGGCCAAACAGGAGGTTAAAGGGACTGACTCTCCAAGTGGGGAGAGTGTTAGTAAAGCGTCTGGAATGTTGCACCCAAGTACCAGGGTACGAAAACTGAGACATATTTGAACACGTCTCCCGATCACATGGTTGATCATACTCTAGGTTCCACATGCATGTTTTAGCTGAAGGAAGAATACCTTAAACCTGGGTAGTTGAAACCCGTGGAATGGGTACCATGCAATATGACTTCAAAGGGTCTTCATTTGCTCACGAACCTCTCCAATCCTATCACTGCTGCGTTTATGCCCCTGTACACATGCTTGATTCTCTTTCGGAGACATAGCAGTCCATAGGTTTTAAGATACTTACTAGTCAGGTACATTCTTAGGCATTTAATATGCGGTGTTGAGTCCATTTCGTTGAGCAAGGAGTAGCTCTTGTCTATTCCATATTTGGCTTAAGGAACTTTATCTGTGCTCATTTCAATCTCTGGTTTTATGCAGCACCCCAACTCACCTTTCCCCTTAAGCAAGCATAAGTTGGTTTTCTAAATTTGAGACCCTGTTCTGTTCTGTAATTCAGTTCCTGTGTAGCCAAGTTTACATTCCGTGTATTACTGATATCTTATGATGTTTCTTTTTCTGTGTGACTTATTTCAGTTAGAATCATCATACCTGAATCCACTCATTGTGCTCCTAAGGGCCTGATGACACAGATTTCATTGCTGAGTGATATTGCTTTGTAAGTAAATACCACAACTTCTTTATCCATTTTTCACTTTCTGCGATGTTGAACTTGTACTGTAAACGAGGTTCTTGTAAACAGAGCCGTTCCAAACTTTGGGGTGGCTGTGTCTTTTTGATTTTAAATTCCCTAAGCCTTAGGACCATAAGTGGCAGTGCCCTAGGCTCTGTTGCTTTGTTTTTTAGATGTTTCAGGAAACACCATACACTTCTCCCCAGTGGTTGTTGGCAATTTACATCCCGCCCATCAGCATAACAAGGCTCCCAGTTCTCCATGGCCTGTCCTGCCTTTCTGGATTTTACACTTTTTTCAGATGGCCCTTTTGACCGGGGGGAAGTGAGACTTCATTGTAGTGCAGATTTCCTTTGCAAGCTTGCTTGGTTGGCCAAAAAGGGCGTATGCGTTTTTTCCTGAATATATTCAGGAAAAAACGCATACGCCCTTTTTGGCCAAGTGCATCATTGTGGACGTTCTGCCTCTTTTCCTATGCTTTCAATGCAATTCCAGTCTACCTCCTGAAATTGGTTTCCTGCAATTCTGCCCCGCTTTCAAGTCCTCTTGGCAGCCTTACTTCAGTCTATTTTTGGACGATAGCTGTCATTTATAACTCTGCAGGTTTGTGAATTACAGTGCCCCTGAGCTCCTTTCTTCAACTCGCTTTCTTGTGACCTGGCCGCAACACCGCAGGATGGCTTCAGGCCCTAATCTGGTTCCGGCACGGCACGCTGAGCCTTTGGTTAATTCCTCTTCCTGGTGGGAAATGAGAGTTAAATTTGCCCGTCCAGACACCTCCAGCTAGTCTCTCATTGGTTCTCGCTATTCCTGTTCATCTTCCGCAGAAATTGCAAACTGGGCCAAACAGGAGGTTAAAGGGACTGACTCTCCAAGTCGGGAGAGTGTTAGTAAAGCGTCTGGAATGTTGCACCCGAGTACCAGGGTACGAAAACTGAGACATAATTGAACACGTCTCCCGATCACATGGTTGATCATACTCTAGGTTCCACATGCATGTTTTAGCTGAAGGAAGAATACCTTAAACCTGGGTAATTGACCCGTGGAATGGGTACCATGCAATATGACTTCAAAGGGTCTTCATTTGCTCACCGAACATCTCCAATCCTATCACTGCTGCGTTTATGCCCCTGTACACATGCTTGATTCTCTTTCGGAGACATAGCAATCCATAGGTTTTAAGATACTTACTAGTCAGGTACATTCTTAGGCGTTTAATATGCGGTGTTGAGTCCATTTTGTTGAGCAAGGAGTAGCTCTTGTCTATTCCATATTTGGCTTAAGGAACTTTATCTGTGCTCATTTCAATCTCTGGTTTTATGCAGCACCCCAACTCACCTTTACCCTTAAGCAAGCATAAGTTGGTTTTCTAAATTTGAGACCCTGTTCTGTTCTGTAATTCAGTTCCTGTGTAGCCAAGTTTACATTCCGTGTATTACTGATATCTTATGATGTTTCTTTTTCTGTGTGACTTATTTCAGTTAGAATCATCATACCTGAATCCACTCATTGTGCTCCTAAGGGCCTGATGACACAGATTTCATTGCTGAGTGATACTGCTTTGTAAGTAAATACCACAACTTCTTTATCCATTTTTCACTTTCTGCGATGTTGAACTTGTACTGTAAACGAGGTTCTTGTAAACAGAGCCGTTCCAAACTTTGGGGTGGCTGTGTCTTTTTGATTTTAAATTCCCTAAACTATAGGACCATAAGTGGAAGTGCCTTAGGCTCTGTTGCTTTGTTTTTTAGATGTTTCAGGAAACACCATACACTTCTCCCGAGTGGTTGTTGGCAATTTACATCCCGCCCTTCAGCATAACAAGGCTCCCAGTTCTCCATGGCCTGTCCTGCCTTTCTGGATTTTACACTTTTTTCAGATGGCCCTTTTAACCGGGGGGAAGTGAGACTTCATTGTAGTGCAGATTTCCTTTGCAAGCTTGCTTGGTTGGCCAAAAAGGGCGTATGCGTTTTTTCCTGAATATATTCAGGAAAAAACGCATACGCCCTTTTTGGCCAAGTGCATCATTGTGGACGTTCTGCCTCTTTTCCTATGCTTTCAATGCAATTCCAGTCTACCTCCTGAAATCGGTTTCCTGCAATTCTGCCCCGCTTTCAAGTCCTCTTGGCAGCCTTACTTCAGTCTATTTTTGGACGATAGCTGTCATTTATAACTCTGCAGGTTTGTGAATTACAGTGCCCCTGAGCTCCTTTCTTCAACTCGCTTTCTTTTGAGCTGGCCGCAACACCGCAGGATGGCTTCACGCCCTAATCTGGTTCCGGCACGGCACGCTGAGCCTTTGGTTATTTCCTCTTCCTGGTGGGAAATGAGAGTTAAATTTGCCCGTTCAGACACCTGCAGCTAGCCTCTCATTGGTTCTCGCTATTCCTGTTCATCTTCCACAGAAATTGCAAACTGGGCCAAACAGGAGGTTAAAGGCGCTGAGTCTCCAAGTGGGGAGAGTGTTAGTAAAGCGTCTGGAATGTTGCACCCGAGTACCAGGGGAGGAAAACTGAGACATATTTGAACACATCTCCCGATCACATGGTTGATCATACTCTAGGTTCCACATGCATGTTTTAGCTGAAGGAAGAATACCTTAAACCTGGGTAGTTGAAACCCGTGGAATGGGTACCATGCAATATGACCTCAAAGGGTCTTCATTTGCTCTCCGAACCTCTCCAATCCTATCACTGCTGCGTTTATGCCCCTGTACACATGCTTGATTCTCTTTTGGAGACATAGCAATCCATAGGTTTTAAGATACTTACTAGTCAGGTACATTCTTAGGCGTTTAATATGGGGTGTTGAGTCCATTTCGTTGAGCAAGGAGTAGCTCTTGTCTATTCCATATTTGGCTTAAGGAACTTTATCTGTGCTCATTTCAATCTCTGGTTTCATGCAGCACCCCAACTCACCTTTCCCCTTAAGCAAACATAAGTTGGTTTTCTAAATTTGAGACCCTGTTCTGTTTTGGAATTCAGTTCCTGTGTAGCCAAGTTTACATTCCGTGTATTAGTGATATCTTATGATGTTTCTTTTTCTGTGTGACTTATTTCAGTTAGAATCATCGTAGCTGAATCCACTCATTGTGCTGCTAAGGGCCTGATGACACAGATTTCATTGCTGAGTGATATTGCTTTGTAAGTAAATACCACAAGTTCTTTATCCATTTTTCACTTTCTGCGATGTTGAACTTCTACTGTAAACGAGGTTCTTGTAAACAGAGCCGTTCCAAACTTTGGGGTGGCTGTGTCTTTTTGATTTTAATTTCCCTAAGCTATAGGACCATAAGTGGAAGTGCCCTAGGCTCTGTTGCTTTGTTTTTTAGATGTTTCAGGAAACACCATACACTTCTCCTGAGTGTCTGCTGGCATTTTACATCCCGCCCATCAGCATAACAAGGCTCCCAGTTCTCCATGGCCTGTCCTGCCTTTCTGGATTTTACACTTTTTTCAGATGGCCCTTTTGACCAGGGGGAAGTGAGACTTCATTGTAGTGCAGATTTCCTTTGCATGCTTGCTTGGTTGGCCAAAAAGGGCGTATGCTTTTTTTCCTGAATATATTCAGGAAAAAACGCATACGCCCTTTTTGGCCAAGTGCATCACTGTGGACGTTCTGCCTCTTTTCCTATGCTTTCAATGCAATTCCAGTCTACCTCCTGAAATCGGTTTCCTGCAATTCTGCCCCGCTTTCTAGTCCTCTTGGCAGCCTTACTTCAGTCTATTTTTGGACGATAGCTGTCATTTATAACTCTACAGGTTTGTGAATTACAGTGCCCATGATCTCCTTTCTTCAACTCGCTTTCTTTTGAGCTGGCCGCAACACCGCAGGATGGCTTCAGGCCCTAATCTGGTTCCGGCACGGCACGCTGAGCCTTTGGTTAATTCCTCTTCCTGGTGGGAAATGAGAGTTAAATTTGCCCATCCAGACACCTCCAGCTAGTCTCTCATTGGTCCTCGCTATTCCTGTTCATCTTCCGCAGAAATTGCAAACTGGGCCAAACAGGAGGTTAAAGGGAGTGACTCTCCAAGTTGGGAGACTGTTAGTAAAGCGTCTGGAATGTTGCACCCGAGTACCAGGGTACGAAAGCTGAGACATATTTGAACACGTCTCCCGTTCACACGGTTGATCATACTCTGGGTTCCACATGCATGTTTTAGCTGAAGGAAGAATACCTAAAACCTGGGTAGTTGAAACCCGTGGAATGGGTACCATGCAATATGACTTCAAAGGGTCTTCATTTGCTCACCGAACCTCTGCAATCCTATCACTGCTGCGTTTATGCCCCTGTACACACGCTTGATTCTCTTTCGGAGACATAGCAATCCATAGGTTTTAAGATACTTACTAGTCAGGTACATTCTTAGGCGTTTAATATGGGGTGTTGAGTCCATTTCGTTGAGCAAGGAGTAGCTCTTGTCTATTCCATATTTGGCTTAAGGAACTTTATCTGTGCTCATTTCAATCTCTGGTTTTATGCAGCACCCCTACTCACCTTTACCCTTAAGCAAGCATAAGTTGGTTTTCTAAATTTGAGTCCCTGTTCTGTTCTGCAATTCAGTTCCTGTGTAGCCAAGTTTACATTCCGTGTATTACTGATATCTTATGATGTTTCTTTTTCTGTGTGACTTATTTCAGTTAGAATCATCATACCTGAATCCACTCATTGTGCTGCTAAGGGCCTGGTGACATAGATTTCATTGCTGAGTGATATTGCTTTGTAAGTAAATACCGCAACTTCTTTATCCATTTTTCACTTTCTGAGATGTTGAACTTGTACTGAAAACGAGGTTCTTGTAAACAGAGCCGTTCCAAACTTTGGGGTGGCTGTGTCTTTTTGATTTTAATTTCCCTAAGCTATAGGACCATAAGTGGAAGTGCCCTAGGTTCTGTTGCTTTGTTTTTTACATGTTTCAGGAAACACCATACACTTCTCCCGAGTGGTTGTTGGCAATTTACATCCCGCCCATCAGCATAACAAGGCTCCCAATTCTGCATGGCCTGTCCTGCCTTTCTGGATTTTACACTTTTTACAGATGGACCTTTTGACCGGGGGGAAGTGAGACTTCATTGTAGTGCAGATTTCCTTTGCAAGCTTGCTTGGTTGGCCAAAAAGAGCGTATGCGTTTTTTCCTGAATATATTCAGGAAAAAACGCATACGCCCTTTTTGGCCAAGTGCATCATCGTTGACGTTCTGCCTCTTTTCCTATGCTTTCAATGCAATTCCAGTCTACCTCCTGAAATCGGTTTCCTGCAATTCTGCCCCGCTTTCAAGTCCTCTTGGCAGCCTTACTTCAGTGTATTTTTGGACGATAGCTGTCATTTATAACTCTGCAGGTTTGTGAATTACAGTGCCCCTGAGCTCCTTTCTTCAACTCGCTTTCTTGTGACCTGGCCGCAACACCGCAGGATGGCTTCAGGCCCTAATCTGGTTCCGGCACGGCACGCTGAGCCTTTGGTTAATTCCTCTTCCTGGTGGGAAATGAGAGTTAAATTTGCCCGTCCAGACACCTCCAGCTAGTCTCTCATTGGTTCTCGCTATTCCTGTTCATCTTCCGCAGAAATTGCAAACTGGGCCAAACAGGAGGTTAAAGGGACTGACTCTCCAAGTCGGGAGAGTGTTAGTAAAGCGTCTGGAATGTTGCACCCGAGTACCAGGGTACGAAAACTGAGACATATTTGAACACGTCTCCCGATCACATGGTTGATCATACTCTGGGTTCCACATGCATGATTTAGCTGAAGGAAGAATACCTAAAACCTGGGTAGTTGAAACCCGTGGAATGGGTACCATGCAATATGACTTCAAAGGGTCTTCATTTGCTCACCGAACCTCTGCAATCCTATCACTGCTGCGTTTATGCCCCGGTACACATGCTTGATTCTCTTTCGGAGACATAGCAATCCATAGGTTTTAAGATACTTACTAGTCAGGTACATTCTTAGGCGTTTAATATGCGGTGTTGAGTCCATTTCGTTGAGCAAGGAGTAGCTCTTGTCTATTCCATATTTGGCTTAAGGAACTTTATCTGTGCTCATTTCAATCTCTGGTTTTATGCAGCACCCCAACTCACCTTTCCCCTTAAGCAAGCATAAGTTGGTTTTCTAAATTTGAGTCCCTGTTCTGTTCTGTAATTCAGTTCCTGTGTAGCCAAGTTTACATTCCGTGTATTACTGATATCTTATGATGTTTCTTTTTCTGTGTGACTTATTTCAGTTAGAATCATCATACCAGAATCCACTCATTGTGCTGCTAAGGGCCTGATGACACAGATTTCATTGCTGAGTGATATTGCTTTGTAAGTAAATACCACAACTTCTTTATCCATTTTTCACTTTCTGCGATGTTGAACTTGTACTGTAAACGAGGTTCTTGTAAACAGAGCCGTTCCAAACTTTGGGGTGGCTGTGTCTTTTTGTATTTAAATTCCCTATGCCTTAGGACCATAAGTGGCAGTGCCCTAGGCTCTGTTGCTTTGTTTTTTAGATGTTTCAGGAAACACCATACACTTCTCCCGAGTGGTTGTTGGCAATTTACATCCCGCCCATCAGCATAACAAGGCTCCCAGTTCTCCATGGCCTGTCCTGCCTTTCTGGATTTTACACTTTTTTCAGATGGCCCTTTTGACCGGGGGGATGTGAGACTTCATTGTAGTGCAGATTTCCTTTGCAAGTTTGCTTGGTTGGCCAAAAAGGGCGTATGCGTTTTTTCCTGAATATATTCAGGAAAAAACGCATACGCCCTTTTTGGCCAAGTGCATCATCGTGGACGTTCTGCCTCTTTTCCTATGCTTTCAATGCATTTCCAGTCTACCTCCTGAAATCGGTTTCCTGCAATTCTGCCCCGCTTTCTAGTCCTCTTGGCAGCCTTACTTCAGTGTATTTCTGGACGATAGCTGTCATTTATAACTCTACAGGTTTGTGAATTACAGTGCCCCTGAGCTCCTTTCTTCAACTCGCTTTCTTGTGACCTGGCCGCAACACCGTAGGATGGCTTCAGGCCCTAATCTGGTTCCAGCACGGCACGCTGAGCCTTTGGTTAATTCCTCTTCCTGGTGGGAAAGAAGAGTTAAATTTGCCCGTCCAGACACCTCCAGCTAGTCTTTCATTGGTTCTCCCTATTCCTGTTCAACTTCCGCATTAATTGCAAACTGGGCCAAACAGGAAGTTAAAGGCACTGACTCTCCAAGTCGGGAGAGCGTTAGTAAAGCATCTGGAATGTTGCACCCGAGTACCAGGGGACGAAAACTGAGACATATTTGAACACGTCTACCGATCACACGGTTGATCATACTCTGGGTTCCACATGCATGTTTTAGCTGAAGGAAAAATACCTTAAACCTGGAGAGCTGAGACCCGTGGAATGGGTACCATGCAATATGACTTCAAAGGGTTTTCATTTGCTCACCGAACCTCTCCAATCCTATCACTGCTGCGTTTATGCCCCTGTACACACGCTTGATTCTCTTTCGGAGACATAGCAATCCATAGGTTTTAAGATACTTACTAGTCATGTACATTCTTAGGCGTTTAATATGGGGTGTTGAGTCCATTTCGTTGAGCAAGGAGTAGCTCTTGTCTATTCCATATTTGGCTTAAGGAACTTTATCTGTGCTCATTTCAATCTCTGGTTTTATGCAGCACCCCAACTCACCTTTCCCCTTAAGCAAGCATAAGTTGGTTTTCTAAATTTGAGACCCTGTTCTGTTTTGGAATTCAGTTCCTGTGTAGCCAAGTTTATATTCCGTGTATTAGTGATATCTTATGATGTTTCTTTTTCTGTGTGACTTATTTCAGTTAGAATCATCGTACCTGAATCCACTCATTATGCTGCTACGGGCCTGATGACATAGATTTCATTGCTGAGTGATACTGCATTGTACGTAAGTACCACAAGTACTTTATCCATTTTTCACTTTCTGTGATATTGAACTTGTACGGTAAACGAGGTTCTTGTAAACAGAGGCGTCCCAAACTTTGGGGTAGCTGTGTCTTTTTGATTTTAATTTCCCTAAGCTATAGGACCATAAGTGGAAGTGCCCTAGGCTCTGTTGCTTTGTTTTTTAGATGTTTCAGGAAACACCATACACTTCTCCAGAGTGTCTGTTGACAATTTACATCCCGCCCATCAGCATAACAAGGCTCCCAGTTCTCCATGGCCTGTCCTGCCTTTCTGGATTTTACACCTTTTTCAGATGGCCCTTTTGACCGGGGGGAAGTGAGACTTCTTTGTAGTGCAGATTTCCTTTGCAAGCTTGCTTGGTTGGCCAAAAAGTGCGTATGTGTTTTTTCCTGAATATATTCAGGAAAAAACGCATACGCCCTTTTTGGCCAAGTGCATCATTGTGGACGTTCTGCCTCTTTTCCTATGCTTTCAATGCAATTCCAGTCTACCTCCTGAAATCGGTTTCCTGCAATTCTGCCCCGCTTTCTAGTCCTCTTGGCAGCCTTACTTCAGTCTATTTTTGGACGATAGCTGTCATTTATAACTCTGCAGGTTTGTGAATTACAGTGCCCCTGAGCTCCTTTCTTCAACTCGCTTTCTTTTGAGCTGGCCGCAACACCGCAGGATGGCTTCAGGCCCTAATCTGGTTCCGGCACGGCACGCTGAGCCTTTGGTTATTTCCTCTTCCAGGTGGGAAATGAGAGTTAAATTTGCCCATCCAGACACCTCCAGCTAGTCTCTCATTGGTTCTCGCTATTCCTGTTCATCTTCCACAGAAATTGCAAACTGGGCCAACAGGAGGTTAAAGGGAATGACTCTCCAGGTGGGGAGAGTGTTAGTAAAGCATCTGGAATGTTGCACCCGAGTACCAGGGTACGAAAACTGAGACATATTTGAACACGTCTCCCGATCACATGGTTGATCATACTCTGGGTTCCACATGCATGTTTTAGCTGAAGGAAGAATACCTAAAACCTGGGTAGTTGAAACCCGTGGAATGGGTACCATGCAATATGACTTCAAAGGGTCTTCATTTGCTCACCGAACCTCTGCAATCCTATCACTGCTGCGTTTATGCCCCTGTACACATGCTTGATTCTCTTTCGGAGACATAGCAATCCATAGGTTTTAAGATACTTACTAGTCAGGTACATTCTTAGGCGTTTAATATGGGGTGTTGAGTCCATTTCGTTGAGCAAGGAGTAGCTCTTGTCTATTCCATATTTGGCTTAAGGAACTTTATCTGTGCTCATTTCAATCTCTGGTTTTATGCAGCACCCCTACTCACCTTTACCCTTAAGCAAGCATAAGTTGGTTTTCTAAATTTGAGTCCCTGTTCTGTTCTGCAATTCAGTTCCTGTGTAGCCAAGTTTACATTCCGTGTATTACTGATATCTTATGATGTTTCTTTTTCTGTGTGACTTATTTCAGTTAGAATCATCATACCTGAATCCACTCATTGTGCTGCTAAGGGCCTGGTGACATAGATTTCATTGCTGAGTGATATTGCTTTGTAAGTAAATACCGCAACTTCTTTATCCATTTTTCACTTTCTGAGATGTTGAACTTGTACTGAAAACGAGGTTCTTGTAAACAGAGCCGTTCCAAACTTTGGGGTGGCTGTGTCTTTTTGATTTTAATTTCCCTAAGCTATAGGACCATAAGTGGAAGTGCCCTAGGTTCTGTTGCTTTGTTTTTTACATGTTTCAGGAAACACCATACACTTCTCCCGAGTGGTTGTTGGCAATTTACATCCCGCCCATCAGCATAACAAGGCTCCCAATTCTGCATGGCCTGTCCTGCCTTTCTGGATTTTACACTTTTTTCAGATGGACCTATTGACTGGGGGGAAGTGAGACTTCATTGTAGTGCAGATTTCCTTTGCAAGCTTGCTTGGTTGGCCAAAAAGAGCGTATGCGTTTTTTCCTGAATATATTCAGGAAAAAACGCATACGCCCTTTTTGGCCAAGTGCATCATTGTTGACGTTCTGCCTCTTTTCCTATGCTTTCAATGCAATTCCAGTCTACCTCCTGAAATCGGTTTCCTGCAATTCTGCCCCGCTTTCAAGTCCTCTTGGCAGCCTTACTTCAGTGTATTTTTGGACGATAGCTGTCATTTATAACTCTGCAGGTTTGTGAATTACAGTGCCCCTGAGCTCCTTTCTTCAACTCGCTTTCTTGTGACCTGGCCGCAACACCGCAGGATGGCTTCAGGCCCTAATCTGGTTCCGGCACGGCACGCTGAGCCTTTGGTTAATTCCTCTTCCTGGTGGGAAATGAGAGTTAAATTTGCCCGTCCAGACACCTCCAGCTAGTCTCTCATTGGTTCTCGCTATTCCTGTTCATCTTCCGCAGAAATTGCAAACTGGGCCAAACAGGAGGTTAAAGGGACTGACTCTCCAAGTCGGGAGAGTGTTAGTAAAGCGTCTGGAATGTTGCACCCGAGTACCAGGGTACGAAAACTGAGACATATTTGAACACGTCTCCCGATCACATGGTTGATCATACTCTGGGTTCCACATGCATGATTTAGCTGAAGGAAGAATACCTAAAACCTGGGTAGTTGAAACCCGTGGAATGGGTACCATGCAATATGACTTCAAAGGGTCTTCATTTGCTCACCGAACCTCTGCAATCCTATCACTGCTGCGTTTATGCCCCTGTACACATGCTTGATTCTCTTTCGGAGACATAGCAATCCATAGGTTTTAAGATACTTACTAGTCAGGTACATTCTTAGGCGTTTAATATGCGGTGTTGAGTCCATTTCGTTGAGCAAGGAGTAGCTCTTGTCTATTCCATATTTGGCTTAAGGAACTTTATCTGTGCTCATTTCAATCTCTGGTTTTATGCAGCACCCCAACTCACCTTTCCCCTTAAGCAAGCATAAGTTGGTTTTCTAAATTTGAGTCCCTGTTCTGTTCTGTAATTCAGTTCCTGTGTAGCCAAGTTTACATTCCGTGTATTACTGATATCTTATGATGTTTCTTTTTCTGTGTGACTTATTTCAGTTAGAATCATCATACCAGAATCCACTCATTGTGCTGCTAAGGGCCTGATGACACAGATTTCATTGCTGAGTGATATTGCTTTGTAAGTAAATACCACAACTTCTTTATCCATTTTTCACTTTCTGCGATGTTGAACTTGTACTGTAAACGAGGTTCTTGTAAACAGAGCCGTTCCAAACTTTGGGGTGGCTGTGTCTTTTTGTATTTAAATTCCCTATGCCTTAGGACCATAAGTGGCAGTGCCCTAGGCTCTGTTGCTTTGTTTTTTAGATGTTTCAGGAAACACCATACACTTCTCCCGAGTGGTTGTTGGCAATTTACATCCCGCCCATCAGCATAACAAGGCTCCCAGTTCTCCATGGCCTGTCCTGCCTTTCTGGATTTTACACTTTTTTCAGATGGCCCTTTTGACCGGGGGGATGTGAGACTTCATTGTAGTGCAGATTTCCTTTGCAAGTTTGCTTGGTTGGCCAAAAAGGGCGTATGCGTTTTTTCCTGAATATATTCAGGAAAAAACGCATACGCCCTTTTTGGCCAAGTGCATCATCGTGGACGTTCTGCCTCTTTTCCTATGCTTTCAATGCATTTCCAGTCTACCTCCTGAAATCGGTTTCCTGCAATTCTGCCCCGCTTTCTAGTCCTCTTGGCAGCCTTACTTCAGTGTATTTTTGGACGATAGCTGTCATTTATAACTCTACAGGTTTGTGAATTACAGTGCCCCTGAGCTCCTTTCTTCAACTCGCTTTCTTTTGAGCTGGCCGCAACACCGCAGGATGGCTTCAGGCCCTAATCTGGTTCCGGCACGGCACGCTGAGCCTTTGGTTATTTCCTCTTCCTGGTGGGAAATGAGAGTTAAATTTGCCCGTCCAGAAACCTCCAGCTAGTCTCTCATTGGTTCTCCCTATTCCTGTTCATCTTCCGCAGAAATTGCAAACTGGGCCAAACAGGAGGTTAAAGGCACTGACTCTCCAAGTGGGGAGAGTGTTCGTTAAGCGTCTGGAATGTTGCACCCGAGTACCAGGGGACCAAAAGTGAGACATATTTGAACATGTCTCCCGATCACACAGTTGATCATACTCTGGGTTTCACATGCATGTTTTAGCTGAAGGAAGAATACCTTAAACCTGGAGAGTTGAGACCCGTGGAATGGGTACCATGCAATATGATTTCAAAGGGTCTTCATTTGCTCACCAAACCTCTCCAATCCTATCACTGCTGTGTTTATGCCCCGGTACATACGCTTGATTCTCTTTCGGAGACATAGCAATCCATAGGTTTTAAGATACTTACTAGTCACGTACATTCTTAGGCGTTTAATATGGGGTGTTGGGTCCATTTCGTTGAACAAGGAGTAGCTCTTGTCTATTCCATATTTGGCTTAAGGAACGTTATCTGTGCTCATTTGAATCTCTGGTTTTATGCAGCACCCCAACTCACCTTTACCCTTAAGCAAGCATAAGTTGGTTTTCTAAATTTGAGACCCTGTTCTGTTTTGGAATTCAGTTCCTGTGTAGCCAAGTTTACATTCCGTGTATTAGTGATATCTTATGATGTTTCTTTTTCTGTGTGACTTATTTCAGTTAGAATCATCGTAGCTGAATCCACTCATTATGCTGCTACGGGCATGATAACATAGATTTCATTGCTGAGTGATACTGCATTGTAAGTAAGTACCACAAGTTCTTTATCCATTTTTCACTTTCTGTGATATTGAACTTGTACGGTAAACGAGGTTCTTGTAAACAGAGGCGTCCCAAACTTTGGGGTGGCTGTGTCTTTTTGATTTTAATTTCCCTAAGCTATAGGACCATAAGTGGAAGTGCCCTAGGCTCTGTTGCTTTGTTTTTTAGATGTTTCAGGAGACACCATACAGTTCTCCAGAGTGTCTGTTGGCAATTTACATCCCGCCCATCAGCATAACAAGGCTCCCAGTTCTCCATGGCCTGTCCTGCCTTTCTGGATTTTACACCTTTTTCAGATGGCCCTTTTGACCGGGGGGAAGTGAGACTTCATTGTAGTGCAGATTTCCTTTGCAAGCTTGCTTGGTTGGCCAAAAAGGGCGTATGTGTTTTTTCCTGAATATATTCAGGAAAAAACGCATACGCCCTTTATGGCCAAGTGCATCATTGTGGACGTTCTGCCTCTTTTCCTATGCTTTCAATGCAATTCCAGTCTACCTCCTGAAATCGGTTTCCTGCAATTCTGCCCTGCTTTCAAGTCCTCTTGGCAGCCTTACTTCAGTCTATTTCTGGACGATAGCTGTCATTTATAACTCTGCAGGTTTGTGAATTACAGTGCCCCTGAGCTCCTTTCTTCAACTCGCTTTCTTGTGACCTGGCCGCAACACCGTAGGATGGCTTCAGGCCCTAATCTGGTTCCAGCACGGCACGCTGAGCCTTTGGTTAATTCCTCTTCCTGGTGGGAAAGAAGAGTTAAATTTGCCCGTCCAGACACCTCCAGCTAGTCTCTCATTGGTTCTCCCTATTCCTGTTCAACTTCCGCAGTAATTGCAAACTGGGCCAAACAGGAAGTTAAAGGCACTGACTCTCCAAGTCGGGAGAGCGTTAGTAAAGCGTCTGGAATGTTGCACCCGAGTACCAGGGGACGAAAACTGAGACATATTTGAACACGTCTACCGATCACACGGTTGATCATACTCTGGGTTCCACATGCATGTTTTAGCTGAAGGAAAAATACCTTAAACCTGGAGAGCTGAGACCCGTGGAATGGGTACCATGCAATATGACTTCAAAGGGTTTTCATTTGCTCACCGAACCTCTCCAATCCTATCACTGCTGCGTTTATGCCCCTGTACACACGCTTGATTCTCTTTCGGAGACATAGCAATCCATAGGTTTTAAGATACTTACTAGTCATGTACATTCTTAGGCGTTTAATATGGGGTGTTGAGTCCATTTCGTTGAGCAAGGAGTAGCTCTTGTCTATTCCATATTTGGCTTAAGGAACTTTATCTGTGCTCATTTCAATCTCTGGTTTTATGCAGCACCCCAACTCACCTTTCCCCTTAAGCAAGCATAAGTTGGTTTTCTAAATTTGAGACCCTGTTCTGTTTTGGAATTCAGTTCCTGTGTAGCCAAGTTTATATTCCGTGTATTAGTGATATCTTATGATGTTTCTTTTTCTGTGTGACTTATTTCAGTTAGAATCATCGTACCTGAATCCACTCATTATGCTGCTACGGGCCTGATGACATAGATTTCATTGCTGAGTGATACTGCATTGTACGTAAGTACCACAAGTTCTTTATCCATTTTTCACTTTCTGTGATATTGAACTTGTACGGTAAACGAGGTTCTTGTAAACAGAGGCGTCCCAAACTTTGGGGTAGCTGTGTCTTTTTGATTTTAATTTCCCTAAGCTATAGGACCATAAGTGGAAGTGCCCTAGGCTCTGTTGCTTTGTTTTTTAGATGTTTCAGGAAACACCATACACTTCTCCAGAGTGTCTGTTGACAATTTACATACCGCCCATCAGCATAACAAGGCTCCCAGTTCTCCATGGCCTGTCCTGCCTTTCTGGAATTTACACCTTTTTCAGATGGCCCTTTTGACCGGGGGGAAGTGAGACTTCTTTGTAGTGCAGATTTCCTTTGCAAGCTTGCTTGGTTGGCCAAAAAGTGCGTATGTGTTTTTTCCTGAATATATTCAGGAAAAAACGCATACGCCCTTTTTGGCCAAGTGCATCATTGTGGACGTTCTGCCTCTTTTCCTATGCTTTCAATGCAATTCCAGTCTACCTCCTGAAATCGGTTTCCTGCAATTCTGCCCCACTTTCTAGTCCTCTTGGCAGCCTTACTTCAGTCTATTTTTGGACGATAGCTGTCATTTATAACTCTGCAGGTTTGTGAATTACAGTGCCCCTGAGCTCCTTTCTTCAACTCGCTTTCTTTTGAGCTGGCCGCAACACCGCAGGATGGCTTCAGGCCCTAATCTGGTTCCGGCACGGCACGCTGAGCCTTTGGTTATTTCCTCTTCCAGGTGGGAAATGAGAGTTAAATTTGCCCATCCAGACACCTCCAGCTAGTCTCTCATTGGTTCTCGCTATTCCTGTTCATCTTCCACAGAAATTGCAAACTGGGCCAAACAGGAGGTTAAAGGGACTGACTCTCCAAGTCGGGAGAGTGTTAGTAAAGCGTCTGGAATGTTGCACCCGAGTACCAGGGTACGAAAACTGAGACATATTTGAACACGTCTCCCGATCACATGGTTGATCATACTCTGGGTTCCACATGCATGATTTAGCTGAAGGAAGAATACCTAAAACCTGGGTAGTTGAAACCCGTGGAATGGGTACCATGCAATATGACTTCAAAGGGTCTTCATTTGCTCACCGAACCTCTGCAATCCTATCACTGCTGCGTTTATGCCCCTGTACACATGCTTGATTCTCTTTCGGAGACATAGCAATCCATAGGTTTTAAGATACTTACTAGTCAGGTACATTCTTAGGCGTTTAATATGCGGTGTTGAGTCCATTTCGTTGAGCAAGGAGTAGCTCTTGTCTATTCCATATTTGGCTTAAGGAACTTTATCTGTGCTCATTTCAATCTCTGGTTTTATGCAGCACCCCAACTCACCTTTCCCCTTAAGCAAGCATAAGTTGGTTTTCTAAATTTGAGTCCCTGTTCTGTTCTGTAATTCAGTTCCTGTGTAGCCAAGTTTACATTCCGTGTATTACTGATATCTTATGATGTTTCTTTTTCTGTGTGACTTATTTCAGTTAGAATCATCATACCAGAATCCACTCATTGTGCTGCTAAGGGCCTGATGACACAGATTTCATTGCTGAGTGATATTGCTTTGTAAGTAAATACCACAACTTCTTTATCCATTTTTCACTTTCTGCGATGTTGAACTTGTACTGTAAACGAGGTTCTTGTAAACAGAGCCGTTCCAAACTTTGGGGTGGCTGTGTCTTTTTGTATTTAAATTCCCTATGCCTTAGGACCATAAGTGGCAGTGCCCTAGGCTCTGTTGCTTTGTTTTTTAGATGTTTCAGGAAACACCATACACTTCTCCCGAGTGGTTGTTGGCAATTTACATCCCGCCCATCAGCATAACAAGGCTCCCAGTTCTCCATGGCCTGTCCTGCCTTTCTGGATTTTACACTTTTTTCAGATGGCCCTTTTGACCGGGGGGATGTGAGACTTCATTGTAGTGCAGATTTCCTTTGCAAGTTTGCTTGGTTGGCCAAAAAGGGCGTATGCGTTTTTTCCTGAATATATTCAGGAAAAAACGCATACGCCCTTTTTGGCCAAGTGCATCATCGTGGACGTTCTGCCTCTTTTCCTATGCTTTCAATGCATTTCCAGTCTACCTCCTGAAATCGGTTTCCTGCAATTCTGCCCCGCTTTCTAGTCCTCTTGGCAGCCTTACTTCAGTGTATTTTTGGACGATAGCTGTCATTTATAACTCTACAGGTTTGTGAATTACAGTGCCCCTGAGCTCCTTTCTTCAACTCGCTTTCTTTTGAGCTGGCCGCAACACCGCAGGATGGCTTCAGGCCCTAATCTGGTTCCGGCACGGCACGCTGAGCCTTTGGTTATTTCCTCTTCCTGGTGGGAAATGAGAGTTAAATTTGCCCGTCCAGAAACCTCCAGCTAGTCTCTCATTGGTTCTCCCTATTCCTGTTCATCTTCCGCAGAAATTGCAAACTGGGCCAAACAGGAGGTTAAAGGCACTGACTCTCCAAGTGGGGAGAGTGTTCGTTAAGCGTCTGGAATGTTGCACCCGAGTACCAGGGGACCAAAAGTGAGACATATTTGAACATGTCTCCCGATCACACAGTTGATCATACTCTGGGTTTCACATGCATGTTTTAGCTGAAGGAAGAATACCTTAAACCTGGAGAGTTGAGACCCGTGGAATGGGTACCATGCAATATGATTTCAAAGGGTCTTCATTTGCTCACCAAACCTCTCCAATCCTATCACTGCTGTGTTTATGCCCCGGTACATACGCTTGATTCTCTTTCGGAGACATAGCAATCCATAGGTTTTAAGATACTTACTAGTCACGTACATTCTTAGGCGTTTAATATGGGGTGTTGGGTCCATTTCGTTGAACAAGGAGTAGCTCTTGTCTATTCCATATTTGGCTTAAGGAACGTTATCTGTGCTCATTTGAATCTCTGGTTTTATGCAGCACCCCAACTCACCTTTACCCTTAAGCAAGCATAAGTTGGTTTTCTAAATTTGAGACCCTGTTCTGTTTTGGAATTCAGTTCCTGTGTAGCCAAGTTTACATTCCGTGTATTAGTGATATCTTATGATGTTTCTTTTTCTGTGTGACTTATTTCAGTTAGAATCATCGTAGCTGAATCCACTCATTATGCTGCTACGGGCATGATAACATAGATTTCATTGCTGAGTGATACTGCATTGTAAGTAAGTACCACAAGTTCTTTATCCATTTTTCACTTTCTGTGATATTGAACTTGTACGGTAAACGAGGTTCTTGTAAACAGAGGCGTCCCAAACTTTGGGGTGGCTGTGTCTTTTTGATTTTAATTTCCCTAAGCTATAGGACCATAAGTGGAAGTGCCCTAGGCTCTGTTGCTTTGTTTTTTAGATGTTTCAGGAGACACCATACAGTTCTCCAGAGTGTCTGTTGGCAATTTACATCCCGCCCATCAGCATAACAAGGCTCCCAGTTCTCCATGGCCTGTCCTGCCTTTCTGGATTTTACACCTTTTTCAGATGGCCCTTTTGACCGGGGGGAAGTGAGACTTCATTGTAGTGCAGATTTCCTTTGCAAGCTTGCTTGGTTGGCCAAAAAGGGCGTATGTGTTTTTTCCTGAATATATTCAGGAAAAAACGCATACGCCCTTTATGGCCAAGTGCATCATTGTGGACGTTCTGCCTCTTTTCCTATGCTTTCAATGCAATTCCAGTCTACCTCCTGAAATCGGTTTCCTGCAATTCTGCCCTGCTTTCAAGTCCTCTTGGCAGCCTTACTTCAGTCTATTTCTGGACGATAGCTGTCATTTATAACTCTGCAGGTTTGTGAATTACAGTGCCCCTGAGCTCCTTTCTTCAACTCGCTTTCTTGTGACCTGGCCGCAACACCGTAGGATGGCTTCAGGCCCTAATCTGGTTCCAGCACGGCACGCTGAGCCTTTGGTTAATTCCTCTTCCTGGTGGGAAAGAAGAGTTAAATTTGCCCGTCCAGACACCTCCAGCTAGTCTCTCATTGGTTCTCCCTATTCCTGTTCAACTTCCGCAGTAATTGCAAACTGGGCCAAACAGGAAGTTAAAGGCACTGACTCTCCAAGTCGGGAGAGCGTTAGTAAAGCGTCTGGAATGTTGCACCCGAGTACCAGGGGACGAAAACTGAGACATATTTGAACACGTCTACCGATCACACGGTTGATCATACTCTGGGTTCCACATGCATGTTTTAGCTGAAGGAAAAATACCTTAAACCTGGAGAGCTGAGACCCGTGGAATGGGTACCATGCAATATGACTTCAAAGGGTTTTCATTTGCTCACCGAACCTCTCCAATCCTATCACTGCTGCGTTTATGCCCCTGTACACACGCTTGATTCTCTTTCGGAGACATAGCAATCCATAGGTTTTAAGATACTTACTAGTCATGTACATTCTTAGGCGTTTAATATGGGGTGTTGAGTCCATTTCGTTGAGCAAGGAGTAGCTCTTGTCTATTCCATATTTGGCTTAAGGAACTTTATCTGTGCTCATTTCAATCTCTGGTTTTATGCAGCACCCCAACTCACCTTTCCCCTTAAGCAAGCATAAGTTGGTTTTCTAAATTTGAGACCCTGTTCTGTTTTGGAATTCAGTTCCTGTGTAGCCAAGTTTATATTCCGTGTATTAGTGATATCTTATGATGTTTCTTTTTCTGTGTGACTTATTTCAGTTAGAATCATCGTACCTGAATCCACTCATTATGCTGCTACGGGCCTGATGACATAGATTTCATTGCTGAGTGATACTGCATTGTACGTAAGTACCACAAGTTCTTTATCCATTTTTCACTTTCTGTGATATTGAACTTGTACGGTAAACGAGGTTCTTGTAAACAGAGGCGTCCCAAACTTTGGGGTAGCTGTGTCTTTTTGATTTTAATTTCCCTAAGCTATAGGACCATAAGTGGAAGTGCCCTAGGCTCTGTTGCTTTGTTTTTTAGATGTTTCAGGAAACACCATACACTTCTCCAGAGTGTCTGTTGACAATTTACATACCGCCCATCAGCATAACAAGGCTCCCAGTTCTCCATGGCCTGTCCTGCCTTTCTGGAATTTACACCTTTTTCAGATGGCCCTTTTGACCGGGGGGAAGTGAGACTTCTTTGTAGTGCAGATTTCCTTTGCAAGCTTGCTTGGTTGGCCAAAAAGTGCGTATGTGTTTTTTCCTGAATATATTCAGGAAAAAACGCATACGCCCTTTTTGGCCAAGTGCATCATTGTGGACGTTCTGCCTCTTTTCCTATGCTTTCAATGCAATTCCAGTCTACCTCCTGAAATCGGTTTCCTGCAATTCTGCCCCACTTTCTAGTCCTCTTGGCAGCCTTACTTCAGTCTATTTTTGGACGATAGCTGTCATTTATAACTCTGCAGGTTTGTGAATTACAGTGCCCCTGAGCTCCTTTCTTCAACTCGCTTTCTTTTGAGCTGGCCGCAACACCGCAGGATGGCTTCAGGCCCTAATCTGGTTCCGGCACGGCACGCTGAGCCTTTGGTTATTTCCTCTTCCAGGTGGGAAATGAGAGTTAAATTTGCCCATCCAGACACCTCCAGCTAGTCTCTCATTGGTTCTCGCTATTCCTGTTCATCTTCCACAGAAATTGCAAACTGGGCCAACAGGAGGTTAAAGGGAATGACTCTCCAGGTGGGGAGAGTGTTAGTAAAGCGTCTGGAATGTTGCACCCGAGTACCAGGGTACGAAAACTGAGACATATTTGAACACGTCTCCCGATCACATGGTTGATCATACTCTGGGTTCCACATGCATGTTTTAGCTGAAGGAAGAATACCTAAAACCTGGGTAGTTGAAACCCGTGGAATGGGTACCATGCAATATGACTTCAAAGGGTCTTCATTTGCTCACCGAACCTCTGCAATCCTATCACTGCTGCGTTTATGCCCCTGTACACATGCTTGATTCTCTTTCGGAGACATAGCAATCCATAGGTTTTAAGATACTTACTAGTCAGGTACATTCTTAGGCGTTTAATATGGGGTGTTGAGTCCATTTCGTTGAGCAAGGAGTAGCTCTTGTCTATTCCATATTTGGCTTAAGGAACTTTATCTGTGCTCATTTCAATCTCTGGTTTTATGCAGCACCCCTACTCACCTTTCCCCTTAAGCAAGCATAAGTTGGTTTTCTAAATTTGAGTCCCTGTTCTGTTCTGTAATTCAGTTCCTGTGTAGCCAAGTTTACATTCCGTGTATTACTGATATCTTATGATGTTTCTTTTTCTGTGTGACTTATTTCAGTTAGAATCATCATACCTGAATCCACTCATTGTGCTGCTAAGGGCCTGGTGACATAGATTTCATTGCTGAGTGATATTGCTTTGTAAGTAAATACCGCAACTTCTTTATCCATTTTTCACTTTCTGAGATGTTGAACTTGTACTGAAAACGAGGTTCTTGTAAACAGAGCCGTTCCAAACTTTGGGGTGGCTGTGTCTTTTTGATTTTAATTTCCCTAAGCTATAGGACCATAAGTGGAAGTGCCCTAGGTTCTGTTGCTTTGTTTTTTACATGTTTCAGGAAACACCATACACTTCTCCCGAGTGGTTGTTGGCAATTTACATCCCGCCCATCAGCATAACAAGGCTCCCAATTCTGCATGGCCTGTCCTGCCTTTCTGGATTTTACACTTTTTTCAGATGGCCCTTTTGACTGGGGGGAAGTGAGACTTCATTGTAGTGCAGATTTCCTTTGCAAGCTTGCTTGGTTGGCCAAAAAGGGCGTATGCTTTTTTTCCTTAATATATTCAGGAAAAAACGCATATGCCCTTTTTGGCCAAGTGCATCACTGTGGACGTTCTGCCTCTTTTCCTATGCTTTCAATGCAATTCCAGTCTACCTCCTGAAATCGGTTTCCTGCAATTCTGCCCCGCTTTCAAGTCCTCTTGGCAGCCTTACTTCAGTGTATTTTTGGACGATAGCTGTCATTTATAACTCTACAGGTTTGTGAATTACAGTGCCCCTGAGCTCCTTTCTTCAACTCGCTTTCTTTTGAGCAGGCCGCAACACCGCAGGATGGCTTCAGGACCTAATCTGGTTCCGGCACGGCACGCTGAGCCTTTGGTTATTTCCTCTTCCTGGTGGGAAATGAGAGTTAAATTTGCCCGTCCAGAAACCTCCACCTACTCTCTCATTGGTTCTCCCTATTCCTGTTCATCTTCCGCAGAAATTGCAAACTGGGCCAAACAGGAGGTTAAAGGCACTGACTCTCCAAGTGGGGAGAGTGTTCGTTAAGCATCTGGAATGTTGCACCCGAGTACCAGGGGACCAAAAGTGAGACATATTTGAACATGTCTCCCGATCACACAGTTGATCATACTCTGGGTTCCACATGCATGTTTCAGCTGAAGGAAGAATACCTTAAACCTGGAGAGTTGAGACCCGTGGAATGGGTACCATGCAATATGATTTCAAAGGGTCTTCATTTGCTCACCAAACCTCTCCAATCCTATCACTGCTGTGTTTATGCCCCGGTACATACACTTGATTCTCTTTCGGAGACATAGCAATCCATAGGTTTTAAGATACTTACTAGTCACGTACATTCTTAGGCGTTTAATATGGGGTGTTGGGTCCATTTCGTTGAACAAGGAGTAGCTCTTGTCTATTCCATATTTGGCTTAAGGAACGTTATCTGTGCTCATTTGAATCTCTGGTTTTATGCAGCACCCCAACTCACCTTTACCCTTAAGCAAGCATAAGTTGGTTTTCTAAATTTGAGACCCTGTTCTGTTTTGGAATTCAGTTCCTGTGTAGCCAAGTTTACATTCCGTGTATTAGTGATATCTTATGATGTTTCTTTTTCTGTGTGACTTATTTCAGTTAGAATCATCGTACCTGAATCCACTCATTATGCTGCTACGGGCATGATAACATAGATTTCATTGCTGAGTGATACTGCATTGTAAGTAAGTACCACAAGTTCTTTATCCATTTTTCACTTTCTGTGATATTGAACTTGTATGGTAAACGAGGTTCTTGTAAACAGAGGCGTCCCAAACTTTGGGGTGGCTGTGTCTTTTTGATTTTAATTTCCCTAAGCTATAGGACCATAAGTGGAAGTGCCCTAGGCTCTGTTGCTTTGTTTTTTACATGTTTCAGGAAACACCATACACTTCTCCAGAGTGTCTGTTGGCAATTTACATCCCGCCCATCAGCATAACAAGGCTCCCAGTTCTCCATGGCCTGTCCTGCCTTTCTGAGATTTTACACCTTTTTCAGATGGCCCTTTTGACCGGGGGGAAGTGAGACTTCATTGTAGTGCAGATTTCCTTTGCAAGCTTGCTTGGTTGGCCAAAAAGGGCGTATGTGTTTTTTCCTGAATATATTCAGGAAAAAACGCATACGCCCTTTTTGGCCAAGTGCATCATTGTGGACGTTCTGCCTCTTTTCCTATGCTTTCAATGCAATTCCAGTCTACCTCCTGAAATCGGTTTCCTGCAATTCTGCCCTGCTTTCAAGTCCTCTTGGCAGCCTTACTTCAGTCTATTTCTGGACGATAGCTGTCATTTATAACTCTGCAGGTTTGTGAATTACAGTGCCCCTGAGCTCCTTTCTTCAACTCGCTTTCTTGTGACCTGGCCGCAACACCGTAGGATGGCTTCAGGCCCTAATCTGGTTCCAGCACGGCACGCTGAGCCTTTGGTTAATTCCTCTTCCTGGTGGGATAGAAGAGTTAAATTTGCCCGTCCAGACACCTCCAGCTAGTCTCTCATTGGTTCTCCCTATTCCTGTTCAACTTCCGCAGTAATTGCAAACTGGGCCAAACAGGAAGTTAAAGGCACTGACTCTCCAAGTGGGGAGAGTGTTAGTAAAGCGTCTGGAATGTTGCACCCGAGTACCAGGGGACGAAAACTGAGACATATTTGAACACGTCTACCGATCACACGGTTGATCATACTCTGGGTTCCACATGCATGTTTTAGCTGAAGGAAAAATACCTTAAACCTGGAGAGCTGAGACCCGTGGAATGGGTACCATGCAATATGACTTCAAAGGGTTTTCATTTGCTCACCGAACCTCTCCAATCCTATCACTGCTGCGTTTATGCCCCTGTACACACGCTTGATTCTCTTTCGGAGACATAGCAATCCATAGGTTTTAAGATACTTACTAGTCATGTACATTCTTAGGCGTTTAATATGGGGTGTTGAGTCCATTTCGTTGAGCAAGGAGTAGCTCTTGTCTATTCCATATTTGGCTTAAGGAACTTTATCTGTGCTCATTTCAATCTCTGGTTTTATGCAGCACCCCAACTCACCTTTCCCCTTAAGCAAGCATAAGTTGGTTTTCTAAATTTGAGACCCTGTTCTGTTTTGGAATTCAGTTCCTGTGTAGCCAAGTTTATATTCCGTGTATTAGTGATATCTTATGATGTTTCTTTTTCTGTGTGACTTATTTCAGTTAGAATCATCGTACCTGAATCCACTCATTATGCTGCTACGGGCCTGATGACATAGATTTCATTGCTGAGTGATACTGCATTGTACGTAAGTACCACAAGTTCTTTATCCATTTTTCACTTTCTGTGATATTGAACTTGTACGGTAAACGAGGTTCTTGTAAACAGAGGCGTCCCAAACTTTGGGGTAGCTGTGTCTTTTTGATTTTAATTTCCCTAAGCTATAGGACCATAAGTGGAAGTGCCCTAGGCTCTGTTGCTTTGTTTTTTAGATGTTTCAGGAAACACCATACACTTCTCCAGAGTGTCTGTTGACAATTTACATACCGCCCATCAGCATAACAAGGCTCCCAGTTCTCCATGGCCTGTCCTGCCTTTCTGGATTTTACACCTTTTTCAGATGGCCCTTTTGACCGGGGGGAAGTGAGACTTCTTTGTAGTGCAGATTTCCTTTGCAAGCTTGCTTGGTTGGCCAAAAAGTGCGTATGTGTTTTTTCCTGAATATATTCAGGAAAAAACGCATACGCCCTTTTTGGCCAAGTGCATCATTGTGGACGTTCTGCCTCTTTTCCTATGCTTTCAATGCAATTCCAGTCTACCTCCTGAAATCGGTTTCCTGCAATTCTGCCCCGCTTTCTAGTCCTCTTGGCAGCCTTACTTCAGTCTATTTTTGGACGATAGCTGTCATTTATAACTCTGCAGGTTTGTGAATTACAGTGCCCCTGAGCTCCTTTCTTCAACTCGCTTTCTTTTGAGCTGGCCGCAACACCGCAGGATGGCTTCAGGCCCTAATCTGGTTCCGGCACGGCACGCTGAGCCTTTGGTTATTTCCTCTTCCAGGTGGGAAATGAGAGTTAAATTTGCCCATCCAGACACCTCCAGCTAGTCTCTCATTGGTTCTCGCTATTCCTGTTCATCTTCCACAGAAATTGCAAACTGGGCCAACAGGAGGTTAAAGGGAATGACTCTCCAGGTGGGGAGAGTGTTAGTAAAGCGTCTGGAATGTTGCACCCGAGTACCAGGGTACGAAAACTGAGACATATTTGAACACGTCTCTCGATCACATGGTTGATCATACTCTGGGTTCCACATGCATGTTTTAGCTGAAGGAAGAATACCTAAAACCTGGGTAGTTGAAACCCGTGGAATGGGTACCATGCAATATGACTTCAAAGGGTCTTCATTTGCTCACCGAACCTCTGCAATCCTATCACTGCTGCGTTTATGCCCCTGTACACATGCTTGATTCTCTTTCGGAGACATAGCAATCCATAGGTTTTAAGATACTTACTAGTCAGGTACATTCTTAGGCGTTTAATATGGGGTGTTGAGTCCATTTCGTTGAGCAAGGAGTAGCTCTTGTCTATTCCATATTTGGCTTAAGGAACTTTATCTGTGCTCATTTCAATCTCTGGTTTTATGCAGCACCCCTACTCACCTTTACCCTTAAGCAAGCATAAGTTGGTTTTCTAAATTTGAGTCCCTGTTCTGTTCTGTAATTCAGTTCCTGTGTAGCCAAGTTTACATTCCGTGTATTACTGATATCTTATGATGTTTCTTTTTCTGTGTGACTTATTTCAGTTAGAATCATCATACCTGAATCCACTCATTGTGCTGCTAAGGGCCTGGTGACATAGATTTCATTGCTGAGTGATATTGCTTTGTAAGTAAATACCGCAACTTCTTTATCCATTTTTCACTTTCTGAGATGTTGAACTTGTACTGAAAACGAGGTTCTTGTAAACAGAGCCGTTCCAAACTTTGGGGTGGCTGTGTCTTTTTGATTTTAATTTCCCTAAGCTATAGGACCATAAGTGGAAGTGCCCTAGGTTCTGTTGCTTTGTTTTTTACATGTTTCAGGAAACACCATACACTTCTCCCGAGTGGTTGTTGGCAATTTACATCCCGCCCATCAGCATAACAAGGCTCCCAATTCTGCATGGCCTGTCCTGCCTTTCTGGATTTTACACTTTTTTCAGATGGCCCTTTTGACTGGGGGGAAGTGAGACTTCATTGTAGTGCAGATTTCCTTTGCAAGCTTGCTTGGTTGGCCAAAAAGGGCGTATGCGTTTTTTCCTGAATATATTCAGGAAAAAACGCATACGCCCTTTTTGGCCAAGTGCATCATTGTTGACGTTCTGCCTCTTTTCCTATGCTTTCAATGCAATTCCAGTCTACCTCCTGAAATCGGTTTCCTGCAATTCTGCCCCGCTTTCAAGTCCTCTTGGCAGCCTTACTTCAGTCTATTTTTGGACGATAGCTGTCATTTATAACTCTGCAGGTTTGTGAATTACAGTGCCCCTGAGCTCCTTTCTTCAACTCGCTTTCTTGTGACCTGGCCGCAACACCGCAGGATGGCTTCAGGACCTAATCTGGTTCCGGCACGGCACGCTGAGCCTTTGGTTATTTCCTCTTCCTGGTGGGAAATGAGAGTTAAATTTGCCCGTCCAGAAACCTCCAGCTACTCTCTCATTGGTTCTCCCTATTCCTGTTCATCTTCCGCAGAAATTGCAAACTGGGCCAAACAGGAGGTTAAAGGCACTGACTCTCCAAGTGGGGAGAGTGTTCGTTAAGCATCTGGAATGTTGCACCCGAGTACCAGGGGACCAAAAGTGAGACATATTTGAACATGTCTCCCGATCACACAGTTGATCATACTCTGGGTTCCACATGCATGTTTCAGCTGAAGGAAGAATACCTTAAACCTGGAGAGTTGAGACCCGTGGAATGGGTACCATGCAATATGACTTCAAAGGGTCTTCATTTGCTCACCGAACCTCTCCAATCCTATCACTGCTGTGTTTATGCCCCGGTACATACGCTTGATTCTCTTTCGGAGACATAGCAATCCATAGGTTTTAAGATACTTACTAGTCAGGTACATTCTTAGGCGTTTAATATGGGCTGTTGGGTCCATTTCGTTGAGCAAGGAGTAGCTCTTGTCTATTCCATATTTGGCTTAAGGAACGTTATATGTGCTCATTTGAATCTCTGGTTTTACGCAGCACCCCAACTCACCTTTCCCCTTAAGCAAGCATAAGTTGGTTTTCTCAATTTGAGACCCTGTTCTGTTTTGGAATTCAGTTCCTGTGTAGCCAAGTTTACATTCCGTGTATTAGTGATATCTTATGATGTTTCTTTTTCTGTGTGACTTATTTCAGTTAGAATCATCGTACCTGAATCCACTCATTATGCTGCTACGGGCCTGATGACATAGATTTCATTGCTGAGTGATACTGCATTGTACGTAAGTACCACAAGTTCTTTATCCATTTTTCACTTTCTGTGATATTGAACTTGTACGGTAAACGAGGTTCTTGTAAACAGAGGCGTCCCAAACTTTGGGGTGGCTGTGTCTTTTTGATTTTAATTTCCCTAAGCTATAGGACCATAAGTGGAAGTGCCCTAAGCTCTGTTGCTTTGTTTTTTAGATGTTTCAGGAGACACCATACAGTTCTCCAGAGTGTCTCTTGGCAATTTACATCCCGCCCATCAGCATAACAAGGCTCCCAGTTCTCCATGGCCTGTCCTGCCTTTCTGGATTTTACACCTTTTTCAGATGGCCCTTTTGACCGGGGGGAAGTGAGACTTCTTTGTAGTGCAGATTTCCTTTGCAAGCTTGCTTGGTTGGCCAAAAAGTGCGTATGTGTTTTTTCCTGAATATATTCAGGAAAAAACGCATACGCCCTTTTTGGCCAAGTGCATCATTGTGGACGTTCTGCCTCTTTTCCTATGCTTTCAATGCAATTCCAGTCTACCTCCTGAAATCGGTTTCCTGCAATTCTGCCCCGCTTTCTAGTCCTCTTGGCAGCCTTACTTCAGTCTATTTTTGGACGATAGCTGTCATTTATAACTCTGCAGGTTTGTGAATTACAGTGCCCCTGAGCTCCTTTCTTCAACTCGCTTTCTTTTGAGCTGGCCGCAACACCGCAGGATGGCTTCAGGCCCTAATCTGGTTCCGGCACGGCACGCTGAGCCTTTGGTTATTTCCTCTTCCAGGTGGGAAATGAGAGTTAAATTTGCCCATCCAGACACCTCCAGCTAGTCTCTCATTGGTTCTCGCTATTCCTGTTCATCTTCCACAGAAATTGCAAACTGGGCCAACAGGAGGTTAAAGGGAATGACTCTCCAGGTGGGGAGAGTGTTAGTAAAGCGTCTGGAATGTTGCACCCGAGTACCAGGGTACGAAAACTGAGACATATTTGAACACGTCTCTCGATCACATGGTTGATCATACTCTGGGTTCCACATGCATGTTTTAGCTGAAGGAAGAATACCTAAAACCTGGGTAGTTGAAACCCGTGGAATGGGTACCATGCAATATGACTTCAAAGGGTCTTCATTTGCTCACCGAACCTCTGCAATCCTATCACTGCTGCGTTTATGCCCCTGTACACATGCTTGATTCTCTTTCGGAGACATAGCAATCCATAGGTTTTAAGATACTTACTAGTCAGGTACATTCTTAGGCGTTTAATATGGGGTGTTGAGTCCATTTCGTTGAGCAAGGAGTAGCTCTTGTCTATTCCATATTTGGCTTAAGGAACTTTATCTGTGCTCATTTCAATCTCTGGTTTTATGCAGCACCCCTACTCACCTTTACCCTTAAGCAAGCATAAGTTGGTTTTCTAAATTTGAGTCCCTGTTCTGTTCTGTAATTCAGTTCCTGTGTAGCCAAGTTTACATTCCGTGTATTACTGATATCTTATGATGTTTCTTTTTCTGTGTGACTTATTTCAGTTAGAATCATCATACCTGAATCCACTCATTGTGCTGCTAAGGGCCTGGTGACATAGATTTCATTGCTGAGTGATATTGCTTTGTAAGTAAATACCGCAACTTCTTTATCCATTTTTCACTTTCTGAGATGTTGAACTTGTACTGAAAACGAGGTTCTTGTAAACAGAGCCGTTCCAAACTTTGGGGTGGCTGTGTCTTTTTGATTTTAATTTCCCTAAGCTATAGGACCATAAGTGGAAGTGCCCTAGGTTCTGTTGCTTTGTTTTTTACATGTTTCAGGAAACACCATACACTTCTCCCGAGTGGTTGTTGGCAATTTACATCCCGCCCATCAGCATAACAAGGCTCCCAGTTCTCCATGGCCTGTCCTGCCTTTCTGGATTTTACACCTTTTTCAGATGGCCCTTTTGACCGGGGGGAAGTGAGACTTCATTGTAGTGCAGATTTCCTTTGCAAGCTTGCTTGGTTGGCCAAAAAGGGCGTATGCGTTTTTTCCTGAATATATTCAGGAAAAAACGCATACGCCCTTTTTGGCCAAGTGCATCATTGTGGACGTTCTGCCTCTTTTCCTATGCTTTCAATGCAATTCCAGTCTACCTCCTGAAATCGGTTTCCTGCAATTCTGCCCTGCTTTCAAGTCCTCTTGGCAGCCTTACTTCAGTCTATTTTTGGACGATAGCTGTCATTTATAACTCTGCAGGTTTGTGAATTACAGTGCCCCTGAGCTCCTTTCTTCAACTCGCTTTCTTGTGACCTGGCCGCAACACCGTAGGATGGCTTCAGGCCCTAAACTGGTTCCGGCACGGCATGCTGAGCTTTTGGTTATTTCCTCTTCCTGGTGGGAAATGAGAGTTAAATTTGCCCGTCCACACACCTCCAGCTACTCTCTCACTGCTTCTCCCTATTCCTGTTCATCTACTGCAGAAATTGCAAACTGGGCCAACAGGAGGTTAAAGGCGCTGACTCTCCAAGTGGGGAGACTGTTAGTAAAGCGTCTGGAATGTTGCACCCGAGTACAAGGGGAGGAAAACTGAGACATATTTGAACACGTCTCCCGATCACACGGTTGATCATACTCTGGGTTCCACATGCATGTTTTAGCTGAAGGAAGAATACCTTAAACCTGGAGAGTTGAGACCCGTGTAATGGGTACCATGCAATATGACTTCAAAGGGTCTTCATTTGCTCACCGAACCTCTCCAGTCCTATCACTGCTGCGTTTATGCCCCTGTACACATGCTTGATTCTCTTTCGGAGACATAGCAATCCATAGGTTTTAAGATACTTACTAGTCAGGTACATCCTTAGGCGTTTAATATGCGGTGTTCAGTCCATTTCATTGAGCAAGGAGTAGCTCTTGTCTATTCCATATTTGGCTTAAGGAACTTTATCTGTGCTCATTTCAATCTCTGGTTTTATGCAGCACCCCAACTCACCTTTACCCTTAAGCAAGCATAAGTTGGTTTTCTAAATTTGAGACCCTGTTCTGTTCTGTAATTCAGTTCCTGTGTAGCCAAGTTTACATTCCGTGTATTACTGATATCTTATGATGTTTCTTTTTCTGTGTGACTTATTTCAGTTAGAATCATCATACCTGAATCCACTCATTGTGCTGCTAAGGGCCTGATGACATAGATTTCATTGCTGAGTGATATTGCTTTGTAAGTAAATACCACAACTTTTTTATCCATTTTTCACTTTCTGCGATGTTGAACTTGTACTGTAAATGAGGTTCTTGTAAACAGAGCCGTTCCAAACTTTGGGGTGGCTGTGTCTTTTTGATTTTAAATTCCCTAAGCTATAGGACCATAAGTGGAAGTGCCTTAGGCTCTGTTGCTTTGTTTTCTAGATGTTTCAGGAAGCACCATACACTTCTCCCTAGTGGTTGTTCGCAATTTACATCCCGCCCTTCAGCATAACAAGGCTCCCAGTTCTCCATGGCCTGTCCTGCCTTTCTGGATTTTACACTTTTTTCAGATGGCCCTTTTGACCGGGGGGAAGTGAGACTTCATTGTAGTGCAGATTTCCTTTGCAAGCTTGCTTGGTTGGCCAAAAAGGGCGTATGCGTTTTTTCCTGAATATATTCAGGAAAAAACGCATACGCCCTTTTTGGCCAAGTGCATCATTGTGGACGTTCTGCCTCTTTTCCTATGCTTTCAATGCAATTCCAGTCTACCTCCTGAAATCGGTTTCCTGCAATTCTGCCCCGCTTTCAAGTCCTCTTGGCAGCCTTACTTCAGTCTACTTTTGGACGACAGCTGTCATTTATAAGTCTGCAGGTTTGTGAATTACAGTGCCCCTGAGCTCCTTTGTTCAACTCGCTTTCTTGTGAGCTAGCTGCAACACCGCAGGATGGCTTCAGGCCCTAATCTTGTTCCGGCACGGCACGCTGAGCCTTTGGTTAATTCCTCTTCCTGGTGGGAAATGAGAGTTAAATTTGCCCGTCCAGACACCTCCAGCTAGCCTCTCATTGGTTCTCGCTATTCCTGTTCATCTTCCGCAGAAATTGCAAACTGGGCCAAACAGGAGGTTAAAGGCGCTGACTCTCCAAATGGGGAGAGTGTTAGTAAAGCGTCTGGAATGTTGCACCCGAGTACCAGGGGAGGAAAACTGAGACATATTTGAACACGTCTCCCGATCACATGGTTGATCATACTCTGGGTTCCACATGCATGTTTTAGCTGAAGGAAGAATACCTAAAACCTGGGTAGTTGAAACCTGTGGAATGGGTACCATGCAATATGACTTCAAAGGGTCTTCATTTGCTCACCGAACCTCTCCAATCCTATCACTGCTGCGTTTATGCCCCTGTACACATGCTTGATTCTCTTTCGGAGACATAGCAATCCATAGGTTTTAAGATACTTACTAGTCAGGTACATTCTTAGGCGTTTAATATGCGGTGTTGAGTCCATTTCGTTGAGCAAGGAGTAGCTCTTGTCTATTCCATATTTGGCTTAAGGAACTTTATCTGTGCTCATTTCAATCTCTGGTTTTATGCAGCACCCCAACTCACCTTTACCCTTAAGCAAGCATAAGTTGGTTTTCTAAATTTGAGACCCTGTTCTGTTCTATAATTCAGTTCCTGTGTAGCCAAGTTTACATTCCGTGTATTAGTGATATCTTATGATGTTTCTTTTTCTGTGTGACTTATTTCAGTTAGAATCATCATACCTGAATCCACTCATTGTGCTGCTAAGGGCCTGATGACATAGATTTCATTGCTGAGTGATATTGCTTTGTAAGTAAATACCACAACTTTTATATCCATTTTTCACTTTCTGCGATGTTGAACTTGTACTGTAAATGAGTTTCTTGTAAACAGAGCCGTTCCAAACTTTGGGGTGGCTGTGTCTTTTTTATTTTAAATTTCCTAAGCTATAGGACCATAAGTGGAAGTGCCCTAGGCTCTGTTGCTTTGCTTTTTAGATGTTTCAGGAAACACCATACACTTCTCCCAAGTGGTTGTTGGCAATTTATATCCCTCCCATCAGCATAACAAGGCTCCCAGTTCTCCATGGCCTGTCCTGCCTTTCTGGATTTTACACTTTTTTCAGATGGCCCTTTTGACCAGGGGGAAGTGAGACTTCATTGTAGTGCAGATTTCCTTTGAAAGCTTGCTTGGTTGGCCAAAAAGGGCGTATGCGTTTTTTCCTGAATATATTCAGGAAAAAACGCATACGCCCTTTTTGGCCAAGTGCATCATTGTGGACGTTCTGCCTCTTTTCCTATGCTTTCAATGCAATTCCAGTCTACCTCCTGAAATCGGTTTCCTGCAATTCTGCCCCGCTTTCAAGTCCTCTTGGCAGCCTTACTTCAGTATATTTTTGGACGATAGCTGTCATTTATAACTCTGCAGGTTTGTGAATTACAGTGCCCCTGAGTTCCTTTCTTCAACTCGCTTTCTTGTGACCTGGCCGCAACACCGCAGGATGGCTTCAGGCCCTAATCTGGTTCCGGCACGGCACGCTGAGCCTTTGGTTAATTCCTCTTCCTGGTGGGAAATGAGAGTTAAATTTGCCCGTCCAGACACCTCCAGCTAGCCTCTCATTGGTTCTCGCTATTCCTGTTCATCTTCCGCAGAAATTGCAAACTGGGCCAAACAGGAGGTTAAAGGGACTG